>NC_092166.1:27802830-28125330 GCF_045791955.1 Oncorhynchus clarkii lewisi | reverse complement strand
GGGTAACACTTCTCCAGCTGAACTTCCTGTCAGAGCCGCCCTGTGAGACAACATCTTGCTTAGTTTCTATCTCAACCCCCTGCATGAGTAATGACAAGCCATTTGTCATCATATATATCCCATCATAAATGGTTAGGACCTGTGTCATGTCGTATCTATATTAGCATTACATAGGCTTCACGACATTGCCGTTCAGCGGAGCATTTACCGGGGTGTTTGCATTCCTTTTGAAGGATTTATGTCTGAGCCACTTACTGTGCAATGTCCAGTCTTCATGCAAAAGGGGCCTCCAATAGTATGTGAGCCTCTCTCCGAGAAGTTGATCATTTGGGTATGGAAACAGTTGAAGAGAGTGATGTAACCGTCAGTGTGGGTGGGGTATTGGAGGCAGACATTTAAAAAGGAGCTTACTGGGGCTGGAGCACTCACTCTGGCTTTCATTGTCTCTGCTTTGATCTGGATCAGACGGCCATGTTGTATGCAGTACTATCCTCCCATAATCTTTGCTCCGTCTCCAAAATGTGGCAGTAGACTGCGTAGCTGAGACTGGGTCTCTCTGCATCTTTGCACTGCCTCTAATGTCAAGCTTGAATGTCCTCCTGTAAACTGTAACTATTTGGAGTTGGTTGTTCAGAGGAGAATACAATTTCATTTCTTACCAATTGAAAGATATATTCTCCTCTCTGGGTAAAATAAACAAAACGCACTAGAGAAAGCAAGCATTTCGCTACACGCGCAATAACATCTGCGAAACATGTGTATATGATCAATAAAATTTGGATTTGATTTGAAACAACATCACAAGTATCATCATCTTTTCCTTCTTTCATTCATTAGGCTACTTAACAACACTGCACATACCAACACAAATGTAATGCTTGGGTGACTTGAGGACAGTCAGTGGTGTCACAAAAAAAGGACTGTAG
Source organism: Oncorhynchus clarkii lewisi (assembly GCF_045791955.1). Classification (NCBI taxonomy): domain Eukaryota; kingdom Metazoa; phylum Chordata; class Actinopteri; order Salmoniformes; family Salmonidae; genus Oncorhynchus; species Oncorhynchus clarkii. The sequence goes on along the minus strand of NC_092166.1, from coordinate 28,124,404 downwards.
TATCCTTTTCATGTTCTGTAAGTACCAGGGAAGATTCTGAGCTGTATAACTCTGAAGCAGCACTTCAAAGGCAGATTGGCCATCTATCTCAAATTAGTTGCTTGTTCAACTGAGCACTCTGGAGCCATCCTCTGTTCTGAAAAGTAAATTAGCTCTATCTCTCTCATAATAGTCTGTGTAGGGGAAATTACAACCATTTATGTTGCAGACACTAGAGAGTCCAGCCATGCAGGGTTCATTCTATAGAAGCATAAAACAGCAGCACAGGCTTTCTCTCTGCAGCCAGACAGCCATAACCCACAATGGGACAAAGAGATCTGGTACAGTGAGTGAAACAAAATAGACACGAACCCTACTACACCTTATGGTTTTCAAATCAACATTCCCAGACAAATACAGACTAAGGGCACCCTGCTGTTCTGGGACAGAGTGCCCAGACCCGACCAGTCGAGAGGTGGCAGAGGGGGCACTAAACGGTAAATCTCCTGGATCAAATCCTTGACACTCAGGAGAGGAGAGAGTTACAAAGATACAACTGTGTGGCGCTGGGAAAAAAAAACTGGTCGAGCTGGGGAAAACCTGGTAGAGCTGGAAAAAACCTGGTAGAGCTGGAATAAACCTGGTAGAGCTGGAATAAACCTGGTAGAGCTTGGGAAAACCTGGTAGATCTGGGGAAAACCTGGTAGAGCTGGAAAAAACCTGGTAGAGCTGGAAAAAACCTGGTAGAGCTGGAAAAAACTGGTAGAGCTGGGGAAAACCTGGTGGAGCCCGGGAAAACCTGGTAGAGCTGGAGAAAACCTGGTAGAGCTGGGGAAAACCTGGTAGAGCTGGGGAAAACCTGGTAGAGCTTGGGAAAACCTGGTAGAGCTGGGGAAAACCTGGTAGAGCTGGGGAAAACCTGGTAGAGCTGGGGAAAACCTGGTAGAGCTGGGGAAAACCTGGTAGAGCTGGAGAAAACCTGGTAGAGCTGGGGAAAACCTGGTAGAGCTGGGGAAAACCTGGTAGAGCTGGGGAAAACCTGGTAGAGCTGGGGAAAATCTGGTAGAGCTGGAGAAAAACATGGTAGAGCTGGGGAAAACCTGGTAGAGCTGGGGAAAACCTGGTAGAGCTGGGGAAAACCTGGTAGAGCTGGAGAAAAACATGGTAGAGCTGGAGAAAACCTGGTAGAGCTGGAGAAAACCTGGTAGAGCTGGGGAAAACCTGGTAGAGCTGGGGAAAACCTGGTAGAGCTGGGGAAAACCTGGTAGAGCTGGAGAAAAACATGGTAGAGCTGGAAAAAAACCTGGTAGAGCTGGAAAAAACCTGGTGTAACTAAGACATGAAGGCTGCTTGTCAGTTGCCTCTACTGTATAGCCAATCTATGTTGTGTTGAGCTCAGGACTCGATGACTCAAGGAGTCAGGAAGTATTTGCTTTGGTGTATAATACATTTTCTAACAAAATAATTAATGCTCTGCTCTTGGAAGAGAAATGGCTGCATCAAAGGTCTGCAAGAAGGCTGCATCTTTGCAATAGACTGTATCAAAAACATACACTGCCTTCGGAAAGAATCCAGACCCCCACATTTTGCCTTACTCTAAAATGGATGAAATAAATGCAAATCATCAGCAAGTACATAATACACTCGCTCCACGTATACAAAACGTTGTTTGAGCTTGTCAGTGCCAAAAGTACATCGTCAGTGGAAGGAAGGGGTCAGTGCTCAAGACTACACTGTTGACATGCTATTGGAATGTCTTCTGACGGCAGCACATGGCTTATATCACCTGCACATCATTAGACCATGAACTGTACTTTTCAGCACTCACTATATGAGTGGCAAACAAAGCCAAGAACTATATCCCAATGAAATACCAGATCAGTCCTCAGCTGATGAGAACAGAAAGAGAAAAATATCTTTCTTTGGCTCAGATTTTCTCTGTTTTAATTACATAAACAAATGTGTGATTGGGGCTTGCCTGCTGTTGTATTTCGGGCCCGGCACCAGCTGTTTGAGACAGGCAGACACAGCTGTATACATGTGTCTTTGCACACTAAATCAAATGTCCCCTTGTGCTCATCTGGAGTGAATTAGGATGGAGGGGGGGGGAATGCAGGCTCTGATATACAGGGGAGGAAATGGGTAATGTCCTGGAACCACATGCAACATCCTAATAGGAGCTAGTGATTGATAATAAAGAGATTGCCAGATCATCTCTCTCTGTCTCTCTCTCCCTCTCTGTGTGTCCTCAGTCCTCCCTCTCTCTTCTCCTATCCCTATAACCGTCTCATAACTTCTAAATTAGTCTCACTCTAACCACCTCACAGAACAGTGATAACTTTCCCATGATAAAAAACACAGGAGGATTTTATTTTCAACATGTGGTGACCCCACTCACATTGGCAAAGCACAAACACAGGTGTTTGGCCATAGACTACAGTACATGACCTGGCCGGCGTACCACCACCACAATGAAATGAAAGGCAGGTAGGAAATGGACATCCCATGCAAGGGGAGTCTCTCCAATTCAATTCCTTTTTGGAGGTCAGTGAACATGTACAAGATAAATAATGCAAAACTAAAACTATGGGACAGGGTTACTGTACATTAGTCATAACAGTGATGGGAAAATATGTGGCCTCTCATTCAATCATTTGAGAACATCAATCTGCATTCCCTTTGACCCTGCTTTGCAAAGAACATAAAACGGAAAGCAAGAAAGGCAATATGGAGAGCAGCTGGTTCTTTGGGATGAACATGACATGCTGTTTGTTGGTGAGAGGAATGGGAAAATAGAGGGAATGAAAGAGTGAAAACAGACTCACTTTCACATTTAATATCCATGTGTCTTCACATTATTGCACACAGCCTGACTTTAAAATGCATTCTCCTTGGATTAGAATGATCTATCTGTACATGCATTTGGTGCAAGAATGACAATCTACTTACTAGAACAAGCTAGTCAAACTCACTTAAATCGTTTCCTGCAAATTTGAGGCTGCTAAAAGTGGTCCTCAAGCAAAGGCTCAATGCTTACAAGTTAGTATACTATATAATGCTTCATTTTCCGAAGTTGAATCAACAATTTACTTCACAGAGTAATGCTTCCCCCTGCTGGATATTGTATGTACTGTTAGATCAATTTGAAACCATATATGGTATGTGCATGAGAAAATCTAGGGTAAAAAGTCCATGTTATCTCAATAGGAAAAGATCAGGGTGTCTGTACTTTGAAGACCCTTTAACCAACCTCAAATACTTTGGACTTATAAACAGTGAGATATAGTCAATGTTTACATTATCACAGAATGGTAAATTAATTATTTATTTCTTAATTTCATCACATGAAGTTTGACTGTTAGAATTAATAAAAAATATGTGTAAGGAATCAGATATGAACATTATATACAAAATAAATATCAATGCAATTGTTGAAAGAGCTATATGGCTATTGTATTTGAAACTATTGCGGTGAATTAAATCTACAGTATGTCACACATTTCCACTAGATGGAGGCCTAGTCTTACTTAAATATATATAAATATATTTTAAGAGCAGGAAGCTGTTCCTCCTCAAGCACATTGAACGTTTCTCTGTAGCTACAGCAGGCCTACTGTTCATCTACGTGGGCTACATAAGACCAGTTCTGGAGTGTGCTGTCCCTGCCTGGCCTCAAACTGCTCAGCTGGAACGTGTCCAGAAGAGAGCCTGCAGAATAATTCTGGACAGGTTATACACCTGCTACCAGGAAACCCTGGAAACCCTCGTAATCATGTCCTTGGAGAGCAGGATGGGCATCCTGCAACAGCCAAAAACGTAACACTCCCATGACACGCACAGGCTGTTATCAGAACTCTCCCATCCCATTCCACACTAAACTGATCAATGCTCGCTCAATATAGCCCAGAAGCCTTAGAAATGCCTCCCCAAGGACTCTAAAGATGTATTTTCTAAAGCTGCCACCCAAACCTTGTCATTGTAATAATGTTGTTTTCTATATTTTGCATATTTTAACATTATATTAAGTGTTTTGTTGGTTTAGGATTTTACTATTTGATATTATATGTGATCGATGTCATGACTGTACATTGGTGTACAATTCAGTCTATAACTGCGAGAAGCCAATAAAACCTACTACAGCTACTACTACTCTTGCTACTACTACATTTATGACCAAAGGGAAAGAATCACTCAATGACAGTCAGAGATGGGCTGATGAATTGTTCATAACTTCAGCTTTTTCAATGTTTATGTTCAAATCAAATTGTGGAAGGAGCTTGGAATATTGAAATATGAGGTGAAAGCTGATCACAAAAAGTGATATATGAGTGACAAATAACAACTTGAATTCAAGGACTTCCTCATTTGAAAACATGGCCCATTATGGCATTACACATTTGACTGCTCTAGAATGTTCAAATGGATCACTTTATGCTCTGTGTTCTGTCTGTTATTCTGTCCGAAGTTATTTGCAAATTATGGTGGAAAATAAGTATTTTGTCACCTACAAACAAGCAAGATTTCTGGCTCTCACAGACCAGTAACTTCTTCTTTAAGAGGCTCCTCTGTCCTCCACTCGTTACCTGTATTAATGGCACCTGTTTGAACTTGTTATCAGTATAAAAGACGCCTGTCCACAACCTCAAACAGTCACACTCCAAACTCCACAATGGCCAAGACCAAAGAGCTGTCAAAGGACACCACAAGCAAAATTGTAGACCTGCACCAGGCTGGGAAGACTGAATCTGCAATAGGTAAGCAGCTTGGTTTGCAGAAATCAACTGTGGGAGCAATTATTAGGAAATGGAAGACATACAAGATCACTGATAATCTCCCTCGATCTGGGGCTCCACGCAAGATCTCACCCCATGGGGTCAAAATGATCACAAGAACGGTGAGCAAAAATCCCAGAACCACACGGGGGGACCTAGTGAATGACCTGCAGAGAGCTGGGACCAAAGTAACAACAAAGCCTACCATCAGTAACACACTACGCTGCCAGGGACTCAAATCCTGCAGTGCCAGACGTGTCCCCCTGCTTAAGCCAGTACATGTCCAGGCCAAGTTTGCTAGAGAGCATTTGGATGATCCAGAAGAAGATTGGGAGAATGTCATATGGTCAGATGAAACCAAAATATAACTTTTTGGTAAAAACTCAACTCATCGTGTTTGGAGGACAAAGAATGCTGAGTTGCATCCAAAGAACACCATACCTACTGTGAAGCATGGGGGTGGAAACATCATGCCTTGGGGCTGTTTTTCTGCAAAGGTACCAGGACGACTGATCCGTGTAAAGGAAAGAATGAATGGGGCCATGTATCGTGAGATTTTGATTGAAAACCTCCTTCCATCAGCAAGGGCATTGAAGATGAAACGTGGCTGGGTCTTTCAGCATGACAATGATCCCAAACACACCGCCCGGGCAACGAAGGAGTGGCTTCGTAAGAAGCATTTCAAGGTCCTGGAGTGGCCTAGCCAGTCTCCAGATCTCAACCCCATAGAACATCTTTGGAGGGAGTTGAAAGTCCGTGTTGCCCAGCAACAGCCCCAAAACATCACTGCTCTAGAGGAGATCTGCATGGAGGAATGGGCCAAAATACCAGCAACAGTGTGTGAAAACCTTGTGAAGACTTACAGAAAAGGTTTGATCTCTGTCATTGCCAACTAAGGGTATACAACAAAGTATTGAGATAAACTTTTGTTATTGACCAAATACTTATTTTCCACCATAATTTGCAAATAAATTAATAAAAAATCCTACAATGTGATTTTCTGGATTTTTTTTCTCATTTTGTCTGTCGTAGTTGAAGTGTACCTATGATGAAAATTACAGGCCTCTCTCATCTTTTTAAGTAAGAGAACTTGCACAATTGGTGGCTGACTAAATACTTTTTTGCCCCACTGTATGTATAGTACAATATCAAAATGCGCCACAGCACAAATTCTGTTTTGTGTAAATGCATAACATTTTGTGTCAACATCGTTCAAGTGTCTAGACAGGCCAAATTGAAATATTAAGATTGCAATGATCTATCATACTTACAGTGTCAATCAAAGTTGGGATTTTGAGAACATTTGAAAGAATCATTAAAATTACTTCACCATCCAGTACCAGTCAAAAGTTTGGACAGACCTATTCATTCAAGGGTTTTTCTTAATTTTTGACTATTTTCTACATTGTAGAATAATAGTGAACACATCAACACTATGATATAACACATATGGAATCAAATCTAGTAACCCAAAAAGTGTTAAACAAATAAAATATAGCCACCCTTTGCCTTGATGACACACTCTTGGCATTCTCTCAACCAGCTTCACCTGGAATGCTTCACATATGCTGAGCACTTGTTGGCTGAATTTCCTTCACTCTGCGGTCCAACTCATCCCAAAACATCTCAATTGCGTTGAGGTCGGGTGATTGTGGAGGCTAGGTCATCTGATGCAGCACTCCATCACTCTCCTTCTTGGTCAAATAAGCCTTACAAAGCCTGGAACTGTGTTGGGTCATTGTCCTGTTGAAAAACAAATGATAGTCCCACTAAGCGCAAAAGAGATGGTATGGCGTATCGCTGCAGAATGGTGTGGTAGCCATGATGGTTAAGTGTGCCTTGAATTCGAAATAAATTACCAACAGTGTCACCAGCAAAGCACCCCCACACCATTACACCTCCTCCTCCATGCTTCACGGTGGGAACTACACATGCAGAGATTATCCGTTCACCTACTCTGTGTCTCACAAAGACCAAAAATCTCACATTTGGACTCATCAGACCAAAGGACAGATTTCCACTGGTCTAATATCTTCACTATTATTCTAAAATGTAGAACATAGTTCAAATAAAGAAAAACCCTTGAATGAGTATGTGTGTACAAACCTTTGACTGGTACCATAACTATTTTGAAATAACGCTTATTAAAGAGCAGTGATACTATCAAGAGCGGTGTGCAGGTTTCTTCTTTTTTTTCAGAATTAAACTGTTTAAAATGTATAGTGTTGTTACCTATATGATCAACTCAATGTTGTTTGTGAAATACATCCCTTTCTGTATGGTACTATATTTAGTCTTTGGATGCATTTACACATTTGAATACATGTTCAAATGATCAGATCTTAATATTTGTTGGTATGCAGACCAATTTATATATAGACAATATCTAAAGAAATCCACACACTCTCTCTCACACACTCCCATAGAGTGTATGCAGTATAATCAAATCCATTGCAAGTCAATGGAGACTGAAGAGTGAGTTATTTTGCAACATTTTTACTCTTTCTCAGATCTTTATCATGTTCAGATCTTAATGCTTTTTGTTATATAGAATGTCTTGCCAATACAGTGAATATTTTCTTTATATGCAAAAATGACCTTACTGAAGAGCTCAGTGACTTTCAAAGTGGCACCGTCATCGGACCGTCATCCAACTGGTCAGTTCGTCAAATTTCTGCCCTGCTAGAGCTGCCCCGTCAACTGTAAGTGCTGTTATTTTGAAATGACAATAATTAGGAGCCACAACGGCTCACCCGCAAAATGGCAGGCCACACAAGCACACAGAACAGGACCGCCAAGTGAAAATCGTCTGTCCTCGGTTGCAACACTCACTACCGAGTTCTAAGCTGCCTCTGGAAGCAACGTCAGCACAGGAACTGTTCATTGGGAGCTTCATGAAATAGGTTTCCATGGCCCGAGCAGCCGCACACAAGCCTAAAATCACAATGTGCAATGTCAAACATTGGCTGAAGTGATGTAAAGCTTGTCTCCATTGGAATCTGTAGCAGTGAAAATGCGTTATCTGGAGTGATGAATCACGCTTCACCATCTGGCAATCCGACAGACGGATCTGGGTTTGGTAGATGCCAGGAGATCGCTACCTGCCCCAATGCATAGTGCCAACTGTAAAGTTTGGTGGAGGAGGAATAATGGTCTGGGGCTGTTTTTCATGGTTCGGGCTAGGCCCTTTAGTTCCAGTGAAGGGATATCTTAACGCTATAGCATACAATGACATTTTAGGCAATGCTGTGCTTCCAACTTTGTGGCAACAGTTTGGGGAAGGCCCTTTCCTGTTTTAGCATGACAATGCCCATGTGCACCAAGCAAGGTCCATGCAGAAATGGTTTGTTGAGATTGGTGTGGAAGAATTTGGCTGGCCTGCACAGAGCCCTGACCTCAACCCCATCGAACACCTTTGGGATGAATTGGAATGCTGACTGTGAGCCAGGCCTAATTGCCCAACATTAGTGGACGACCTCACTAAGGCATTTTTTTTAACCTTTATTTAACTAGACAAGTCAGATAAAAACAAATTCTTATTTAGAATGACGGCCTATCCTTGTCAAACCTGGACGACGCTGGGCCAATTGTGCACCCTATTGGACTCCCAATCACGGCCGGATTTGATACGGCCTGGATTCGAACCAGGGACTGTAGTGAATGAATGGAAGCAAGTCCCCGCAGCAATGTTCCAACATCTAGGGGCAAGCCTTCCCAGAAGAGTGGAGGCTGTTATAGGAACAAAGGGGGGGACCAATTCCATAATATTGCCCATGATTTTGGAATGAGATGTTCGACGAGTAGGTGTCCACATACTTTTGCCCATGTATTGTAGTTACCACAACTATTTAGCTAAAGGGTTAGCTGTATTTGATCATATGGTGGTCCTTGCTATATGAGCCACGTAACCAAAGATAATTGAATAATTTAGAAAAGTTACAATTCCCACCAAGTGTGTGGTTAAACCCTTATTATTAGAGCAATGTTGAAGGTGATGTTGAAGTCAGACCAGGGTACTGCAGGCTGCCATTAGCAACTTAATTATCGTTATAACGTCTTCTGTGTGAGATTTATTTTATAATCAGTTCACGGACATACATCTGGTGTATGTTTGTATTTACACGAAGATTGACCAAGAAGATTGAGAATGCCATTTTTACATTCACTATAATGGGGGATCCTGTTTCCTGCAAACGATGCCTGTAGTACCGCGTCGGCCTTGAATTTCTGTGGCTTCAGTGAGAGGGGGCAGTCGTTCTCCCCTGAACCAACTCACAAGCCTATAATTTAAGCCTTTAGTAAAGGCGGAAACAGATTGAGTGTGATATCCCATCTCTTCACATATAGAAAGTCTTTGACCAAGCAATCAACAGTGAACGCTTGGGGGGGGGGGGAGAAGTGTGAGAGCAGTGACCGCTAGCTGCATGTCAGCGAGATATAGAAGAGCCAGGAAGGGGAGTATCTAAAGAAGGGGGGTGGTGAACAGGGATTTGGGCTCCTTCTTTCATATTTGGCTGTAACGTTATCAATTGAATTTCTCTATATTGTTCCAAATTAACGATTTTGCCAACAAGGGGAACGCCACTCAACAACAGCTGTAGCTAGCTACCGCCATCTCCCGCAGTCTGAGCGATCGCCGTGTCTTCCATAAGATGGGAAACGCTGCTACCGCCAAGAAAGGCAACGAGCTGGAGAGCGGTGAGTTGGGGCGGCCGTGTAGCATTATCTTTACTAGCTAAAGTTAGCTAACTACCCAGTTAGTATGCGAACATTGTCACGTTTGACTTTTTTTTTAAATGGACAACATCGGGAGGGCGCACACGCAAATGTATCCCTGATGTTTTAAACATTTACATGAATTACACCCTCGCCCCTATATTTTGCTATCGACGATAATTTATAGTAATTGGTTTGTGAATTAATCCCAGCTAGATCACCAGTACAAGGGATGCGTAACTAAATAGTTACAACCTGGTCCAGAGGCCTAGCTATCCATTAACATTAGCTAGCTAGCGGGTTGTTTTAGCACTTTCGCTATGATGTTGTCTACCTAGCTAACGTCAGTGAGAGCTAGCTGTATATCAGCGTTAGTGAGCCACCGCCAGGCCCGTGAGACATCACCAAGCCAGAGTAATGTTCAATGCCAGCTACGGTACTGTAGCATAGCAATGTCTAGACTATCTGACGTGTGTTGGTCTCATAGCCTATGAGGCCTGTTGTTTCGACATTGCGTTTGTAGATTCGAGTTGTTTTAGCTAGCTAATGTGTAATCTTACAAGTGTGATAGATCGTTAGCAACCAGAAGTTCACTCCACTCCTAAACTATTTACAATTGTCATGTTAGATTAATAACACCTAAGGATAAGTCGTTTATTAAGTATGGGGTTTCAATTATCAGACTGCCTCCACATCAGTCTTGAGGCGCTGTATATATATATATATATACACACACACACACACAGCTTTCCCTCTACAGTACTCTCTAGCGCTCCTCTAAACAGTGACCAAATATGGTGAAGAAATGACAAATGCCCACTTGCCATTCATAAAACCAGGCCCGTAATGCAACCTTCCCAAGTGATTTATCTCACAAGTCATTTTGGTTTAGAGTCTGTTTAATCTTAGTGATGTGCAGTTCTACATGCACACACATACAGCACAGTTTGTCATTGACTGGGACAGCTTGTCACCAGACCTTCGTAAGAGGATAAGGGGAATTACAAGCTTTGACGCAACTAGCCCTGGGACTGTATTAATTTGCAGTGGTACACTTTGACATATGTATGCTGATAATCAATGCACTGCATGACTTGATACATTTTGAAATGTTTCCCCATGAAGTCCTATACAGTCAGGAATATTGACGCATTGGTTTGTGTCCAGATCTGAATGTGTGTGAACTGCTTGCAAACTAATCTTACTCAAGTTAGTCTGGGAAATGCCACTGGCTTGTGAGTGTGCATATATGCTGTTCCATCTACTTCACTTTTTATAAAAATGTACGGACAAATTTGAACATTTATGGTAGGTAGTAATGTATCTAGGTCATTTAAAAGCTTTGTCACTTTACAATGCTGTTAATCTGTTCATATGACATTTACTGAAGTGTTGGAAGAGACCAGGCAGAGGCACAGGAACCTGGTAAGCCACAGGTATCTTTCCAGTTTCAGGAAGCAAGCGGTGTTCTTTGATCTGATCAGTGCAACCAAAAGCCTGTGCTGTGCTGTCTGTTTTCCTGTCTGGTTTGACATAACATGAGCCCCAGTCTCTCAACCTTCTGGTGTTAAACCTGTCTAAGCCACAGTGCCCTCAACTGCTGCTGCTACAGATTTGTCTGCCCTGTTGCTGTTTACAGGTCTGGCAACCTGGTTCCTGATAATAGCTCTTTGTTTGGCTCTCAGTTTGACTCTCAGTTTGACAGGGAGGGAAGGAGGTAGGGAGGTAGGCTAATTCTGACACTGAATTCTGAGCCTTGTTTCACTGTTCCATATCAACCTTCCATGTTGTTAAACATGTTAGGCACATTTAAAAAAAAAAAAAAAAAAAAGGAAAATCTTGCATTAGCCAACCATGTTCTAAAAATATGAACTTAGTGGTGCTCATCTCTAAAAACTGTACTGAGGTGAACATTGTTCTACTGTACAATGGACACCTAGCTTATGTCTTTTAAAAGTGATCACATTCAGTACAGTTAACCATAACCAGCTCTGATTATGTAAACATTTACATTAGCTAGGTGGTCATACAGTGCATTCTGAAAGTATTGCGACCCCTTTACTTTTTCCACATTTTGTTACGTTACAGCCTTATTCTAAAATGTATTAAACAAATAAAAAATCCTAAATTCAAACACACCTCATAATGACAAAGTGAAAACAGGTTTTGTAGAATTTTTCAAATATATTAAAAATAAAAAAAACATACCTTATTTACACAAGTATTCAGACCCATTGCTATGAGACTTGAAATTGAGCTCAGGTGCATCCAGTTTCCATTGGTCATCCTTGAGATGTTTCTACAACTTGATTGGAGTCCACCTGTGGAAAATTCAATTGATTGGACATTATTTGGAAAAGCGCACACCTGTCTATATAGGGTTCCACAGTTGACAGTGCATGTCAGAGCAAAAACCAAGCCATGAGGTCGAAGGAATTGTCCGTAGAGCTCAGAGACAGGATTATGTCGAGCCACAGATCTGGGGAAGGGTACCAAAAGTTTTTCAGCGGAAGTGACTGGGTTAATGTGTTAATTTTTTAAATATATATTTTATCATATACAGCATAGTCTACTTGTCAAGCCAGGGTAATGTGGGATTTTTAGTGGTTCAACACACTGTAGCCTATATAAAAATAACTGCACAATTATTGAAGCCTTTTTCTGTTTGCTACATCTTTGTATTTGTACATAATTTGCCATCCTAGTCATGTCTGTTTAAACTTTCTTACCCACAGGAGTCATTAACAAACATTGTAATTAGTCACCTGATGTTTTTCTTTGCCAAACTGAATTGCAGAAGAAGAATGACAACTCTTTCTCTCTGTCTCTAATACTATCTTTGTATTTCCTTCGTTGTCATCTTCTATTGTTCTTCACTGCATGTGGTCCATGTTTGTTGATCTGATATACTTGTTAGATTTATGCATTCTCTCTCTCTCTCTTTCTTCCACATCATCCCTTCCACATTGTTCCTGCAAATCCTTGGGTGATCTATAGAGACATTTGGTATGCCCATTCTTCCACTAGATTCCCAAAATGACAGAAGTCCGAAACCTTGCACGCGTTGATTCTATTGTAAATGAACCCAAGCTTGGCTTGTAGTAGTGGTTCAGTATATGCTTCCATCTAGGTTCTGCCAAAACCATTACCTAAACCTCTGTGTTTTTGTCATCTGCATTCTGTCATTCTGGATATCTCCTGTCTGCTGTGTTCTTCCATGTGTTTTGGTTTGTCCTTGTTCGTCAAAAACAATTCTGTATATAATACTCTGAGTGTTAAAGCCTTCCCGTGAACAGTATTGGGCCCTAATGCACAGTCGGTGCAGAAAGAAAGTGATGCACAAGAGTTCTGCATGCTTCGAGAGAGCCCAGCCTCTTCGCCTGTCTTAGTGAATTCGTACATCCCCCTATCTATTTGAAAAAAATACAAAGGGAGCTCTTGGCATCACTTCTTACTTAGACTGCCCGTCTTGGTTGGTGTGTTTTTTTAAAATGAATAACTAGGAAAAAAACGTTTGGATGTTGTCGCCCCCCCCCCCCCCCCTTCTCCGTACATGCATTTTGTGGATGTAAAATGCAGATAGGAGTTTGGTTAGTTAGACCTTACCAGTCTTTGTCTCCATTGAATTCCATTTCATACTGATTTTGTTACAGTTGATACCCGGTCACTGTTCAAGAATTTCCACATAAGATTCCATTAAGATTTCCTTTGTACTTACTGTTGCCCACTCCATGCAAATCAAATCCCAGGTCAATAAATAGGAATGCATCATGGGTTGACAGACAATTCCTTCCTGTTAGCTAATTGTGCCCGTGTATATCTTTCTTCCATACAGTGAAAGAGTTCCTAGCCAAAGCCAAAGAAGACTTCTTACGGAAATGGGAATGTCCACCACAGGTGAGATGTTTTCAATGCTCTTAAGGTTGGAGCTACAAATCCAGGGTTTGGGGACTCTCATTTTATTCTTTTTGTGATTCCTCACATCCTATCTCTTTGCCTTCTTCCCAACCGAATTGGGGAGAAGGTCCAAAGTCCTTCACCAATGTGTATAGAAAAGGAGGCGTGGATGTGGGGAATATCTAAGTTGAACTGAGTAAAACCTGGGACTGCTGCTGTGGTATATCCATTAGGTAATCCACACCCTGTGTTTTGTGTGACCCCATTCTAGAGCACGACGGGCCTAGATGACTTTGACAGGCTAAAGACCCTGGGTACAGGCTCGTTTGGAAGAGTCATGCTGGTCAAACATAAAGGAACAGAGCAGTTCTTCGCCATGAAAATACTGGACAAGCAAAAGGTTGGTTCCCAGTGGAAAACAGCTGGCCTTTCCAAGGACGGGTGACCCATGTATGAGCTGACAAGGCAATGTATCGCCTTGCTATGGGAAGAGGATGAAGAGATGCTATTTTAGGGCATCAAACGGGGCAACAAGTGCAAAGCCTTGGTCGAGTGGGTATCACTCCAGGCAGCAAGCACAAGCATGCCTCCCCACCGAAGACCTGGGTTCAACCCCGTCTACCTCCTTACTCTCATCCCAGCTGTTTGTACCCGTCTAAATAAAGCATCAAAAATACAGTAAAGATAATGTGCAATTCCACTCTCCAATAAAATAATATCAAACAAAAAATGGGGCAAGAATTAAATAACACTGTAGATCAGTCGTATTCAAACTTTTCCAGCGGGACCCCATTTCTTTCCGCCAGAATTTCTGGGGAACCCATTTTTTTCCGACAGAAGTTCTGGAGAACCCATTTTTTTCCGCCAGAAGTTCTCGCGACCCCAACCCAAATCTAATGACACAACCTTAAAAATCGGTACATTTAAGATTTTTACATCAACAAATACCTTTTAATTCATAACACTTTCATCTCTTATCAAAATTAAAGAAAACAAATACAATTTTTATCAAGTCAATTTATTTATTTTGATTATCTTTCTCAAATGTATGTTGTGACTTTTTCCATACAATAACATGTACTCAAATATTTGTAATTTTTTATTGTGCAACGCCTCTGCAAGGTTGCGACCCCAACTTTGAATACCACTGCTGTAGATGTTATCTGGTGGCATAACATAAGTATGATTGTGTAATGTTAGTACCGGCCGGCCGGCAGTAATGTCTGCCAGTGGTTCCTCCCATCACATGCACGGATATGATCGGACCTGTTAGTGTCTGGATTATAATACCTTAGTCTCTTTCCAACCTCTCCCTCAATGTGAGCAAGACAAAGGAGCTGATCGTGGACTACAGGTAAATGAGGGCTGAACATTGACGGGGCTGTAGTGGAGCGGGTCGAGAGTTTCAAGCTCCTTGGTGTCCACATCACCCACAAACTATCCTGGTCCAAACATACCAAGACAGTCGTGAAGAGGGCATGACAACACCTTTTCCCCCTCAGGAGACTGAAAAGATTTGGCATGGGTCCCCAGATCATCAAAGTTCTACGGCTGCACCATCGAGAGCATCCTGACCGGTTGCATCACCGCCTGGTATGGCAACTGGTTGGCATCCGACCGCAAGGCGTTACAGAGGGTATTGCGTATGGCCCAGTACATCACTAGGGCCAAGCTTCCTGCCACCCAGGACCTATATACTAGGCGTTGTCAGAGGAAGGGACAAAAAAATTGTCAAGCCCCCCTCCCCTTTGTTTTTACACTGCTGCTGCTCGCTGTTTATATATGCATAGTCACTTTACCCCTATGTACAAATGACCTCGACTAACCTGTACCCCACACATTGATTCGCTACCGGTACCCCCTGTATATAGCCTCGTTATTGTAACATATTTTTTTATTTAGCAAATATTTTCATTACTCTTTTTTTTAACTGCATTGTTGGTTAAGGGCTTGTAAGTAAGCATTTCTACAGCTGTTGTATTTGGCGCGAGTGACAAAAAATGTGATTACTGGAATGCAATCTAAAAGCTGTCCTAGCCACACAAGCCTCCTGATCTCGCGAGCTAACATAAATGGTCTGCTACCTCAGTCTGGTAATTACGAGACTAAAGCTGTCCTGCCCCCCCCCACCCCCCCAAAGAAAACCTCTAGAACTTTGTCATGCCATCATTAAATTGTAATTGAACTGTCGGTCAAGACTGTTGTCTGATGATCACTTCTTTGTCTGGTAGGTGGTGAAACTCAAGCAAATAGAACACACGTTAAATGAGAAGAGAATATTGCAGGCCGTGTCTTTTCCCTTCCTCGTCAGACTTGATTATGCCTTCAAGGTACAGTTCATTTTTTTCTCCCCCTTCTGCATACAGTGTTTTTAATCTGGCCATTGAGATCAGAGGCTATGAATCAAGCGTCTCAAACTAGGAGTGCTGATTTAGGGCTCGTTTTTCCTTTTGATCATAATGAATTTGATTTAAATGGGGGCGGGGGGGGGGGGGGGGCTGATCCCAGCACTATGAGACGCTTCATACATATGGTCTTTTTATTATTCAGTTTCCTCAGTATCTGACTAGATTTGTTTATGTCGGTCTGTGTCCCTCCACAGGACAACTCCAATTTGTACATGGTGATGGAGTATGTTCCAGGAGGAGAGATGTTTTCACATCTAAGACGAATCGGAAGGTTCAGGTGAGCGTCTGTCTGAACGTTCTGCTCGTCAATACAATATCTGGTTGATTATAAGTTGTTTATTGATTTTCCATTTGTTGATTGAAAATTATTTTGGGAAACTTTTTTTTTTATACCTACATTCATCTATGTATTTTTTTTTTTTTGGACAGTGAATTTACAACATTTTAATTTGGCTTTGTTCTCCAGAATTGGATTTCAGATCAAAAGTTCTGAGGTGACAGTACAGAATGTCCCCTTTTTATTTGAGGGTATTTTCATACATATGTTTTACCATTTAGACTTGAATGCACTTTATGTATCTAGTCTCTCCATTTTGAAGGTTGTTGGAAGTGTTTAGAAAATTAAGTTTTAAAAGTTTAAAAGTTGAGTATTTGGTCCCATATTCCCAGCACGCAATGACTACATCACGACTACATCACGTGAATCAACAATGTTATTGGATGCGTTTTCAGTTTGTTTTGGTTGTGTTTCAGATTATTTTGTGCCCAACAGAAATGAATTATAAATAACGTGTTATTTTGGAGTTACGTTTATTTTAAATAAGGCTGAAACGCAATGATTATCCGTAATCATGGTAGCATCCACAGTATTGTAGAAGTGTTCAGAAACATATTCTATTCTTATTTACAATTAAAATTACTCCAAAATGACACTGTTATTTCTCATTCATTTCTATTGAGAAAGGGGATACCAGTTGTACAACTGAATGTAGTCAACATAAATGTGTCAGAGAGGTGCCGGTAGCTTCGATCCAGCAACCTTTTTTTACCGGCCCAACGCTCCTACCCACCAGGCTACCTACCACACGACACAATCCTGCAAATGCATCCAACAAGTTTGTAGAGTCACAACCTTGACGTAGTCATTGCATGCTGGGAATATGGGACCAAATAGTCAACTTTCGTACCTTTTTTTTGTAACTTTTGTACCAACAGAATACACTACAACAGAAATCCAAATACTTATGACACCTTCAAATGGGGGGGGGGACTAGATACAGTGCATTAAATGTTTTCGCTTCACTGTCCAAATAAATACAGAAGGGGGGGGGGTCTGTGTGTTTATTTTAAATTCAGTGCTGGTAGTTAATTACAACTCCAATTACATTTTTGTGCTTACTACGTGATCAGTTAAACAGATTCTCCTACTTTTCCTTCACAGTGAACCCCACGCACGGTTTTACGCGGCCCAGATAGTACTGACATTTGAGTACCTCCATTCACTAGACATTATCTACAGAGATCTGAAGCCTGAGAACCTTCTAATCGATCAACATGGCTACATCCAGGTATGCGTGACCAGTGCTTCAAGTGGATCATTTTCATTGTACAGCACCAGGGTTCTTATTTTAGAGCCAATGTTGCATAAGGGATGCTGGTAGGCCTACTGACAGGGGTGCAAACCTGTCTCTTTTCGGGAGATATTCACCGTTTTGATTTCAAAATAGCCCATCCAAGTGAATCGTGTAGATCCGAAGAGAAAAAGGGGAAGGGGTCTGTGTCTCATATTGAAATCATTGACTGAGCACAGGAAGTTAAAGGTATTGAACTAATAATTCCTGAAAATCATGCATCAGTGATGTGTATTTCCTGCAACGTCCTGAAGTTGTAAAACTTCTGTGTGTGTTGTGTAGCCAGTTAGTATGCTGAAACATTTCTAAAGGTTTTCCCCTAAAAAACCTTCCCAATTAAATGTTGTCTGCAAAGTAGGCTTACCTGGCTGGCAGAATGATATGATAACGTTGTACCAATCAGGTTCACATGAAACACCGCTACAGAAACACTGCTACTAGCCAAACACAATAGGCTCTTGCTGGTGCACAATTGAATTAAAGGGCAACTACACTCTCCCACATATATTAATACTTTTTTTTTTTACCTCAAATGTGGTCTCCTGCTGTGTTTTTAAGCATTGTGGTGGACTGAAAACCAACAATATTATGCTCTATCAGTAAAAGGGTGATTTTGAGAGAGAATTCTGAAACCTGGAAAAGCTAAACCAAGAACAGAATTTGGCAAGTAAAACAGATTTTAGATAGCTATCTGGGGAGGCAGATTATCATTACCTGTCATGATCAACCTTAAACCAGACCAAAGAGCCCAACTCCCCCCTACCCCAGGACACAATTTTCTCTGTCTATTGTGGTTTATAAAGTTAGGAGTGTTGCGATTATTCAAATGTGTATTTATTACTTGTTATTATCTGAAAATAAGCCAATTTTCTTGCTCCTCACACAGATTTTTCATGTTTCCAAGTGAATTTTTGTGTTACCATTTTGGGCCCTCGCCAGTTTGCATCCTTGTTCTCAAGCAGTAGAACATTTGAGGTGCCAGTACTGTGTACCGGTGAGCACCGGCCCAACTGGAGCACTGTGCGTGACACATCACTGCCTATGGCGTACACTGCAATGTCAAATCAAATGTATTTCTAAAGCCCTTCTTACATCAGCTGATATCTCAAAGTGCTGTGCAAAAATGATGGGTTATGTTTTCTCTGCTAAGTTGCTTTACTGACTGTACGTGTTCTTGGTGGTCAGGTGACCGACTTTGGATTTGCCAAGAGGGTAAAAGGCAGAACCTGGACGTTGTGTGGAACTCCAGAGTACCTGGCGCCCGAGATCATTCTCAGCAAGGTGAGAGTCCTGTCTGACTCTTTCTCTCACACACACACACACACACACACACAGTGCATTAAATTACTACATTTGAAGACATGGAACATTAGTTTGTTGCCATGAATTTAGATTACATATGTGTATGTGAACTACATTTGTCATTGTGCTGTGTGTAGGGCTACAACAAAGCAGTGGACTGGTGGGCCCTGGGGGTCCTTATATATGAGATGGCTGCTGGATACCCTCCCTTCTTCGCTGACCAGCCTATTCAGATCTATGAGAAGATTGTGTCTGGAAAGGTATGGACAAGTCCATTTTTTACATAAAGCATGTCTGAAATGGCCTACCTATTTAACCTCTAGTTTTAACACATTTTGAACACCTGTCATGTTCTCATGGAGTAAGTTTAACCAATGAATGCATGGCTTGCTTTTGGCTTAGCCTCTTCTGTCTTTAATCACTTTAATCACTATACAGTTCCAACTAGGAGCAAATGAACATTTCTCAATACATGACCATTTAGACAAATCTCTGTGTGTGTGTGTCCCCCCCCCCCCCTGTAGGTCCGCTTCCCATCCCACTTCAGCTCTGACCTGAAGGACCTGCTGAGGAACCTGCTGCAGGTGGACCTGACCAAACGCTATGGCAACCTGAAGAACGGCGTCAACGACATCAAAGGACACAAGTGGTTCGCTACAACGGACTGGATTGCCATCTACGAGAGGAAGGTACATACAAGGCGGTGTCGGAGGATGAGGACAATCAATGCGAAGTTGAATTGCTCTTTATAGCACCTAACTTTTATGAAACACATTGGCCAAATTCTTACCTACTAATTACTAACACGACATACTGTGTGTTAATCATACTACATACTATTTCAGCAACAAATATCAACATTACTACTCAGCCATACCGAGAAGGCGTAATCTACATGCACAATCTCTTGTTCCACGCCATTCGTACATTTCTGCAGAGCATGTCCCCTATTCTGATTATTAGCTGTTGTCAAACAGACGTGGGTCTGAAAAGACTTACTCTCTTCCTCAATAGTGTGCAGTGAATTCTAAATGAAACGCCGAAACGAGTATGACATCCTGGGATTTAAAGTATACTACATTTTTAAAATGTCACATTCTATAAAACTTTATATTTTTGCATCGCCAAAAATCCTAACACAAGTGTACAGGTATTCAGACAAGGCCTCTGTATTTTATTAGTGTCCAGTAGTGCTTTTCCTGTGTATTATCATCTTACAACAACAGTCTTTATATGGTGTCATAATGTTTTCTATTTGACTTAGTAGAATTACTTCATCATGCATTTTGCTGACAGGACGTATTACCTAGGCATCTGGAAATTCTTGCAGTATTAGAATCTCATTGAAGTACTAGCTTGGTCTCCTCTTAAGGCACACTCTAACGCCGCTCCTGGTTATCCTGCTCTCTGTGTTGTCAGGTGGAAGCCCCGTTCATACCAAAGTGTCGAGGCGCTGGCGACACGAGCAACTTCGACGACTACGAGGAGGAGGAGATCCGCGTTTCCGTAACGGAAAAATGCGCAAAGGAGTTTTCCGAGTTTTAGGACGTGCACACGTGGATATATCAGGGCTAAAACACACATGAAAAATAAGGGGATCTTTGCACTCTTCTAAAGACTTGGGGTTGGAGCAGAGACCATTGTTCAACTATTACTACGTAGTTCCTTCATTCCACAAGGCTGAATGAGGTCGCCATGATCCTTGGGTGCCAATGATAACACCTTCACTGTCACACATACCTGCGTATTAAAGCAGACACACCACCTTTTTTTTTATCCCCTCTACCCACTCTGTTTTTGAACTTTGAAGCAGTTGTTGTCTTGGATGTTGTGCTCCCCTTTACAGATGTGATATTTTTCGATTTAGGAGGAAAACCAGAGAGGGTAACTATACGAGAGAGGCCAATTTCATGTAAGTCCACACAGTGTAACTTCAAACCGACTTGTCTGTGGCAGTATCACACATGGTTGTGTGGTTTTGTAGGGCAGTGCCTCCAGTCGTCAACAGTTTCGATTTTATGGTCTGTTACAAATCTGATGCTTTTCAATAGAAAATTATTCTCACCTTCTACTAGGACAATGTTTTGGCCAGATTTCAGAAATAGTATTGGTCCTTTTTGTATATTTTGTCACGAAGACGCATTAAACACCATTGGGTGCTAAGAGCATGACCAAAATACAACTAATTGGGTGACAGAGGAAGAGAAGTCCCTTTCTTTGCCTTTGCCTGTAGAACCCTTTAGACCAATTCCAACGGCCCCACAAAGCGTCCATTCTCTGGCCCATTGGTATTCTAGCACAGTAACGGGGAAGTCATTGCAGGGAATGGCGAACCCAACTACAAACAGAAAATAACAAAACAGTGTTCAGAGAAATTCTAGAAAATGTTGAATTTGTATTCTCCTTTTTATTTAACATTTTAATACATGGATTAAAACTGAAGGTTTTTTGTTCCCTAAGATTTCAGGTCCGCTCATAAAAGGACACTTTTAAATGATTTTGTGGAGCTCCTGATGTGTTAAAGTGAAATCAAGTCCTTTTGAGGTGCGCTCTTTAAATTGATCAGTTCAGTGTGTATTGTGTTGTGGCTTTTGCCTCAACATTGTTAGTAAAACCAGTACACACTTCATAACAATATATTGATGCTAAGCAGTCTTGCAAACTCCTCAAAAGAGATTGCAAAACACAATTTTTCCCCATGTTTTTCCCTATTGCTGTTCTTGACTTCCCTCCTTTCCTTGTTTGTTTCATTCTTATGACAGAATGTAGTGTTGCAACTTATAGGTATGCATAGTTTGAAATGCTTGATTAAGGTACATTAGTTTTTTTCTCACAGACATACACTGGCAAAAAAAACAAACAAGACTGCTCCTTGACCTTTGTATCACATATAATCCAGTCATTGTTCAGCTCATTACATTATAAGTATATGCATTGTTTCATATGTTTTTATTTATACACATTAGAGATGCTAATACATTTTATTTTTTAAAGTGTCAACGTTTGGAAAGTTCTTTTTTGTGATCTTGTAAATAACGGCATACTGCTCTAGGAGTGTTCATGTGTGGGCCTTATATTTGTCAAACTATATAAAGCAGGATAACATCTGAGAGACCAGGCTTCATCACACATCATGACTGAAATGTTCATGTACTTGTTTAAAAAATGGATCACTTTCGCATATGTCATAGGTTTTGTTTGGCATGTCCACTTCTCTCAGTTAAATAATTTCATAATTTCCCAGTCAAATGAGATGGCTTTGGCATTACAACAGCAATCATTTCAATGAGTTTGGCTGTAATTGAAGTCATTCAGGAAATTCCATCAATATTTGACTGTTTACAATTCACAAATGATTACATTTCCTGAAGAAAATGTGTTTTTCTTCGCTGTCTTAAAATATTTGTATGGCAGTGGGAGATGTGTTAAATGTGGAATCCAAGCTCTTAAGAAGCTGAAGCGGTTCAATATAGTAAGAATAGGTCTGATTTACTAGTAGACTGCTATATATGAAAAAAAATGGCAGTTTGCCTCCAAAATTAAATGTGCCTAAACACCAATGTAGTTTAATTAGGAGTTACCCTGAACGGACCTTAAACCCTCTTCCCTGTGACTGTCATTCCAAAATCATTATGTCAAAAGTCTTAAATGGGTGGTTCACTTTTATTTTGTACCAAATCTATGTTTTTATGTAAATGTAATGTTATAAGTGTCCAGACATTTTTTTTCCTTTAGATTTCACTTGCTTTTGTGAAACTTACCGCACCAGCAATATACTTCCTCATTGCTCCTTCTGCTTCATTATGGGAGCCACTAGCCCTCCACCATGACTCTCAGTTCTATTACATTAGTCAATGTATTGAACAAGGGCGTCTTCTGTACGGGGGAGTTTAATTAACGCTCAGTCTGAACATTAACACGCATCGCTTGCGGTACATTTTTGTTAGCATAATATTTATCTTTCATATCAGCGAGATGGAATGTGATACACACATTTTAATAGGGTTAGTGTTCCCACACGGCCATATCCATGTTACAGCGCGTGTTTACGGATGACAGGGACCACCTGTGCTAATCAGCTATCTAGCATGTTTTCGAACACCTGTACGTAACGGAAGGCCGCCAGAAACGTATTGTCACTGAGGAAAAACACTGCTGCAACTGTGATAAAGCCGGGTAAAACTGTACAGTTAGTGTATATTTAGCGTTTGTTAAATGATGTTGATGTGATACGAAAGTAAAAGGCTTTACGTTTCTAGAACCGCATTGCAATTGAGGATCTACTCACGTTTGTATGGAGTATTTGGCTGTTTTGGCTGCCATAGCCAGTCTACCTCTGAAAATAAGGTCCTTGAACCTTAAGTATTAACGTACGGTAACTTTAGGCTCCTTAAAAGCTTTTACTGCGGCGGGCTAAATCAGGGTCACAGTGTTTCTTGGTCTTAAACAAATCTACTTTGAAACAAAACTCTATACGTCACACACATGGTTATGGGCTTAAAAAAGGAGACTGGTACCATATTAGATACAGAGTTCAAACGTATTCCAATTTGAGTTTGCATCCAAATATGACACTTTATATACAGCACATACGAATTATAACAAACACAATTTTCTGTAAAAAAAAATGTTGTAGATGATGTTTTATTAATTATGAAAAATAATAACGTTACACCCATGAGGACACTGGGTATTTTGACTGCAGGAAAGAGCTACAAGTACATATTCGGCTAGAGGGCCATGGATAAACACAAAGACACACAAAAAATGTCATTTTGTAAATAGCAATGCTCTCTGTACAGTGATGCAGGTCTATAGAGGTTGTACACATGAAATTGTGTATTACTTTATCCACAACCTTATTCCATTTTGTTGGACTCAAGCGATACTTATGAGTACGAGCTTGTGGTGATACGACAAATGAGAAAGCACGCGCATGCTCGTAAAAGAGTGAATGGAAAATTGTTATATTTCCATGCAATTTACATCAAACAGAGATTTGGTTAATAAAAAGTTAATCACTACTTTAAATGTCTTTGGATAGGTCGCCACAAGGTATTTGGTTTAGTTATAGGTTAGTGATTGGAAGTTCGGCTCTTATTACTGACTTGGATCTGTTCGACTCGTTCAGTCAGAAGAACGAATCTTTCGACTAATTTCGTTCATTTGATTGAGTAATACTCAGAGCACGCAGGACCCCCCCCCCCCCCCCCCCTATCAGCGAAAGATGAACTGAAAACTCGAGTCGATGACCATAGGGGGTATATTGGAGCTATCATTTGTGACAAGACTTGTAAACGTGTGCTTTAAACAATGTACATGTGTTGATTGCTAGGCATACAAATAATATTATTTATTGATACATTTGAAACGAGGTCTAGTTGTGGCGCAACAAAACTATATTGTGAACAACTCTTGGCGGAATGCATTGCTTGTTGTGAGGGTGATAAGCACAGTCCCAAACGAATCGTTCTCGAGTTCGAGTAATTTGAGCAGAGGCTGTGCATGTTTTGGTTGTACAAAGCTGTGTCCATAACATGCAATAATCAATTAATTGCACTCATTCTTGCATCATGTGAATAATTATCCGTTCTAAACATGTATTGTTCTTCTCTATGCTTATTTCATGATCTATTTTACTGTGCTCATATGACAGTTAGTGGTTGGAGCATATCTCGGGGGCCACAGAGCCGTAGGAGCGTGTATTAATCCTGCTGTTTGTCTCATTACAACCAGCACTAGTAGGTCAAACGAACGACTAAAATGAATGAGTCACTCAGAAAAACGAAAAATCGAGTCAGTGAAAAGATTCGTTCGCGAACTGTACATCACTATGTCGGTTGCCTAAAGCCACCGTATCTACTCCAGTGGGCGTGTGGGTAATGTAGTGTATAACACACGTGTGTAGTTTAATTTTTTTTATCGCCAGTTCAAACGTTGAAATATGGCAGGCCTGGAGTTATTGTCGGATCAAGGATATCGTCTTGATGGAAGAAAAGCTGCTGAACTGCGGAAAGTACAAGCTCGTATGGGTGTATTTGCCCAAGCTGACGGGTCTGCGTACATAGAACAGGGAAATACCAAAGCGCTGGCAGTTGTGTATGGTCCTCATGAAGTAAGTTTCTTGCTAAAATAGCGTGTTAGCAAGATACCTTGTTAGCTAACGTTACATAGATAACACGCTAGCTAATATACAACTGAGATTAATTAGCTATGGAAATTGCTTCAGCTCGGCTAGCATTTCAGATCAGTTTGTTTATCCAACTTGTAATTTTTCCAACATAGCTAACGTTAATGTGTTCAGCCCCCTGGTTCTAGTCTAGAGAGCTAAACTAGCCACCCTGCACACTTCCACCTGTGCCTCGGGTCCAGACCTCTTAGTAGATGTGGTAGTATACATAGGGAGACTACACTTTCCCACCTATGGCCCAAGATAACGTGAGGGTGTATTACTGCTGCCACCAATGCAGTGATTGAGAAGGAACAGTTGGCGCAATACTTGAAGAATCAGTGAGACTGCAGTTAGGGGTTTCTAGAGGAGCGCATTTAAAATCAAATGTACTCTGTTCTCCAGGTGCGAGGTTCCCGCAGCAAGACCCTCCATGACCGTGCTGTCATCAACTGCCAATACAGCATGGCTACCTTCAGTACAGCTGAAAGGAAGAGAAGACCCCACGGGGACCGCAAGTCCACAGAGATGAGCCTTCACCTCAAGCAGACTTTCGAGGCAGCAGTGTTGACTAATCTGTACCCACGCTCTCAAATAGACATTTATGTCAAGGTACCACACTATTTCAGATATGAATGAACTATAACATGGGTTGTGGTGGAGTCTGATGCTATTCATAAAATGGTGAAATTAAAGTGGTTGTATATCCTGTCTTTGGGATTTGGAACCAATTAAGTTTTGTTTGGTTAGTTTCATGTTCTCAGGTATAGAGATTTCTTCATCAATTTGAACCCTGAAACATGGGGTTTAAAAAAACAACCTAACTTGAATTGAAACATTTCACACTCCCTCTTCCCTCTCAGATCTTGCAGTCAGATGGAGGAAACTACAGCGCGTGTGTGAACGCCGCTACTCTGGCAGTAGTCGATGCGGGCATCCCCATGCGTGACTATGTGTGCGCCTGCACTGCAGGCTTTGTGGATGAGACCCCATTGGCAGACCTGTGCCATGCTGAAGAGAGTGGCGGGGGCACATCACTGGCCCTGGCATTGTTGCCTCGTGGCGGGCACATTGCCCTGCTACAGATGGACGCCCGACTCCACCAGGACCACCTAGAGACACTGATGGAGGCTGCAATGACGGCCTGTAAGGGCGTCAGCAAAGTGTTGGACGAGGTGGTGAGGCAGCATCTACAGGAGGTGTCTGCGCTGACTGGAGAGTGATGTAGCTTGGACTTTGGGGTAGATTGGTCTGCGTGAAAGGCAGGGGAGGTAGAGGAGCAGATGGAGTAATTTTTTTTATTGTACAATCGTGTTATGCTTTTGTATGAAATGCTTTATTAAAAAATTAAATCTAAACCCATTGATGTCTTCTGTCTGTTTTGAATGATCCATAAACTTGACTGAGATTGGTTGACAGAGAGCCATAGATATACGGGTCTACATCAGATAAATCAATCAGCAAAAATAAAACTAATGATTTGTAGCATCACCTGATGCTGTTTTTTTTGTTTTTTTGTTAAGGTCATCTTCCAAACCATCAGGGAGAGCCAATCATAAATGGCAATACTGCGATCTATATTTATGTATACTGAACAAAATATAAACGTAACATGTAAAGTGTGTTTTTTGCTAAAGCGAGAGTTGAGTTGGTCCGTCACACAATAGTCCGGTAAGAAACGAGGAAAAACATGTTGCGTAGTATGGCCTATCTGCACCTGTCATCTTGGGTGTTACCCTTACTGTGCCCCTAGAGGTAGGCTCTGGCTTACAACTACACATTTGTAAAGGTATTAAGACGCATTGTCTGGTTGAAAATAAACACCGTTTCGGTATTTGCGCGTTCAACGTAGCTGGTTCTATGACGCCAGCTAACACATCTTTCCAATCAATATTGGGTTAGCAGGTACGTTAGCTAGCTAGTTTAACGATGTTGAGCGCTAAAGCTAACGCAACATTATTGAATATTATTGTGTGAGTCTTAGTTTCCTAGGGTCCAGCTGAGCCAGTGTGAGTGGTACAAGGCAACAATATGGGACTGCTGTCTGACTCAAACCAAAGGCGAGCCCTGACCGACCTTCTCACCTGTTTCAATGCACCAATTTGGTGAGTCCTTGTAGAATCCTGAGGGAGAATCCGTTGGGGAATGGAATGGAACTGGGCATCCTCTTGATGTACCCAATCCACTTTGTAGGGTATCATTTAAATTGTTCCCCTATAAACGTAGGGTGAGTCAGCCTGATAAGCCTTCTTCCTATAGCATATCACGAGTGTAAGGAAAAATGATCTGCCCTTCCTATCACTAACCCCAATTTTGACATTCAGTCCTTAATTTACCTATCACAATTCCAGCTGTAAGAATGATATAATCCCCCTGTCCTCTCCCATAATATTCCTTCTGCATTTCTCTCCTTTGTAGTGGGATGCCAGTGGATTGGCTGGTGTATACTATGCAGTCTCAAGGGCTGGAAGTGTTTACTCAGAGCTTCACCTGCAAACTTCCCTTCCCCGATGAAAACAAAGATATGAGAGATATGCGAGTGTGTGCTAAGACAAAGATGTCTAAACATGCATTTGATCCCAGTGCGCGCACACTTTCACACAGATGCATTCTTTCCTCTCAGGCTTTAATTTCTTCTCTTTCTCTCACTCATCCTTTTCTCTATTTGTTTATCAGTCTCGGTCAGATGGTGCATGGCACTAACATTTATGGGATCCTGCGGGCCCCCAGAGCCCCTCATACTGATGCCCTGGTGCTGGGCGCCCCCTGTGGTGAGGGAAACAACGACAACCAGTACTTCAGGAGTAAGCATACTACTTACACAGACCATTGGAGAAGCACCACACAAGCATACACTCCTACCTCCTTTCTTTAATTAATCAGTCAATGATTCGGTCTCTTCTCAGGTCAGGTCCACTGGGCTAAGGATACCTTTCTGGTGAATCAACATGACCTGATCGGCATGCAGGCCTGGCTCGAGGGATACCACCACACCAACACCAATGGTCAGTACCTGCATCTCTGTAATGATGTAACCCTGTAATGCACCAGTCGTAGAGACACCATTATGGACTCTGTATGTATTCTAAATGTCTCTGTACCATCAACCCCAAACCTGCCACCACTGTGCCTCACTCTGGGTCCCCCAGGTGGTGACTGGTCTCTTTATTTTTTTATTTCACCTTTATTTAACCAGGTAGGCTAGTTGAGAACAAGTTCTCATTTGCAACTGCGACCTGGCCAAGATAAGGCATAGCAGTGTGAACAGACAACACAGAGTTACACATGGAGTAAACAATTAACAAGTCAATAACACAGTAGAAAAAAGGGGAGTCTATATATACATTGTGTGCAAAAGGCATGAGAAGGTAGGCAAATAATTACAATTATGCAGATTAACACTGGAGTGATAAATGATCAGATGGTTATGTAAAGGTAGAGATAGAGATATTGGTGTGCAAAAGAGCAGAAAAATAAATAAATAAAAACAGTATGGGGATGAGGTAGGTGAAAATGGGTGGGCTATTTACCAATAGACTATGTACAGCTGCAGCGATCGGTTAGCTGCTCAGATAGCAGATGTTTGAAGTTGGTGAGGGAGATAAAAGTCTCCAACTTCAGCGATTTTTGCAATTCGTTCCAATCACAGGCAGCAGAGAACTGGAACGAAAGGCGGCCAAATGAGGTGTTGGCTTTAGGGATGATCAGTGAGATACACCTGCTGGAGCGCGTGCTACGGATGGGTGTTGCCATCGTAACCAGTGAACTGAGATAAGGCGGAGCTTTACCTAGCATGGACTTGTAGATGACCTGGAGCCAGTGGGTCTGGCGACGAATATGTAGCGAGGGCCAGCCGACTAGAGCATACAAGTCGCAGTGGTGGGTGGTATAAGGTGCTTTAGTGACAAAACGGATGGCACTGTGATAAACTGCATCCAGTTTGCTGAGTAGAGTGTTGGAAGCAATTTTGTAGATGACATCGCCGAAGTCGAGGATCGGTAGGATAGTCAGTTTTACTAGGGTAAGTTTGGCGGCGTGAGTGAAGGAGGCTTTGTTGCGGAATAGGAAGCCGACTCTTGATTTGATTTTCGATTGGAGATGTTTGATATGGGTCTGGAAGGAGAGTTTAGAGTCTAGCCAGACACCTAGGTACTTATAGATGTCCACATATTCAAGGTCGGAACCATCCAGGGTGGTGATGCTGGTCAGGCGTGCGGGTGCAGGCAGCGAACGGTTGAAAAGCATGCATTTGGTTTTACTAGCGTTTAAGAGCAGTTGGAGGCCACGGAAGGAGTGCTGTATGGCATTGAAGCTCGTTTGGAGGTTAGATAGCACAGTGTCCAAGGACGGGCCGGAAGTATATAGAATGGTGTCGTCTGCGTAGAGGTGGATCAGGGAATCGCCCGCAGCATGAGAAACATCATTGATATATACAGAGAAAAGAGTCGGCCCGAGAATTGAACCCTGTGGCACCCCCATAGAGACTGCCAGAGGACCGGACAGCATGCCCTCCGATTTGACACACTGAACTCTGTCTGCAAAGTAATTGGTGAACCAGGCAAGGCAGTCATCCGAAAAACCGAAGCTACTGAGTCTGCCGATAAGAATATGGTGATTGACAGAGTCGAAAGCCTTGGCAAGGTCTATGAAGACGGCTGCACAGTACTGTCTTTTATCGATGGCGGTTATGATATCGTTTAGTACCTTGAGCGTGGCTGAGGTACACCCGTGACCGGCTCGGAAACCAGATTGCACAGCGGAGAAGGTACGGTGGGATTCAAGATGGTCAGTGATCTGTTTGTTGACTTGGCTTTCGAAGACCTTAGATAGGCAGGGCAGGATGGATATTGGTCTGTAACAGTTTGGGTCCAGGGTGTCGCCCCCTTTGAAGAGGGGGATGACTGCTGCAGGGGAGAGGTGGCTCCATCCAGGAAGCACTGTCTCTGGAGCAGAGCAGTGACATCATCACCAGTCTGCACCTGGTTCTGGAGGGGCTCAATGGCCAGCTGCCAAACCTGGACCGGGCCAACCTTTTCTAAGCCTTCTGCCAGAAGATAGTGTACCTGTGTACCATCCAGGGCAAGGTAAGGAGGAAGTCCAAATGCCAGCAGTTACTTCAGTGAGTAATTTATTTGATATACTTGCAGAGGTACTTTGATTTAATAGTCTAATAATAGCACACCACAAACATTTCAGCTTGTCCCTTCCTCTGTATTTGTGTCAGGTAAGGACGAGCCAGTAGTAACACGTTTAATTATCCGACTGCCCAGCTACAGAGGAATGACTGGGACAGTACGTTGGGCTACATCCACGCGGCCCAGACCATGATGGTGTTGAAGCAGGCCAGCGGGCGGGCCCGGGGGAACCACGGCCCATTCCTTAGATACCATATAGAGACTGCTACCGTCAGGGGCATCAACACCTTCAGACAGTACAAGACCGACACCACCACCATCGGCAGGTCAGCTACTGACGTCCAAGCTTCAATTCAGATGATCAGAAAACATTTAACATTTTTGTATTTTCTATGGGGACATTTTCACTCTTTAAAATTCCATGCAAATAAACCTGTGTGTCCCCCTCATCCTCAGGCTCCTGAAGGGGATATACCGGAAGCTGAACAACCTCCTGGAGCATCTGCACCAGTCCTACTTCTCATGCCCTCACTCTCTCGCTTTGCCTCCAGTGGTTATTACATGCCCGCCTTCGGCCAGCTGGCTGTCATCATGCTACTGCATGTGTCTATCGACCTCTGGGACCTTGGGGATTCTAGTTTTATTGAATCATTATTTAACCAGGTAGTCCAATTGATGTCAGATTACCTTTTTCCAAAGGGAGACTTGGACAAGAGGGGAGGATGGTTGGAATTGGCCAAGAGGGGAGGATGGGTTGGAATACTTTCTCCCCTGTCCTCCAGCCCAGGGATCCTGTCTATACTGACTCCAGTAGTGATCAGTCATATGACAGGGGTAGCTCTGTACACCCTCCCCATCCTCTCTCAGCAGATGGCTGTGCAACACTTCCCTGTGTCCGAGACTGAAATTGTGGTCCTCACTGCTATTGTCATCTACACAGCCTATTGTTTTTTGGCACATTCATTTATTTTCCTTTGCAATTCGTATACAGCCACGAAGTGCTGGCGCAAAAGCTTACTCTGATTTGATTGAGGAACAGCAAGCTTGACTGGTTTATAAATGGTGTGGAACTGACTGAATAAAGGTGATCTCATATCCTTTACATTCATAAATCATACAATGTAGTTATGTCTATGATATCACATTGGGACAAGTAAACTAAAGTTCTCATTTGTATTTTTGATATGAAGTCCATCAGGACTTGCTAGACAGTGATGTTAAAGTGATTGACTCATCAGTTGCACACTGGTAGACTTTTTGGCTGTTATCTGCAGGAACAATAGGTAGGCTAGTGGAGCGACACTCTCACACTGGTCCAAAATATGATAAAAGAAAACGGATTGAATTGTTGTAAAAGCTAATGATACTTCTATGGTATTTTCAAAGATATTGATACAGGTCTACTGAATTAATCAACATGTTGACAATGGAGTAGTCAACTGCTGCTTTCTGTGTATCAAAGCCCATGATTAATACTTCCTTCATTCTTCAATCATACCTGTAGTGCAGATAGCTGAGCAAATGCCTCTTTAAAAGGAAGCTTGAAGCCTGTTGAAGTTAGCAGACTCTTACAAGATTCTTAAATTAATCTGTGGGTCAGATGTTAAAGTATTTTTTTTGTTTGAATAAATGACATACTGCAATTCACAGAGTTGCAAACACGAATTTAACACACATTTGTCGTTTTCTCTTCTCTTAACATGTATGGACCCAGAACTTAATTGTGCATCTATTCTGTTTATTTGAGAGACCTATTTTTCCATTTGTAAAAGTGCTCATCACACAATTTGTTTGATCATAAATTGAACCTTTAATAAAAAAAAATAACTATTTGGGCTATTTACTTCCATTTCTGTTTTAATTTGAAGAACAAACATTGTGGCAGCACATCTTGCAGTAAAATACTTTAATCTCAAGAGAAGACAGGTTAAATGTAAAAAAAGGTTTAATGTTCCCTTACTTTGAAAATACTCCTGATCATATAGGCCTAGACAATATCCCCAAAAACAAACAATAGACTGATTGAAACTCAAAGTATTCAATAATTTCGCTGTGTGGCTGGCTACTCTTTCTATGTCTGGCTACTCAATGTGCTTGTTGAAAAAAAACTGCACAACCTGCATAGCTATCTTATCTCACACGCTAAAAATATGCATCTATGCCAGGTTTTCCCCAATTATCACACACACCTTGAAGTTACTGTGGCTGCAGTAAATTATTTCATTTCACCATGTCCCTTTTTGTAACTCCAGCCTCAGTAACACCTTGCTCTAACATGAGTATTGTGATATGATCTAATCACTATCTGATCAAGGTTTGTTGCATCCAGGGGTGAAAGTAGATTTAATTTCTTACTGGTGCGGGACTCCCTGTGTGCACACATTTTTTAATAGCCTAGGTGTAATCATAGAATGAAATATAGAAGGGCATTCTGAGTGGCGCAGTGGTTACTAAACAACTAGATGTGTAACCTAATCACATGTAGTCTGAATTTATGCGTCCACTACTGTCTGGACGCGTCTCGTTATCGGCCACTAATCTCTGCCTAAACCAATCCGGCAAAATAAATAGTGGGGGTACGCCGTACCAGTAAAAATTGAGCGTATTACTAATTAACACAGTGCCAAAAAAACAATACCGTTATTTAACATTACCACGTGTCAGCCGCATGAAAAATGGGTGGGATATGTTCCAAATTGCGTTGTGGTTCGACGATAACACTTACATTTTCATTTCACCCTTCTACACATTGTATTAAAATGGATCCCTTATCCCTCCATTGTGTCTGCATTTTCATCAGATTAGCTGGTGCCTCCCTGTATGCACATTTTAAATATATTGTTTAAAAATAAAATGAATTTCTTTATCTTAAGACAGTTACTGATGCCATAGGTCAGTATTGTGCTATCTGTCAATGATTTTAGTGGCCGGTATAATGATTATTTCAATGGTTTGACCATCCAGATCGGTTTACACTTAATTGGTAATTTTAGCACCAAGTATAAACAGGGCTTTTGTCTACTCTCTCCCCCTCTAGACAAGGACAGGTCACAGAGCAGGGCTGGAGGATGCTGAAGCTGGTAGTTCTACTATACCTGGCCGTTTTACTGGGCTGCACTGCCCTAATCAACTTCTCCCTGGGCTTCATCGTGGCTCTGTCCCTGGTGCCCATCACTGCCTTCATCACACCACACACGCCCAAGTAATACTCTCACCCACAAGTTTCTCCCTGTGCTTCTCAGTATGTGTCTTCTCATTGATGTTGCACTCTAGTTTAATGTCTAAGGGCTTGATTCAATCCGTAGCTCTGTACATCAGCGTTGTAGCGCTATTGAAATTGAAAGATTATTTTCCGATTGGGCCGACATATGCAGTGTTTACCGTGAACTCAGTCTCCGCGAACATTGCCTTTACATTTATATTGCGCTGTAGTGCAGGTCTTCTGTGCTACGGATTGAATCGAGCCCTAAGGGAACAATGCAGTGTTAGTTCCACTGTTCCTTGAGTGCGAGGATATTGTGTACATGTAATGTTTCACTCCCTCCTTCACTGTCGAAGTGCTGTCGACAGTCATGGTGCTCCACTGTTACGTTTCCCTACCAGAGTTCTGTAGTATTGTCTTTACCCTCTCTCCGTCTGCAGCCAACATGGTGCTGCTAAGCCCGGCTGCACTCTGCTCTACTGCAAGACGGTTGGATGCTCTTTCTGTCCGTCATCTCCTAGAGCATTCTGGACCACGCCCTCTACGACTCATTGATCTATCCGCTCCTGGCTCTGCCGATCTACCCCTGCTGGCTGCTGCTCTGGAACATCCTCTTCTGGAAGTAAAAGGGGGAAGACTGGTCCCAGACCTGTCTTTATGGGAACTCCACCTATCCTGAAGTATGAAATGGGTTCTAGACCTGCATTTATGGAATGAACTGAGGTGTGCTCAGGTCTGACCTTTCACCAAGGATTAAGACTGACTGACATGCCCGGGAGTGGTTAAGTGCATTAGGTTGGGCTTGTGTGGCAGAATTACAATTATAAGGTTGTATTGGATTCAGGCTTGTGTGCATGGGATTGTTTTGGTTTATCATACCCAAATATCTACCTGCAACTGTTTTGGATGTTTCTTGGTTATGTTAGTGAATATTCTGCTAGTTGATCAAACTGAACAACAGTACCACTGACATTGGAAGGGACAAAAGAGAATGTTAAGGAGGCAGCACCATCCTACTGCCAACCTCATGGTAAATAAAGCCCTCCAGAAAGCATCCATAATTGCATCTACTGTATGAACTAAGAATTGTCTTTACTTTCAAATGTTTAGAAAAAAAAGTATTTGAACTCATTTATAAATGCTCAAATAAAAACTTAATTCAAACTTGATTAACTTACGTTTATTCAGTTAACACCATTTTATACAGTCATGTTTCTGACAAAACAAAACATTCACTATCACAGTCCGGACAGAAACTTATTGGAAAGTAGGTGAAACGCATTACACGTCAACATTAACATTGCCAAACATTCTGTTAAACACTAAATACAATGTTATAAAAATAAAAGCACTTTAAAACCCTGTCACTTCCACAGCCTCCTAGCAAGCAATTCCTCTCCTATAAAACAATATGGCACCAACCAATGACAGACAAGACCTGGGCCTGTATTCACACTGAGGGTGCCTGATTAAGCTGAACCATGAACAGGCAAAAGCGGTGAGAGAGAAGCGCCAATCTCAAATCAAACAGCAATCTGCGCCGCTCGGTCATGTTGTCAACAAGGCATCCTGATGCATCGTTCAGAAACATCTTTCACATAAAATACCAGTTTGAATTTAACTAGTTTTCATTGTCAGTGTTTTTTATCCACACAATCATGTTTGCATGTGAAAACACAGAAGCCTACTCATCACCCCACCTGCTTAACCTACATCATGGTTGCTTTGAGCTGACTTCACTGTCAAAAGCAGGGCACATCGCTTGGTTCCAACACGAACGCAATCAACTCTTACCTGGTTCACCGGGGCATTAATCAAATCCCCTCATTGTCTCAGAGTAGGAGTGCTGATCTAGGATCAGGTCCCCCATGTTGATTTAATTATGATCTAATCTGATTAGGGCTCACCCCATTTAGTCAACTGGTCGATTGTTTGGGCGACCAAGATTTTAGTCGAGCAGTCAAACGTATTTTTTTATGGCACACAAGACCCGTCTGATTCGCGCCTGTCTCAATGTACAGATCCATTGGAGGCCGCGAGGATGGCACACCCGTATCACCAGTAGTACATTTACCGTAAATGTATTTACGGTAGTTTCTGTGAATACATTCATTATTATTAGTCTTTTACTGTTCTCATTGTCAAAGTGGACACTGTTTGCAGAGCGCACAACCTATGCTACACTTGTGAGAAACAAGTTTTGGTTTATTTCATTCCATTTTTTAGTTGTCAATTTACTCAGTCTTTTTGTTTGGAGCACTCAATGTTGAGTAAAGACATGCACCTGATTACACAAAGAAGTCGACCAAGGCTACCTGGCAGCGCCATTAAAAGCAGCAGACAAGCTCAGTGAAAATAGTTGATTTTATTAAAACACATAGGGTGTGTCTATAAATTGATTTTTTTCTTTTTTTACCAATCGATTGGTCAAAAGAACAGACTACTTTCGGTCAACCAATATTTTTTTGGGGGGTTGGGACAGCCAGCACTCCTACTCTGAGACTGTTTGAATACAGGCCCTGGTTTTAAAAACAGCTTTTTTCAGCTTTCAAAGTATCAACTTTCACAGTTGGCCAACTTCAAATATATATAATATTATCTCATCTGAGATATATCAGGTAGAGGGATGAGAGAAGCACCACCCACCCCTCTAAAATAAATATTGGACTAGTCCCCCCCCCCCCCATCCCTTATGTAAAATAAATAAATGGTAAAGTCTGCCACAAGGCAAAGGATGCTGACTCATGTCCACAGAGTCAAAAGCCAGCTCATTGACTATACAGGTAGTTCCTTTTGTGAGCCTCAGCAAGTGGAGTTCCATGTCTGTGCTGCAGCGTCCAGAGGTTTGTCATCATAGTATGTCAGTAGTGGTGGTGGGTTTGTAGCTCTAAGTTGGTGTGTGAGTGATCAGTCTTCCAGGTTATTGTATAGGTTACGGTTGAGGCAGTTAACTGCTCAATGCACTGATCTGCTCCTCTCTTCTTCCTTTCTCCTTTATCACACAGATGAGAATAAAGAAAATACTGTAGTTTACTAAAGGGAGAATAAACGGTGATGTGCGCCATCTGTCTGTAGGCATGCCATAGATACAGTACCTGTTGTATGCGGCTGTGCTTGCGTGAATCAGGTCTGGCTGTACTGCAGATCTCACAGCCTGGTCGGGTAGGCTTGTTGATGAAGGTGCAGGAGGGACACGCCCATTCGGTCTGCAGATCAGAAGGACAGAGAGGATGTGTGAGAGTAAGAACTTTCTATTAGTGTATCAACCAGTGATGTTCAGCGGTATACCAGCTACATGGAACTATCAAGTAAAGGAAGAGTAGGTGCTCAACTCGACAATCTTGCGTAAAAACAGTCAATCACAAATTTAAACATCGGGGTTGACCTGTGTTTTACTGGCTTTGCTGGGCTTATCAGGTTTATCTTTAAGATGCAGCGTCTCCAGGTTGAGGGCGTCTCGGATCTCGCTCGTACCCAACCTCTCGGCCCCACTTCCGGTGCTCCCTACAGCCAAGCACAACAATGAAAAAGGAGTTCAGTCATGCGTGAGCATGTGCGCAAGTGCATGCCAAGAGGTAAACTTACCCTGGGTGTTGTGGCTGAGCCTGGAGGGCAGGGTGCTGTAGCCCCTCCAGTCCTGGGAAAGAGGCCCGTTGCTGGTAGGCGGAGGTGGGGTGAGGTGGGCACCCTCCTGGTCCTGCTGGAATAGCTGGCGGGTGAGGCGGGCATGGCGGGCTGAGACCAAGTAAAGGTAGGCCGTATCCCCATCCCTCTGGACCCCATACGAGGCCAGGGACCTAGGCTCTGTGCACAGGCATTGTCCAATCACCCAGCGCTGCACGCGAGGGTGAAAGCCATACTCCAAAAACACCTGAGAGAGCAATGACAGAGGAGAGAAAGATTTGTGGACAGTTTCATTTGCCGAATGTAGCCCAAGTACTCTAGCAAACAGAGACAGAAATGTATCTGACCTGCTGCTTGAGTGCTGCGACAGTCATGTGGGGAAAAACTTTCACTGTGACGCAACAGGAAGAGGAGATGTCTTCCACTGCCACAGACAAACTGCAAGAGACATGAAACTTCATTAGCACAAATTATCCATGTTCTTTTGGACTACTCCCAAGCTACTGCCTGTTATTTCTCACCTTATCTCTCCTTCGGCGTAACTCTTCTCAGACAGTTGGATAGTGAGCACTGCCTTCTGACGAGCTAGAGCAGACGCGTGCTGAGCAGCACCCTGGCTGTCACCTGCCTCGATCGCCCGGGCAAGCTCCAAGCACAGCTCCTCTTCAGAGAGAGAACAGGTTCACTCGCACACAGAAAAATGTACCCTGTGTAGTCTTGCAAATGTGGTAGAAAGAGAGAGTGGGGGAATCGTGTGGTGAGGGTACTCACCAGTGAGTGGTAAGGAGGCTGTGCTGCGCTGTTCTAGAGCTGCTGCTTCGTGCTGCTGTCGGTCATCCATAGGATGTGGGGAACTATTTACAGCAACTGCAGTGAGGGAGAGAATGGTCAATTGTGCTAGCCATAGTATGGTATACTAGGAAGACACTTCTAATACACAATGGCATGAATGCATCTAAACAAGCAGACAAGAGGAAAAAGACTGCCATGCCCTCTGACCTCTGTGTGCCTCTCTTAGTGATGACATCACCACAGTGGCCCACTGCTCAGCCTCCAGGTTACAGCGGAAGTTGAAGCGGATACAGTCATGGGGGGGCGTGGCCAAGCGCATTTCGTGAAGGCATGGGGACTTGACCTCATACTGCACAGAGCGCAGGTCAAACTCAGCAATGAACTGGGAGAAAGAAATGAAGAGAATAATTTGCTTAGATCTCTTATCTTTGTGGACTTCGTGGATATGGACCTACTTCACCTTAGAGGGACAAACTGTAACCCCAGTGGCAATGTGCTAACTTTGATGTTTAGTTGTTTACATGCTGGAATAATCTTCCATAAAGAAAATCTTGTCTTCCCTTGTACAGACAAACACAAGGACAGATAAGTAAACTGTAATCACCACAAGACATCGGTTCCCACCAATGGGATTACTGTAGTATTTGATTAAACAAGATTCCAATTCAGTGACTACTGTATTTTCTGTAAAAAGATATTGCTCCAACAAACAAACGTGTGCAATTTCTCATGTCAACGCATGAAATGTATTACATGGCATTACATCAGGGGTCGAGATACAGTAGATCTAGACGTTACAGAGCAGTGTATGTATCTTACCACACTACGGCCGCTTCCGCTAATGTCCCTCAGTGCTAGCCGAAACTCTCCAGCTTTGCTGGGGTCCATGCTAAGTTGAAGACGGAGAGCCTCATCGCCAGCTCCAGGGAGGCAAAGCGGTCGAATACCCGAATGGCAAACCGACACCCGTACCGACATCAAAACGGTATTGCAGTTAGCCAGCGCGGGCCCGCCATGTACAGACTGGGACGGGGCTGGCACAGGCGGTTTACCCCAACCGCCAGAACTCAGTGCCATATCCCACAAGCACAAAAACAGTTAGAACCTCCAAAGCACAACGGTAGTTATATCGGTATCGCTAGTTGTATCAGTCGTGTTTTTTAACAGCCTACATGTTAGTAAAGTGATAGCGTTTCATTGCAGATATCTATCTGGCTTGTATCTATCCTAGCTACGATAGCGAAACGAAACGGCCCCTCCAAAAAAAATATCAAAACAGGAAGTAGCTTGGTTCGTTCTTTATTTACCTCCGATGGAAACCGGTCTTAATAAACATGGTCCGAGATCGAGATGGAAAAAAAAAAACAGCTTTTGCACACCGTGTTAATTAATGCAACGTTAATGAATGCTGTATTCGGTATTATAATAATATTTCAAATGACAAATAAGTATATTATTGATAATGAGGAGGAAAACAATCAATTATACTTAAAGTGAGTCTAATACAATAATAACGCGTTCACTAGCGATATTGAGTCGTTTCATCTTACCGTCCAAATGGAATCTATGCAACTGGCTATACACAAGATGGACCACAGCCTGCCGTTTCCAACGGGAACAAATTAGTCATAGTGGGCAGAACAAACAATGGCATTTAAAAAAAGTTTTGCAAAGAGTAAAGTCTACAAAACTTAGTACACTGTTCATAACATATTCTAGTTTTGAGAACAGAACTGTATTGAGATCAAATGTTTCATCGATGACAAAATTTGGGGAATGTCGGCCAAAATCCATCTTGTTCCATCTTCTCCCACTGCTGGCCAGTGGGCTTCCACTCAACCATATTTGGTAGTGAGGGGAAACGCCAAGTGGATGCTTCACATTTATACATCCGGTGAAATATCTGTCTCATTGTTCTATCTGTGCTCATATCCCCCATGGACTGGTTTGTACATAAAATATTCTCCATTCATGCTGCAAAGTGGAGTTCTGCTACCCGACATTAAACTTCATGTTAGGGGTGGGTAAGGCCTGTTTTTAATCCATAACTAAGGTACGGGCAGGGCTCGGGTATCACTAAATTGATCACTAACATTTTGAAGCTGAGCCATTTGCTCATGCTCTGCTGCGCAATACAGTCATATCTGACTACGATCTGAACCAGAATATGGCTTTACAGGATACATGGAATATGGCGATTCTCCTTAAGCCCAGGAAGCAACCGTTCAACTTGCCATTCACCAGCTTTTCAAGTTTAAAGGGGAATTTCACCCTTGCTCTGCCACGGCATAGTCATTACTATATTAAAAACATGACATTTTTATCTTAAACATTATCCAAACCGCAAGCTAGAACTAGCACATTTTCATTTCACTGGTAGAATCGTGAAGTTTTGACTTCCTGTATATTCGTCTGCTCATAATGAACCACAAAGTCCGCCATTAATAGCGAATGCAGATACTGCCCACTAAGGTAGATGGGGCATGCTCACAAACTTGGACGATGGCATTGTGTACTTCAAACGAACAACATCCAGCAATCTCAGAACGTCTGTGGGACCACAGAGCACCTTTCAGACCATGTAATCAATTTAATACTCAGGTTATCTGGAGTCATTCCACACAACCTGCTGAAAAATACCCCAAAGCGGCGGCATTTTGGGTACAAAAGCATGAGGGAGCGGGCACACATTGCGATTATGGAGCACAAGATTGTGGGACAGAAACCAGCAGGGGACACTGAAAGGTGTAAAATCAAGACTCCAACAGTAATGACAGCACCACATTCTTCTCTGCAGATTCTCAAAACACAATAAAAAGACATGTCTACAAAAAGCCCCTGCAAAGTGCTACTATTGACAAGAATGATCTGTCTAAGTCAATGGGCTGGGGGAGGTTTAAAGACAGTACTTTTAACTGAGGCAAGTTTTTTGGGGTTGTGCTTAGACCAGCATTTCCCAAACTTGGGTACCCCAAGGGGTGCACGTTTTGGTTTTTGCCCTAGCACTACACAGCTGATTCAAATAATGAACTCTTCATCAAGCTTTGATTATTTGAATCAGCTAGGGCATAAAACCAAAATGTGGACCCCTTGGGGTCCCCAGGACTGAGTTTGAGAAACGCTGGGTTAGACAGTAAATGTTGGCTTAGACAGTAAATGTTGGCTTAGACAGTAAATGTGTTGTTGTATATGAGAGCGATTGAGGTGCCATTTATCCTCTAACATACATGACAATTCATACTGTGTAAGAACTGCACTCCTAAGACTTTTCACACCTTCAGCCACCCAGCCCATTCACTTTGTTGACTGATCTTTCCTCTCAAAAGCCGCTCCCAATGTCCTTGTCCCTAAACAATACGCTAGCTAGTCCCATTTGGTTGACAGCTTTACCAACAGAGATGTGTTGCCCTACGTCCCTTACACAAAATGTGTAAAATACTAACACCACAACCATTTCTTTCCAGGAGACATGCAGTACCAGCAAATTTTCTGCAAGAGGTCCAAAAAAGTTGGTGGTTAAGAAGACCTACACCGCATTCGGTAGAGTGTTATCCAGCTGGCCGTTCACCGCAGACAGGACAAGACCATTCGCCATAAGCACAAAGAGTCTCAGCTTCCACAGCCCAGCATGCCAAACATCATTGCCAGTGTACCGAAGCCGGATAAAGGACTATCGCTGCGTTTACACAAGCAGCCAAATTCTGATATTTTTTTTGACTAATTGGTATTTTGACCAATTAGATCGGTTCTGAAAAATATCTGATGTGATTAAGACCAATTAATGGGAAAAAGATCAGAATTGGGCTGCCTGTGTAAACTATGCCAGTATTGCTCAGCATAAGACCGTGTAGAACCACCATCAAATAAATATGGATATTTTCTATCAATCTTCGAAATTTGTCTGTCTTTATGGATTCACAGAATATATTTCTTTAACCTGTACAGGGCTCTGGAGTATCAAACAAATGTTAGACATTATGATATCTGAAGAATGTTTATTTGTCCAAATCTAAAATACAGGGGAGTGTACACTATTTAATGCTAACTCTAGAGAACTGGGTATTTAACAACAACGTTATATGGTAAATGAAACATACATTTGTTGTATGAACAGTGTAATACACTTCACTGTGTCTCATGTGTAGAGACACACAAGTGCAGAGAACTGTAG
Organism: Oncorhynchus clarkii lewisi; assembly: GCF_045791955.1. NCBI lineage: Eukaryota > Metazoa > Chordata > Actinopteri > Salmoniformes > Salmonidae > Oncorhynchus > Oncorhynchus clarkii. The sequence goes on along the minus strand of NC_092166.1, from coordinate 28,082,606 downwards.
CTACAGATTGTTACAACAGATAATGTCATTTACCAATATCTTGTCTATTTCAAGTCTTCTCTCATTGGTCGAGACCGGTGAGTGTCCACCCCAAAGTGCTGTGTCATGATTTAAACATTTTTTCTAGGCAAGTCCGTTAAGAACAAATTCTTATTTACAATGACGGCCTACCCCAGACAACACTGGGCCAATTGTGTGCCGCCCTATGGGACTCCCACTCACAGCTGAATGTGATACAGCCTGGAATCGAACTAGGGTCTGTAATGGCACCTCTAGCGCTGAGATGCAGTGCCTCAGACTGCTGAGCCACTCGGTGCCCCCATGATGACAGATACCTGTCTCGATCAATGAGAGAAGACTTGAAATAACAAGATGACATTGTACACATTGTTGGATTACTTAAATGGAGCAGTAAAATAAAGGTTAAATAAAACTTTTTTTTTAATTAAATGGAGCAAAAAGAGTAATGGAGCATTTTCCAAATTCAAACTGACCCCCTGCAACTGGACACGTACATTTTATGTTTCCCCGAATCGAGGATGAAGACGGCATCGCTAAGGTTGGTAGAAAATTCTCTGTGCTACAGCAAACAGTATTTATCCTGTAATTTCGAGTAATGGATACCAACATTTTTGGTTAAATCACATTATCTGGTGTAACAATCTGTAGCTAAGAGAGCTGGTGGTCATGAACGAAATTACTATTCACAAAGAAACATACAGCATGATCAGGGAATACGTGTAAAGCTGTGGGAGGAGTGTTGTTATGATCAAACTGCCATTCAGCTCCTCATGAGTCATCTGCTTGAAGTCCAGCATAAAGTCTCGTCCCTAGAGAGGGATTCAGTTCACGGGATACGGTTCTGCTGCAATGAGACACAGGCATAGTCATTCTGTTTGTGTCTAGAATCCACCCCAGGAAGAAGCCAGGCACCACGGTATTGTCTAAGACAAACAAATTAAATAAATGACTCTATTGTAGTTTGAACAATAGTTGAACTGTGCCAACATAACATCAAAAGTCATAGAGATTACATTTACAACAATATTTCACCTTAATAGAAATAAATATGGCATAACCTTCAACTTTTGCACAGTGACCAGAACATGTCTGCCTAGGTGCATAGGTAGGCAGACAGTATTCTACCTACAGACACGCTAAGGCAAATATTTTTTATAGTAAAACCAACTTCAGTTTTAGAGATTTAAAATGGTAAATTGTTGTATTATTGTTAATCCTCACTGTTTGCTAGTAAATCTAGCTTGCTAGATATACTATGTGTTATTTAATCTGTTTGGCAGTGGTGGAAAAAGTACCCAATTGTCATACTTGAGTAAAAGTAAAGATACCTTGATAGAAAATGACTCAAGTAAAAGTGAAATTCAACCAGGTAATTACTACTTGAGTAAAAGTCTGAAAGTATTTGATTTTAAATATACTTAAGTATAAAAGTAAAAGTATAAATAATTTAACATTTCTTATATTAAGCAAACCAGATGGCACAGTTCTTATTTTGTATTTATTTATAGATAGCCAGGGGCACACTCCAACACGCAGACATAACTTACAAATGAAGCATTTGTGTTTAGTGTGTCCATCAGATCAGAGGCAATAGGGATGACCTGGGATGTTTCCTTTATAGGTGCGTAAATTGGACCATTTTCCTGTCCTGCTAAGCATTCAAAATGTAACGAGTACTTTTGGGTGCCAAGGAAAGTGTATGGAGTAAGAAGTACATGTTTTTTTTTTTAGGAATGTAGTGAAATAAATAAAACAAATGTATGTTTTATTATTTTTATTTTTTAACTTCACTACATACACATACACATACACATACACATACACATACACATACACACATACACACACACATACACACATACACACATACACACACACATACATTCAGTTGAAGTCGGAAGTTTACATACATTTTAGCCAAATACATTTAAACTCAGTTTTTCATAATTCCTGACATTTAATCATAGTAAAAATTCCCTGTCTTAGGTCAGTTAGGATCACCACTTTATTTTAAGAATGTGAAATGTCAGAATAATAGTAGAGAGAATGATTTATTATTTATGATCTTTTATTTCTTTCATCACAATCCCAGTGGGTCATAAGTTTACATACACTCAATTAGTATTTGGTAGCATTGCCTTTCAATTGTTTAACTTGGGTCAAATGTTTCAGGTAGCCTTCCACAAGCTTCCCACAATAAGTTGGGTGAATTTTGGCCAATTCCTCCTGACAGAGCTGATGTGATTGGGTCAGGTTTGTAGGCCACCTTGCTCGCACATGCTTTATCAGTTCTGCCCACACATTTTCTATAGGATTGAGGTCAGGGCTTTGTGATGGCCACTCCAATACCTTGACTTTGTTGTCCTTATTAAGCCATTTTGCCACAACTTTGGAAGTATGCTTGGGGTCATTGTCCATTTGGAAGACCCATTTGCGACCAAGCTTTAACTTACTGACTGATGTCTTGAGATGTTGCTTCAATATATCCACATTTCCTATATTTCCTTGCTCATGATGTCATTTATTTTGTGAAGTGCACCAGTCCCTCCTGCAGCAAAGTACCCCCACAACATGATGCTGCCACCCCCGTGCTTCACGGTTGGGATGGTGTTCTTCGGCTTGCAAGCGTTCCCCCTTTTTCCTCCAAACATAACGATGGTCATTATGGACAAACAGTTCTATTTTTGTTTCATCAGACCAGAGGACATTTCTCCAAAAAGTACGATCTTTGACCCCAATGTGCAGTTGCAAACCATAGTCTGTCTTTTTTATGACGTTTTTTGAGCAGTGGCTTCCTTCCTTGCTGAGCGACCTTTCATGTTATGTCGATATAGGGCTCATTTTAGCGTGGATATAGATACTTTTGTACCTGTTTCCTCCAGCGTCTTCACAATGTCCATTGCTGTTGTTCTGGGTTTGATTTGCACTTTTCACACCAAAGTGTGTTCATCTCTAGGAGACAGAACGCGTCGCCTTCCTGAGCGGTATGACAGCTGCGTGGTCCCATGGTTTTTATACTTGAGTCCTATTGTTTGTACAGATGAACGTGGTTCCTTCAGGCGTTTGGAAATTGCTTCCAAGGATGAACCAGACTTGTGGAGGTCTACAATTTTTTTTCTGAGGTCTTGGCTGATTTCTTTTGATTTTACCATGATTTCAAGCAAAGCGGCACTGAGTTTGAAGGTAGGCCTTGAAATACATCCACATGTACACTTCCAATTGACTAAAATAATGTCAATTATCCTATCAGAAGCTTTTAAAGCCATGACATCATTTCTGGAATTTTCCAAGCTGTTTAAAGGCACAGTAAACTTAGTGTATGTACACTTCTGACCCACTGGAATTGTGATACAGGGAACTATGAGTGAAATAATTTGTCTGTAAACAATTGTTGTAAAAATGACTTGTGTCATGCACAAAGTAGATGTCCTAACCGACTTGCCAAAACTATAGTTTGTTAACAAGAAATTGGTGGAGTGGTTGAAAAACGAGTTTTAATGACTCCAACCTAAGTGTATGTAAACTTCCGACTTCAACTGTATTTATTTTACTTAACCTTTATTTAACTAGGCAACTCAGTTAACAAAAAAAATCCTATTTACAACGATGGCCTATGAAAAGGCAAAAGGCCTCCTGCGGGGACGGGGTCTGGGAATAAAAATGAAAATAAACGTAACAAAAATATAGGACAACACACATCACGACAAGAGACAAAACAACACTACATAAAGAGAGACCTAAGACCACATAGCATGGCAGCAACACATGACAACACAGCATGGTAACAACACAACATGGCATCAGCATAACATGGTAGCAGCACAAAACATGGTACAAACATTATTGGGCACAGACGACAGCACAAAGGGCAAGAAGGTAGAGACAACAATACATCATGCAAAGCAGCCACAACTGTCAGTAAGAGTGTCCATGATTGAGTCTTTGAATGAAGAGATTGAGAAAAAAACTGTCCAGTTTGAGTGTTTGTTGCAGCTCGTTCCAGTCGCTAGCTGCAGCGAACTGAAAAGATAAGAGAACCAGGGGTGTGTGTGCTTTGGGGACCTTTAACAGAATGTGACTGGCAGAACAGGTGTTGTATGTGGAGGATGAGGACTGAAGTAGTTATCTCAGATAGGGGGGAGTGAGGCCTAAGGTTTTTTTCATAAATAATCATCAACCAGTGGGTCTTGTGGGTATACAGAGATGACCAGTTTACAGAGGAGTATAGAGTGCAGTGATGTGTCCTATAAGGAGCATTGGTGGCAAATCTGATGGTAAAGAACATCTAGCCATTCGAGAGCACTCTTACCTGCCGATCTATAAATGATGTCTCCGTAATCTAGCATTGGTAGGATGGTCATCTGAATCAGGGTTAGTTTGGCAGCTGGGGTGAAAGAGGAGCGATTACGATAGAGGAAACAAAGTATACATTTATCTTTAGTCTGCAGCTTTGATATGCGCTGAGAGGACAGTGTACCATCTAGCCATACTCCCAAGTACATGTATGACTACTTTAAGCTCTAAACCCTCAGAGATAGTAATCACACCTGTGGGGAGAGGGGACTTCTTCTTACCAAACCACATGACCTTTGAGGTGCCTAGGATCGAGCCTTGGAGTACACCCTTGGTGACAGGCAGTGGCTGAGACAGCAGATGTTCTGACTTCATACACTGAACTCTTTGAGAGAGGTGTACATATACAGTTGAAGTCGGAAGTTTACATACACTTAGGTTTGAGTCATTAAAACTTGTTTTTCAACCACTCCACCAATTTCTTGTTAACAAACTATAGTTTTGGCAAGTCGGTTAGGACATCTACTTTGTGCATGACAAGTAGTTTTTCCAACAATTGTTTACAGACAGATTATTTCACTTATAATTCACTGTTTCACAATTCCAGTGGGTCAGAAGTTTAAATACACTAAGTTTTTTCAGAGTTTTTAAACCCAAAGGCGCAACATTGCTAGACTTCTGGGAATGCTTGCGAAATGGACCAAGCAGACCAGGCCAGGGTTGGGGTTTGAGAAGTCAATGAGAGAAGTAAAAAATTATTCCTTTTAGTTGTACATTCTCAAAATCTAAAGGCACAACCTAGATTCGAGCCAATGTCTTAAGTAGTTGAACATGTTATTACTCCAACCGTGTGAAAGTGACAAACTGACACGTTTTCATTTTTGTCTAAAACAACTTTATTTGGAAGTGGCGCCTTTGATTTGATGGCCTGCACATGCACAGTTCTAAGCGAGACGACTGTTAGACCCAATGACGTGTTTCTGGGCATGAGCTTAGCTTGCCAGCGTAGCCATGACATCGCCTACAAGTGTGATCAGGGTTATGTTGCACTATATTGGATCACTCCAATATGGTATCCTTCCACTCGGCAGGATACGTTCCGAGTAAGAATTTCAGATTAGTCTCGTGTACCGGGTAGTGCTGCGGCCAGCCTCCGTTAATCAGCTGCCGCCGTACCACTCCCACCTCTTCTTTTTCTTGTTTCATTCCAGAGAGGATTCGCTTGGTAAGAGCTCTATGTTAGAGTGCATAAGCACAACTATTCAATAGCTTGGAGAAGCTAGCGAGCCTCTCCATCTGGCTGCTCTGCTGTCGCCCCACTTGGTTTGGCTTGTGCCATCTCGTTTGGGTTTTGTCCTTGTTGTGACAGTATTCCAACCTGGGCGATACTTGGTTTGGTAGACCAGTATTGCGGCACTGAGGGTTTGTCCTAGTTGTCTATGTCTTGTTTATCTACCAGAACCCTCTCAATTAGCCTTCGGGTTCAGGGACCGCGCCTACCTTCGCAAGATCGGGAGTCTGTGTATGTTTTGCTCTGGTGGGCTTGCACCTCTCCCCGGAGAGTGATTCACATGTCGTTAGGCGTGCCACTCTTATCTCACACAGGATGCAGCCATCTTACTTAGACTCTTGCGTGTTCCACGGTGAACGAGCTATGCAGTAGCTAGTTTAACGAGAGTAGATCACTGCAGGACTAAGCACACTCCTTACATCCTGCCAACACCCCCACGTATAGTAGAATAAGCTACAAACGTGGCGTGAGTTACAGCCGACCCACACATATATAAGCTAGGATTGCGCTAAACGTGTGTGAGTTTGTGTTCTCTGCCCCTCCCCCATGGTCAGGCAGTTCACACCCCATTCATGTCTCCTTTCTTTCAGATATTGTATGAGACTAAGGCTGGTACTGTCGGTCGGTAGTATTTGAACTATTATGAACTACTATGTTTAAAGGAGGTCCAGTTGAAGATGCTCTCGCCAGCATGGGTGTTGCAAGCAATCTCAAGCGGCCAACATTTCACCATGCTCAACCTGAAGGATGCGTACTTCATCATTCCTGTTCATTGAGATCACCTCGCACTCCATTTCGTAAATCTGATCACAATTCTATTCTCCTGATTCCTGCTTACAAGCACAAATTAAAGCAGGAAGCACCAGTGACCCACTCTATAAAAAGGTGGTCAGATGAAGCACATGCTAAACTATAGGACTGTTTTGCTATCACAGACTGGAACATGTTCCGGGATTCTTCCGATGGAATTGAGGAGTACACCACATCAGTCACTGGCTTTATCAATGAGTGCATCGAGGACGTCATTTCCACAGTGACTGTACGTACATACCCCAACCAGAAGCCATGGATTACAGGCAACATTCGCACTGAGCTAAAGGGTAGAGCTGCCTCTTTCAAGGTGCGGGACTCTAACCTGGAAGCTTATAAGAAATCCTGCTATGCCCTTCGACAAACCATCAAACAGGCAAAGCATCAATACAGGGCTAAGATTGAATCGTATTACACTGGCTCCGACGCTCATCTTATGTGGCAGGGCTTGCAAACTATTACAGACTACAAAAGGGAAGCACAGACGCGAGCTGCCCAGTGACACAAGCCAACCAGACAAGCTAAATCACTTCTATGCTCGCTTCGAGGCAAGCAACCCTGAGGCATGCATGAGAGCATCAGCTGTTCCGGACGACTGTGTGATCACGCTCTCCGTAGCTGACGTGAGTAAGACCTTTAAACAGGTCAACATTCACAAGGCCACGGGGCCAGATGGATTACCAGGACGTGTGCTCCGGGTATGTGCTGACCAACTGGCAGGTGTCTTCACTGACATTTCATGTCCCTGATTGAGACTGTAATACCAACATGTTTCAAGCAGACCACCATAGTCCCTGTGCCCAAAAACACGAAGGCAACCTGCCTAAAAGACTACAGACCCGTAGCACTCACATCCGTACCATGAAGTGCTTCGAAAGGCTGGTAATGGCTCACATCACCATTATCCCAGAAACACAAGACCCACTCTAATTTGCATACTGCCCAAACAGATCCACAGATGATGCAATCTCTATTGCCATCTGGCGCCCTTTGGGCAATGACTTCACTACAGATCCAGCAAAGAAAGAAACAAAAATACATAAACCTGGACTTTTCCACCAGACTGTGCCCTTAGGGCAGGATGTCACTGTCTCAAATTTCCTGCAGTAACTGACCTTATACTGTTTTACTTATTTATAGACCTGAAATGGTTATGTGTTGGTCTCCATTCACTACTGCAATATTGCTTTCTTGCTTAATTCCCATGGATTTTAAAAGCCTTTTTTTGTACTATTTATTTGTGTCTGGAAAGAAGATGGTGGGAATAAAGATTGATGATGTTTGTGATGACAGGTAGCAGGAAAAATGAACAAAGGTGGAATGAGAGTGAGTGAGAATGAGGCGGCAGGTTAGCATTTTAAATTTACAAGACCTTTGGAAAAGCAATGGGAAACCCATTAGCTCCGAACTATGCAAATCTCGTCATGGGGAAATTAGAATTTTATTTATGAAAATAATCCTTATAAAGATCATGTTAAATATTGGACCCACTATATAGACAATTGCTTTTGCAATTGCAATTGTTTCCGAAATTAAATTAAACACATTTCTTCATTAACTACATTAACTCTAGAGAACAATCAATTTCCTTCACTAACGAAAAGAACATTAACTCTATACATTTCTAAAACGTGCTTGTTACAAAGAAGGGACAATCTCTAAGTACTACAGTTGACAGAAAACCTGCAGATAACTATCAGCTGTCAGTTTAGTATTTTTTATCAACCTCTCCCCCTAAAAATTGGTTTACCAGTCAGCCAACTTCATAGACTGGGTTGCATCTGTGACACAGAGGAAGAATATGATAGACAATGAAAATCTCTCCTTGAGCGTTTCTGCTTGAGAGAATACCCCAATACCTGGCTTGATAAAGCTCAAACACAAGTTAAAACCTTGAACAGAAGCCAGTTACTTAACTCCCAACAAAAACAGAATAAAACAGTTTGTCAAATATATACTTACTTTCAATGATAGCTGTAACCAAATAAAATGAAATTTTATTGGTCACATACACATGGCAAGCAGATGTTAATCCGAGTGTAGCGAAATGCTTGTGCTTCTAGTTCTGACTATGCAGTAATATCTAACAAGTAATCTAATAAATTCAAAACAACAACCTTATACACACAAATGTAAAGGGATAAATAAGTGTCACGCCCTGACCTTAGAAATCTCTGTTTTCTATATATTTTGGTTTAGGTCAGGGTGTGACTAGGGTGGGTACTCTAAGTTTTTGTATGTCTAGGGGTTTTGTACGTCTATGTTGGCCTGATATGGTTCCCAATCAGAGACAGCTGTTTATCGTTGTTTTCGATTGGGGATCATATTTAGGCAGCCCTTTTTCCCACTTTCTGTTGTGGGATCTTGTCTACAGTCAGGTGCCTGTGTGCACACCAGTAGCGTCACGTTTCGTTTGGTTGGTTGTTTTGTTGAGTTTCAGTTCATTAAAAATATGTGGAACTGTATTCACGCTGCGCCTTGGTCTCACTCATACGACGAACGTGACAATAAGAATATGTACATATAAATATCTGGATGAGCGACGGCGTGCGGCATAGGCAAGTTGCAGTAGATGGTGTAGAATACAGCATATACATATGAGTAATGTAGGATACGTAAACATTATTTTAAAGTGCTGTTATTTAAAGTAACTAGTGATACTTCTATGTAAACATTATTATAGTGGTGATATTTAAAGTGACTTGTGACACCTTTATTAAGTCCATTTATTTAAGTGGCCAGAGATTTGAGTCTCCTTTGTTTTGTTGACGTTGAGTGAGAGGTTATACTCCTGACACCACACTCCGAGGGCCCTCACCTCCTCCCTGTAGGCTGTCTCGTCGTTGTTGGTAATCAGAACTACCACTGTAGTGTCGTAGACTTGATGATTGAGTTGGAAGCGTGCATGTCCACGCAGTCATGTGTGAACAGGAAGTACAGGAGATGGCTGAGAACGCATCCTTGTGGGGCCCCAGTGTTGAGGATCAGCGGGGGATGTTGTTTCCTACCATCAACACCTGGGGGCGGCCCGTCAGAAAGTCCAGGACCCAGTTGCACAGGGCGGGTTTGAGACCCAGGGTCTCAAGCTTAATGACGAGTTTGGAGGGTACTATGGTGTTAAATGCTGAGCTGTAGTCAATGAATAGTATTCTTACATGGGTATTCCTCTTGTCCAGATGGGATAGGGCAGTGTGCAGTGTGATTTCCGAACGGGAAAGACGTATTCCTGGTCATAATGTTGGTAAGTTGACATCACTTTTATATCCAATAGCTCTTCCAGACTGTACGTAATAACACTTGAGATTTTCTGGGCTAACAATGTAAGAAATTATACATAAAAAACAAATGGCATCATCAACTCCTCTGCTAGGCTGATAGGCAAACTGAAATGGGTCGAGAAGCTTCTGGGTGACGCTGAGAATATGACTTTTCACAAGTTTCTCAAGGCATTTCATTACTAAAGATGTCAAGGCGACAGGGCGGTAGTCATTCAGCACAGAGGGATTAGATGCTTTAGGAATTGGTATAATTATTGAGTTTTTCCACAATACTGGCACGTGTTGCTGGTCGAGTGATGATTGGAAAATGTCTGTAAAAACACCAGCCAGTTGTTCAGCACATGTCCACTTATTTAGTCTGGTCCTGGGCTTTTGTGTGCGTTACATCCCCTGAACAACTTTTAAACATCAGACTGTTGAACAACAACTCTCTCAAACATTTGTAATGATGCTTCCAGTTGTTTTACCTCAGACAAAGTTGTCTGATTCAAATCTTGAGAAGAAAACGTTCAGTTCATTAGCCATGTTCTGGCCCTCATATCTCCCAAGGTCAGCACTGTTTTTTTCCCTTGCCTATGTGGGGGGCACTAGCCATGGATTTAATCCCTTGCCAGGCCACCCTTGCGTTTCCTGAGGAGAGGCTCCTCTCCACTCTTGTATGGCTCCTTGTCCACCAGTATCTATCTTTTGATCTCACATTGTACATCTCTTAAAGCCTGTCTATCACCCTCAGCATAAACTGCCTTCTTCCTATCAAGTAGTGATTTTAGATGTTTTGATACCCATTGTTAGGGAAGATTATTGTTAGGGAAGATTTTACAAGTTTTAGTAGGCACAACTGACTCAACACAGACTCAACACAGTTTATATAGTCTGAAACAACATCTGTGAGTTCATCAAGATCAGAGCTGCTGTCCTCAAATACCTCCCACATAGTACAGTCAAAACAGCCCTGGAGACAAAATACCTCCCACACAGTACAGTCAACACACCCCTGGAGACCAAATACCTCCCACAGTACAGTCAAAACACCCCTGGAGACAAGTGATACTGTGGTCCTTCCAGATCTGAACAGTTTTAAATGTGGATTTCTCCCTCTCCAGGACCCGACAGGCCTGAGGTAGACCACATTGTGGTCTGATGTCCCCAGAGGAGGTCTGGTGGTGGCAGAAAACACATTTGGTATTGTCCCATAGCACAAGTCAAGAGTCCTATCTTTCCTAGTGTGACATTTCACATACTGGTGGTATGTGCACAGGACTTTGTACCATACAGTTGTTAAAATCCCCTAAAATACATTTGGGTGCGTCGGGGGAGTTGGATTCCAGTTTCTGTGGCAGATTATAAATAATCTCTGATGCCTTTGTTATATTAGCTTAAGGTTGAATGTACACAACAGTAACAAACAATTGGGGGAACTCACGGGGCAGATAGTAGGGTCGCAGTGACACAGAAAGCAGTTCAATGTCGGGGGTACAGAGTCTCTCTCTTACCAGGATCCATTTACACCACTGATCCCTGACAAGCAGGCAGACGCCCCCACCGTATAGTTTCCCTGTGACTGTCAGATCACGGTCAGCTCTGAGTCTCAGTAAATGCCAGCAAACAGGCCTCCCGATATTTGTGACAGCTCATCCGCTTTCCCCCTCAGTGACCTGGCATTAATCAGTAAGGGAAGTTTGTTCTTACAGTTTTTAAGTCTTTGTCTGATTCCCCCGCGTTTCCCACATTTGCATTTGGGTTTGTAGTCCACTCGCAGACAATCACGGATTAGATGGGTCATTGGGATATCCATCGCGTTTGTGTTGGAGTTGCATTGTAGTAAGAACTCCCTGCTGTATTGGATTCCGCTGCCAGCATTGTTTTTATAATTTAGTCCGTATGTAGCGGGTATGTACACGATCAACAAGATCAGTCCAACACCCCACCACTGTGAATCCATTGTTGGCAGATTGTTTGTAAACAAAGTGTGCAAATTAAAAACATTGTGCCGCGCCCCCAATTAACAGAGATACCAGTTAACAGCAGTATTGAAACTCTGGAGGCGGAATAAAATTGGTTTGGCCCCTAAGACCCTCATAAACTTCTACAGATGCACCATAGAGAGCATTCTGTCGGGCTGTATCACCTCCTGTTACAGCAACTGCACTGCCCGCAACCACAGGGCTCTCCAGAGGGTGGTGCGGTCAGCCCAACACATCTCTGGGGGCACACTGCCTGCCCTACAGGGAATCTACAGCACCCTATGTCACAGGAAGGCCAAGGAAATCATCAAGGACCTCAGCCACCCGAGCCACAGCCTTTTCACCCTGCTTCCATCTATAGTCAGTGAAGGTGCATCAACGCTGAGGATGAAAAACAGCTTCTTTCTCCATGTCAACGGACTGTTAAACAGCCATCACTAGCCGTCCTCCACCTGGTATCCGGCCCTGCACCTTAAACACTAGCCGGCTACCACCCGTTACTCTATCTTAGAGGCGGCACCTTAGAGACTTCTGCCCTATGTACATTGAACACTGGCTATTCAACTGGCTTCTTGCACCCCTTTTACCAATGTGGAATTTAACTGTATAATTCCAGTCTCAATTGACATTGGTATTGATAAAGCTACTGAGGCCCTCAACGACATATGTTAAGTGTCACTGCAAGTGTATGTGCAGTAGTTGGTGAATGGTGATTTCTCTACAGTACCAATAGTTTCTAATGCCACTCAGGAACCATAAAGTTGTACTGATGTTGTGGTAATTGAATTGTACCTCTCTGTGATGTCAGTCGATTAGCAGCAATAGGGCGAGGGGGTGGGCTGCTGAGGAGTCTCTGATGAACATGTTACCGTTGGACTCAATTGCACCGAAGAAGAACTGCTCCTCTCCCCTGGAACAAGACCGGAATGGGTACACACACACACACAGAGAACGCATAGAATACAGGGATGGTTAATCGGTTCCCTGACGAAAATGCATTTGACCAGCCATGCTTATCGTTCAATAGGTTAATTAGCTTTTCATTGCTTCAGACCTGGAGAGAGAGTTCTTGCTCGGAACAGCCGGCAAAGGTCCAAAGTGGAAACCAACAACAGTGGTCACACAAAAGGGCTCTTTGTCCTACACATTTCACAGACCAGAGAACATCTGGAAGAGACACTTGGATCAACTGTTGCCAGGAACCGACCTCAGAGATGACTCTTTTCAAATGACAAACCAAGATCAGCTACTGGAGACCTACCATGACTATGAGCCATCACCTGAACATCCACTGCAGCAACCTACAAATTTGGAAAGTGCTACAGACACACCTGTACTCAGGGTACTGTTGCACCTCAGTGTGGGCATACACCATCACCAATCAGACTCAGACAATGTGACTGTAGACTCACCTGTACTGTTGCACCCCAGTGTGGGCATACACCATCACCAATCAGACTCAGACAATGTGACTGTAGACTCACCTGTACTGTTGCACCCCAGTGTGGGCATACACCATCACCACTCAGACTCAGAGACAATGTGACTGTAAACTCAACTGTACAACGTCATTACCCTTCAAGAGAAAGACGACCCCCTGAAAGGTTGAATATTTCGTTCAGACTAACCTCTGACATTGGGGCAGAATACACCCCAGGGTTAAGTCTGAGAAGTCTGAGTCTTTCCCTAGCTCAGTAAAGGTTATTCTGAAAATGTCCTTTATTTACATTAAGAGAACAGTTATTTAAAAAGGAAAATAATATGCAAAACAGTGAATATTTACTTTTACTTTACTTTTTTTCTTCATCAAAAGTAAAGGGGGAGGAATATGTTGTATTGATATTCTAGTTTGTCCCTTTAGGGCACCTGTAGTACCTCCCCTGCTTAAGTACATCGGAATGCTTGGAATGTTTTGTCCTGTGAAACGCATTAAACAATGCCCCCATTAGTTTTTACTCCAGTCTCTGCAGCACGCCACCAATCAGAACTTTATGTTACTCTTTGGGCTGTATGCCAAGCGACACATCTGGAGGAAAGCTGAAGCATGGTGGTGACATCATCAGGCTGTGGGGATGTTTTTCAGTGGCAGGGACTGGGAGACTAGTCAGGATCGAGGGAAAGATGAACGGAGCAAAGTACAGAAAGATCCTTGATGAAAACCTGATTCAGATCGGTCAGGACCTCAGACTGGGGGCGAAGGTTCACCTTCCAATAGGACAACGACCCTAAGCACACAGCCAAGACAAAGCAGGACTGGCTTCGGGACAAGTCTGAACATCTCTGGAGAGACCTGAAAATAGCTGTGCAGCGACGCTCCCCATCCAGCCTGACAGAGTTTGAGAGGATCTGCAAAACTGGGGGAAAACTCCCAAATACAGGTATGCCAAGCTGGTAGCGTCATACCCAAGAAGACTCGAGGCTGTAATCACTGCCAAAGGTGCTTCAACAAAGTACAGGGTCTGAATACTCATGTAAATGTCATATTTCAGTGCAAAATTTTTTGGGGCTGTTTTTGCTTTGTCTTTATGCGGTATTGTGTGTAGATTGATGAGGATTTTTTAAAATTCCATTTTAGAACAAGGCTGTAACTTAACAAAATGTGGAAAAAGTCAAGGGGTCTGAATACTTTCTGAATGCACTGTTTAACATGACTTTGTCAGATATTGAGTCAAAAGGACTGACAGTGACTCCTCTGTTTCACCACGCTCCCCGCTGGGTCTTCGACACAGCAGACACACCAGAAATCATCACATCACCAGAAATCTTCAACTTCCATTGCTCCACCTCCACACTTAACTCTAACCCAGAAATCACTCCTTTCAATAGTGCCATGTCTCGCACTTCCGTAGTGACAACACAAAATAATGAATGACAGTGTATACACTGACACCTTCTGTCGTGGAGCGATAAGGTACCACTCCACAATTATTGCTACTGTAGGGTGATTTTCTTTTAGCACGTTGACATTTGTCATGAGTCTTGAAATGGTCTAAGATTAGGCGTGGGCATTAGGATTAGCAGTGTGGTTAAGTTTAGATTTCAAATCAGATTGTATGACTTTGTGGCTGTGCCAGCTAGTGACCATTCTGCAGAGCTGTCTCCATGGCAAAAAAACCCTGCTAACCTGCCATTTTTTAGATTAAAAAAAAGGTACTTTTAAAGTACAGTTTGTATTCATTAACTGAATGGATTTATTTGACCAGACAAGTTCCTCCAGAAGACCTCTATAACTACTACTTGTGCACAATAGTTCATGATTAATGAATACATCACAATTGTCTTTAAATCCATAAATGCCTATATGCAATTATTATAACAGTTAGAAAATTACAGTAGGATGTCAATCGTTTTTCAATGCCACCTGTCACAAACTGATCAGCAGGTGGAGAGTGGGTGGTCTGATCCCAGGCAGGCCTAGAGGTTGTACTGGGTATATAATGGTCTATGAGCTCATACAGCATGACCTTGGCTTGGGGTGAAGGAGAATTGAGAAATTATGGAACTGGCATTTGTTTTGGTGCTAGCATGTGAGTGTGCATTAGAATGATATTTTTCAATTGTTTATTCTAAAAGCTATGACAGAAAAGTGGAAAAAAAAGGGTCACTGAAATGATAGAATCCTAGGTGGTTTACAAAACATGGATTGTAGCTCATGAAATAGGGCATATGTGGATTTTCTCACTACCCGTAATGAACCTAAGCGGACGCTATTTTGTGATAGTGTTTTTTGAGAGACCACTTCCACTGCCAGTCATTATCTCTGTATGTATCCATTAGTCTCAGGTTGTGGCAGGGTTGTGAACGGGGAAGAAGCTCAGCCCTACAGCTGGTCATGGCAGGTAAGACTGGGAATTACAGTATGAATAAGAGTACAGCGTAATGGTAAGCTTACATTAATTGCGTTGTTAATGAGTTATTACAAATAGTTTACAATAAAAAGTGTCATACTGTAAATAGACAAATTGTTGTAACATACGGTTTTGGAGACATACGTAGACACACACAGTATTTTAGCATAATTTCACAAATGTCCCCAGTCATGAACTAATTATACCACATATTTTGACCTACAAGTCCCTTTATATGACCTGAATTGCTGATTAGGGACCCGCCTGTTTTTCGATTTGTAACTTTCCCGATGAGAGCACATAACATACTTTTCATTCCTGGTTTATTAATATAGACTCACACGCACACATGCACACGCACACATTTATGTTACTGTTTAGACCCATGTATGGGTTTGCCATTTATTTAGGTTTCTCTGGAGTCGTTCTTCCCCACCTGCAGAGGTACGCTCATCGCTGATAACTGGGTCATGACGGCTGCACACTGCATTACATGAGTCCAGCATACAATATGCCATGCAACTGGCTGTATGATTCTATCAAATATAGCTAATATCATAATAGGCATCCAATAAGTAAATAGGGCTGGGTTATGACAGAAACATCAAACACCTTTATAGTCTATCCTGCTGCTCTATGAAACCCTGCCAAAAACTGCTCCCATAATGTTCCCCGAGAAGCTCTCTTACATACTCCTTAGCCATCCCCAAACTAGGGCATAACAAACACTGATACTCTTTCTGCCCTGCCAGCATGTGGCACTGTAAGACCAAATGCTGCACTCGTCAGTGGAGTAAAACACTCTTTCACCTGTAGCCTAGTCGCCCCAGGCCTGTTTGTGCTGTATAGAGAACTAAGGCTGTTGGGAGCTGGCTATACAGCACAAACAGATCTGGGCCGACCAGGTTACTTCACCTGTATTGCTGCATATTTTTCACCCGTGTTCTTCCCTCTGATCAGATCCAGGTTCCACACATGCAGAGTGGTCGTGGCAGAGCATGACAAATTATGAGTCAGTATGAGCTGCCACAGGCCAAAGTGTTCCCTGGGATGATACTAAATATATAAATATGCTAGATCATGTTTGTTGAGTCAATTTGGTAAAGTATAACTAAAGTAGTTCTTGACCAACTTGGCTTGTGTCAGCAAAAGTGAGACGTTTTCCATTTCCCCTTGCCTTTTTAAAAGCACATCCTCATCTTATACATTTACATTAATGTGGTTGCTACCATGATTACGGATAATCCTGAATGAATCGTGAATAATGATGATTGAGAAAGTTAGACGCACAAATATCATACCCCCAAGACATGCTTACTTCTCACCAGTTGTAACGGCTGTTGGAAGGAGAGGACCAAGATGCAGCGTGGTACGTGTTCATGATTTTATTTAAACTGAACACTGAAATAACAAAAATAACAACGAAAAAGAACGAAACAGTTGGTTTGGTCAGTGCGTGACACCATTACATTAACAGGGGAGGTTAGCATTATGTCAAAGTAGTAATGCCTCTGTAACTTTCTCACTCATCATTATTCACGATTCAATAAGTACTATCCATAATCATGGTAGCATCCACATTAATGTAGAAGTGTTTAGAAACATATTCTATTCTTATTTACAATAAAAGTGACTCCTAAATCACAACACATTATTTACCATTTATTTCTATTGGGCATAAAATAATCTGAAACAACCAAACCAAACAGCAAATGCATCCAACAAACGTGTAGTCACAAGCTTGATGTAGTCATTGCATGCTACGTATGAATATGGACCAAATACTTAACTTTTGACTACTTTAATACACATGTACTTTTTTTTCTCTTAAAACGGTGGGAATATGTACAAAAAGTGCAGTAATTTCTACATGGTCAACCAATATGAACAAAAATACCCTCAAACTAAAGCTGACAGTCTGCACTTTAACAACATAGTCATTTGTATCATTTCAAATCCAAAGTGCTGGAGTACAGAGACAAAACAACAACAAAACATGTCCCTGTCCCAATACTTTTGGAGCTCATGGGGTCTCATGGGGTCTTACAATTCAAAATCAAATAGCCAAATGATTCTATGGACAGATCATTCTATATCCTTGGACAGATCATTGTCAAGGTGGCATGTCATCACCATTTTTTTGTGACACCAAACCCCCTAGGCCAATTCCCGACGTCATCACACACATATCCGTTTCATTAGTCAAGCTGAGGGGAAATTTCATCACCCCTGGTAAAGCCCCGTAGAGATGCAGGGTACAGTAAATCTCTGCCCTGCCCCCTGACTGACCAACAGCTGAATCTCCTTAAAGGGCCAGTGGAAGGAATGTTAATGTCTTTTAGTCTTATGTTTCGCCCTGGCGTAGTGGACCTTGGTTGAAATAGTATTCCTTTTTCTTTGAAAGCAGCGCATTATTGGAGTTTTCCTGGCGCAATGAAGCCGATGGAATAGTTCTAAAAATACAAACTCTACCGGCTGTCAAAGTATCTGAGAGAAAACAATTACTGTTTGAACCCAGGTTTGTTCCCTTGTGATCCATGTGAGGGGTGTGTGTGTTGCCAAGCTGTCCCTACTGTTTTCCATCCATCCCCCTTCAATCCACACCCATTCTTCATCCATCTGAAACACAGAGATAGCCTGTACTCATTGTGACATGAGGCCTAAATTGTCCAGAGCTTCACTGGCGGCTTTCCAAGGCAAAGAGCAATAAACAGAGGTTACTGGCTAACTGTAGAGGGCTTAGAAACAAATGTAGGTTAGTGTTTATTGGGATGAATCTTGTCTTGGAGGCAAAGCGATTTCTACTAGATCTGCCAGCGGCAAAGTCAAAATTGGAGTAATATCGGGAAAAATCTATGAAAACAAAAATGCACTTTTTCTTCTTAATTTAAGGTTAGGGTTAGGCATAAGGTTAGCATTGCGGTTAAGGTTAGGTTTAAAATCAGATTGTATGTCTTTGTTGCTATGTCAGCTAATGACTACCCTGCAGAGCTGCCTTCGGTACATGAGTCATCCCAATAAATGCATAAGAGAATAGTGATCTACGTAGGTCTACATGCAATGACGAATGAATTTCAGCCATGTTTTTGTCATGACAAAACATTAAATACACTACATTTACCATTAGGGCTATAGATGATAAAAACATCCTTCCTGCATTGTCTTGCAAGTTGTGAGATAAAAGTCGAGCTGCTGCAGAGCTGGGTCTAGGCTACGTTTGTGTTCCTGTTGTTAAGCTAAGATATTTAAATACTTTCTGGGGCGCCTTCCGAGGAAAGTCTAGCTCTTTTAACTCCATAGGCTAACTTAAGATCTGGATTCTTTTGAGGACCTCAGTCAGTACCCCAGCACCCCCAGCCTAATGAACCCACCGTTGTGGTGACGTTCTAGCCTAGTCCCTGATTTGTTTTTCCTGCCTTATCAACATGTTATGGTGTGACAATGACCATATAAGTTGGCAAGACAACACAAAACAGGTCTGGGACCAGGCTAGCAGGGTTGGGGTCCATTTCAATTCCAGTCAGTTCAGAAAGTAAGCCAAATTACAATTTCAATTTCAAAGCATTAAAGATAATTGGAATTTTAATGTACAGGGATGCGAAACCATTCTTCCACGAGAAGTTCCATAATTTGGTGTTTTGCTGATTCTGGTGGAAAACGCTGTATCAATTGCCGCTCCAGAATCTCCCATAAGTGTTCAATTGGGTTGAGATCTGGTGACTGAGACACACACCCACACCCACACCCACACACACACACACACACACACACACACACACACACACACACACACACACACACACACACACACACACACATACACACACACCCTTTAAACCCCCCATGTGCCTTTGAGACCTCTCTTTCAAAGTCACTGAGATCTCTTCTTATGGCCATGGTAGACAAAATGATGGGCAATTGGGCATTGTTATACTGTACATGAGCCTAAGTATGATGGGATGTTAATTGCTTAATTAACTCAGGAACCACACCTGTGTGGAAGCACCCACTTTCAAAATACTTTGTATCTCTCATTTACTCAAGTGTTTCCTTTATTTTGTCAGTTACCTGTACTTCCTGAATTCACTGGAATGTCATCGGAATTGACCCCAGCCCTGCAGGCAAGTGAGGGTCTATCCCCTGCCTCCAGTCGGCCCCATGCCGTGACAAAATCCCATTATGAGACAGCCGTCCTCTAATCTGGACCAACGCGGTCTCATTTGTCACTCAGGGTGCCCCTCTCTCCCATCTGTCCAAGATGGATGACTCCCCCACCTCACCAACCCTCCATATCCAAGCCCAAATCATAAGGCATTAGTGTGTTGACACAGCTATTTTGGATAGGGCTTCAAAATAGGGGGTGGAGGCATTTTGTGATATCCGCCAGGCCATGGAGGATGATGGATGTCAGGGGCTCTGATAATAAACTCCCATGCCAGCTGGAAAACACTTGTCGTGGTGCATGGCAGACAGGGGCATCCCTCTGTCATCAGGATTCCCTCCAAAACTCAATGATCCTTTCTTGTTGTATGCCTTGTTTGTAGTGTTGGATTGACTTACTAAGTGAAATCATGACAGCGTGTTATGCACTGAGAAATAAAATACTAGGAATATTGAGAACAGACACTCGGAATGGTCATCCGACTCCATATCCATCCTCAACTGAGGTTGACAGAAAAAGTAAAGCTGAGAACCAGATCTTAAAAGGATCAAGTCCCCTCACGTTCCCTTTTCAGACACTAATGCACATAATATAAGTGTAATGGCGGGTACCATATACTATAGCCTATGACCACTAGTGATGGGGGGAAAAAATCGGTCCAGTTACATATCACAATATTATTGTCACGCCCTGACCTTAGAGAGACGTTTAATTTATCTATTTGGTTAGGTCAGGGTGTGATGTGGGTTGGGAATTCTATGTTTTGTTTTCTATGTTTCTTTATTTCTATGTTTTGGCCGGGTATGGTTCTCAATCAGGGACAGCTGTCTATCGTTGTCTCTGATTGGGAATCATACTTAGGTAGCCCTTTTTTCCCTCCTTTCAGTATGGGTAGTTGACTTTTGTTAGTGGCACAATAGCCCTGTGAGCTTCACGGTTGTTTCTTCGTTTGTTGGTGACATTTAAAATAAAAGGAAAATGTACGCTCACCACTTTCACTTCGACGGCCATGACAATTATTCTTGTTGATATTGTATCAATACCTTAATTCCAAGTATCAATTTGTAAAAAAATATTTTATATACAGTACCAATCAAAAGTTTGGACACCTAGTCATTCAAGGGTTTTTCTTTATTTTCACTATTTTCTACATTGTAGTGTAATAGTGAAGACATCAAAATGATAAAATAACACATATGGAATCATGTAGTAACCAAAAAATTATTAAACAAATCAAAATACATGTTATATTTGAGACTCTTCAATGTCGCCACCCTTTGCCTTGATGACAGCTTTGCACACTCTTGGCATTCTCTCAACCAGCTTCATGAGTTAGTCACCTGGAATGCATTTCAATTAACAAGTGTGCCTTGTTAAAAGTTCATTTGTGAAATGTCTTTCCTTCTGATTGAGCCAATCAGTTGTGTTGTGACAAGAAATGGGTGGTATACAGAAGATAGCCCTATTTGGTAAAAGACCAAGTCCATATTATGGCAAGAACAGCTCAAATAAGCAAAGAGAAATGACAGTATATCATCATTTGAAGTCATGAAGGTCAGTCATTTCAAGAACTTTGAAAGTTTCTTCAAGTGCTTTCACAACAGCCTCTCATGAGGACCGCCACAGGAAAGGAAGACCCAGAGTTACCTCTGCTGCAGAAGATAAGTTCATTAGATATACCAGCCTCAAAAATTGCAGCCCAAATAAATGATTCACAGAGTTCAAGTAACAGACACATCTCAACATCAACTGTTCAGAAGAGACTGCGTGAATCAGGCCTTCATGGTCGAATTGCAGAAAATAAACCGGTGGTATGGTGAATGTGCTGTTGGGTCCACAGAAGTAACTTTCCTTTGCTCTGATTCTAAGAGAGTCAGTCAGATCCAGCCAAGGAACACAGTTCATTCTAGCATGTACAGTGGGGGTGGCAGGTAGCATTGTGGTTAGAGCGCTGGGCCAGTAACCGAAAGGTTGCTAGATTGAATCCCCGAGCTGACAAGGTAAAAATCTGTTGTTCTGCCCCTGAACAAGGCAGTTGTTCATTGGCTGTCATTATAAATAAGAATTTGTTCGTAACTGACTTGCCTAGTTAAAAAAAACACTATTAAAGGACACCAATAATAAGAAGAGACCTGCTTGGGCCAAGAAACTCAAGTAATGGACATTAGAATGGTGGAAATCTGTCCTTTGGTCTGATGAGTCCAAATATGAGACTTTTGGTTTCAACCGCTGTGTAGGTGAACGGATGATCTCCGCATATGTGGTTCCCACCATGAAGCATGGAGGAGGAGGTGTGATGGTGTGGGGGTGCTTTGCTGGTGACACTGTCTGTGATTTATTTAGAATTCAAGGCCCACCGCATTCTGCAGCGATTCGCCATCCTATCGGAATTGCGCTTAGCGGGACTATAGTTAGTTTTTCAACAGGACATTGACCCAACACAGCCCCAGGCTGTGTAAGGGCAATTTGACCAAGAAGGAGAGTGATGGAGTGCTGCATCAGATGACCTGGCCTCCACAATCACCCGACCTCAAACCAATTGAGATGGTTTTGGATGAGTTGGACCGCAGAGTGAAGGAAAAGCAGCCAACAAGTGCTCAGCATATGTGGGAACTCCTTCAAGACTGTTGGAAAAGCATTCCAGGTGAAGCTGGTTGAGAGAATTCAAAGAGTGTGCACATCTGTCATCATGGCAAAGGGTGGCTACTTTGAAGAATCTAACAACTAAAATATATTTTGATTTGTTTAAAACTTTTTTGTTACTACATTATTCCATATGTGTTTTTTCATAAAATAGTAAAAATAAAGAAAAACCTTTGAATGAGTATGTGTGTCCAAACTTTTGACTGGTACTGTATATATATATATATGCAATTCCCAGCCCTAATGACCACTCCAAAGAATCTACTAATTTCCTAAGTGTCTGACTAAGGTATTCTGGTTATTCATTGACTCCAGGAAGATGACAGTGACAACAATCAGCCCATGCTTCCAAAGCACCAATAAAGGGCAGTTGGCACCATAGCGCCTAGCAGGCTGACACCACATTGACATCACTGATACAGTCACTGTGTGAGGACTTGAACCTAATTAGCGCCAGCCGCTTGGCCTGGCCTGATTCAGCTAATGCATGGCATATTGAAAGAGGATACTGTACGTGCGAGAACGCACTGTGTTCCTTGGCTGGATCTGACTGCATTTCTTAGAATCAGAGCAAAGAGAAAGTTACTTCTCTGGACACAACAGCACATTCACCATACCACCATAGACCTCTGAAACACAACTAAACTGTTCACAGGTTTATTCTGCTATCCATTCCCATGGGCTGAGAGACAGACTGCTTGGGTCATTCTTTCTGGGCAGCTGCTGTGAAGGCAACCAGACAGGATGTCACCACATCATTTGACAACATCATGACAACATAATTTGTCATCTAAATGTCTGTGTCATTCCAGTTCAGGAGCAGTGCAGTACAACATAAAACGTCCATGTCCACTGACTGCAGATGAATCAATAGAATACAATGTATTCTAATGTTATGGTTGAACCATTGTGGAGCATCAAGATCATCAGTGTGCTGGAATTTCAATTTAGTGTACAGTTGTTTTCTATGTACCTGGATAATACAATAGCTATGCGACTAGTTATACTTTTTTTCCTATTGAATCATTTAGCTCACCTGCTTTGCGTAGACATAGAGGATGTCAGACCTCTGAAGGTCCTCCTTCACATGCTCCTCCTAATGCCTGATGTCCCAAGGAGGGTCTCTGCCTGGTGCTGATTGGCCAGGACGGGCTGCACCCACCTGGGCATGGACAGCTAACTGGAGCCTGTTGAGCCCCGCCCAGGCGTCGCCGTCACACATGAAGGCTATGATGTTCAGAGCCTTCTGCTCAATATAGACCTTTGGTTTACAGAACATGAAAACAGTAACAGATTAAATTATAGTCCCCAAATCCAGAACAAATTCAAGAAAGCAGTACAGTATTATATATGGCCATTATTGCATGGAACTCCCTTCCATCTCATATTGCTCAAATGAACAGCAGACCTGGTTTAAAAAAACAGATAAAGCAACATCACAGCACAAGGCCTCTCCCCTATTTGACCTAGATACAGTACCTTAAAAGGGGCACTTAAGGATTTTGGCAATGATGCCCTTTATCTACATCCCCATAGACAGATGAACTTGTGGAACTTCTAGCATGCTAGGAGATACTTACTGTAAAGACTTCCAGTCATTACCCTATCGGTAGTTAGTATTGGCTCGTGAAACTACCTCTAATTTCCTTCATACTGGACACAGAGACATAGAAATGTTATCCACAAGTCCATCTGACTCTGGAGAAGTAGATAAAAGGGAAAATGAGTTGCCAAAATCCCAAAGTATCCCTTTAAAGGCAAATTAGTCAACTATGCAAATTTCAAAGCCATTTAAGGTCTTCTCTGCCATCCAAAGGTATTCTCTGTAATCTCAAATAAATAGGGTCTCCAACAAAAGTACACATCAGAGATTTGTTCCACTTGGCCACTAAGGTGACAAATACAATTTCAACCCCCTTACCAAAAACAACTTTATGGAGTCAGCAGGAGTCAGATTTCCACTTGACATCGATACAGGGGAGCATCTTTAACAGGCCTGGGTGACAATGTCATTGGAAAAGCTGGAGAGACGTTAGCCTTGATACTGATGGTTCTTCTTGCCTGTGTGTCAGGTGAGACGACAGACATACAGGACAGTGTCGAGTCGGCGGTGACACCATGAGACTGAGCGGGGAGTGTTGAAAACGGCCCCTGGTCCCGGGAATGATGCACACGCACTCCATCAGCTCCTAGTGAGTCAGGACATGTCAACTTCTCTTGTCACCAATATCGACCCCTTTAATATGAACTCTCACTTAACCCACCATGCCAAGGACTTCCCATCTGAAAAACGCATCATTTTTGAAGAGAAGGTTAGAGTATTTATTCACTTACCTCCAGGAATAAGGGCTTATCAAAATCTATCTATTTTGGCATCTATCAGAGTCTACTTGTGCAATCATCTTTCAAGTTGATGTATGCAATTCTTCTTTTTAATTAAAAATCATTTAAGGTATCAGTATGCTGATTCTGATTTATGTGCCTAAATAAAACAATCCATCTACACTGAGTGTACAAAGCATTAGGAACACCTGCTCTTTCCATGACCAGGTATACTGACCAGGTAAATCCAAGCTACGATCCCTTATTGATGTCACTTGTTAAATCCACTTCTATCTGTGTAGATTAACGAGAGGAGACAGGTTACAGAAGGATTATTAAGCCTTGAGACAATTGAGACATGGATGTTGTATGTGTGCCACTCAGAGGGTGAATGGGCAAGACAAAAGATTTAAGTGCCTTTGAATGAGGGATGGTAGTAGGTGCCAGGTGCACTGATTTGAGTGTGTGTGGGTTTTTAACACTCAACAGTTTCCCATGGGTATCAAGAATGGTCCACCACCCAAAGGACATCCAGCCAACTTGACACAACTGTGGGAAGCATTGGAGTCAACATGGGCAAGCATCCCTGTGGAACGCCTTCAACACCTTGTAGAGTCCATACCCTGACGAATTGAGGCTGTTCTGAGGGAAAAAGGGGATGCAACTAAATTTTTAGGAAGGCATTCCTAATATTTTTGTACACTCAATGTATGTGAGGTTAGATAAATAACCTATACTGTTTACATTCAATCCACTTGACATCTGAACTGCATTCCGTTGCTTTGTGATCCTAACAGCTCATTACATTTCCTACCATCCTTTAAATGATATGAATGACTTTTAGAAAAGGGGGGGCCGATCAAATGAGAAGGGGTCAGGAGGGTAGTAAGGGAGGGCACGTACTGTACAAAAGGAACATGTACTAAGGGAACTCGTCTCGCTGTCCCAAATGATAGACCCTTTTTAATTTGATAGGGATGAGAAATAGCAGCTAGGGCTGACACCACTTTTTGCTGATGTGGTGTGGAAAATGTCCCTTGGAACATATCATTGTGCGAAAATTTTTGACAGAGCCTCATATCGGCCCTCCCAGAAAAAGAAAAAGATCTAAACAGGGTAAGATGTAACGATAAGATGCAATAGAGAAGGTTGGTCAACCTGAGCAGAGAGATCTGTACACAACCAAAGAGCATTTCACTCCATGGCTTCTCACCCTTACTGCACCAGCACCACCATCTTTAAACACTAATATCACTACGAGCTCAATCACCTCCACCACTCACTAACACCCACTTTGACCATGAATACTCCCTGCCATATATCTAGCAGACTGTTATAACGGAGCCCACATCCGCTGACAGCAGTCGACAGCTGTCTCTCTTAAACAGGCTACGCTATACACACACACACACGCGCACGCACGCACGCACGCACGCACACACACACACACACACACACACACACACACACACACACACACACACACACACACACACACACACACACACACACACACACACACACACACACACACACACTCATCACTGTCAACAGATAGAGAGAGAGAGAAAGAGAGAACACAACTGCCGGGGCTGTCTGCCTATAGACAGCTGATAAATGACCTAAAGGAAAACATTTTAAGGTAGGCACAGAGGAGAGAGAGGTCCTCACCCTCGACCAATCAGGTTTCAGGAATCTGAGACTTTTAGATGACGTGTCCCCGTGGAATCCGGCACGCTCCGTGATAACAAGGGACGCATTCCCGGAGGAGACGGCATTATCTACTTACTCGGATCCGAGCTCGGCTGAGTCTAACTCGTCTTGATCCATGAGTTCGTTGAGATCTTCTCCAGTACGCTGATCCCCAGCGCCTCCACAGACAGCTTGTCCAGAACCAGGACCCTGCACCTTCTCAGCAGAGCTGCGTTCACCTGGAACAAAGGGTTCTCCGTGGTCGCCCCCATCCGAGTCCCTGTCCCACACTCCATATAAGGGAGGAAGGTATCCTACATACAGACAGACAACAAGAGACGGAGACAGAGAGATTAAAAAAGAAAAGAAAAGAGAGACATTGCAGGAAAAGAAGTGCTTGAGCATCCTTAAAGTGACTCAATATGAAGGGTAGGTCATAGTGCTTAAAATGACCTGCAAATGAAATACCATTGGCACTATCCCTCATTGTACATTGGTTTGTAATGTAGCTGTGTAAAAGCATTATAGGATACATGGTTAAAGGACAAAGCTATCTCGTGCATGCTATGATGTCTGTGTTTTGCGTTTTAGCACCTCTTTAGCTGAGCAGGGTGTAGAGGGCCGGCCCTGCTCTAACTACCTGTTCATTTTGATCAGGATTTACACAGACAGGAATTAAGCGTAGTTCTGTGCCACAATGAAGAGCGATCATATCACATTATACTACACAAAATGTAGATAGGAACAATAAATATCCTTATTATCAGTTGTTATCGGAGTGATGCTATGTTATTACTACTGTAGTTTGTTCAACTTTGTATGAATGTTAAAACAATCATGGCATGCTGTAAGATTTTTGTATATTTTGGATCAAATATGTTTTTGTCGATATGTACTGGTCAGTGGTAAAGATGTTGTTCTTTGTCCCAGATAACATAACACTTAGTACAACAAAAACCGTGATCCAAAAGAGCGAGTATTATTTTTACAATGGTGTGTGGGCACTGTCACACAATGGTGTTGAGCTGTGAAAGGAGATAATGGCCATTAACATTCAACATAAATCTATGGAGTTGTCTTGGTTATTTGGGTGATATAATACCAGATACCCCATTCTAATAGTAGAATTATGAGAAAAATCTATCTCTCAAATGGCATCATTGAATCAGATTGAGATTCCACACTCAAAATGAATGTATCATTCCAGGATTCTGAGGTAGATGCAAAGTGTGTATGGGTGGGTATTAGGTATTGCTTCTGAGTGAACTCGTGTTCACTTTTACATTTATTATTGCAGGTATAATTTTTTACAATCTCACTTCATATTTCTTGAGTTCTCTTGCAACATGTGAGCCGCTTGTGTCTTCAGTTTAGGGGTGTCACATTTCGTTCGCATGATTATGGGATTTGTAGTTTATAGCTCTGCAGAGAGTGGGATTCTGGACTAGATGCAATGTGGAACAGGTGAAGCAAATCAACTCTTATTTTCCCCATTATCCAAATGTATATCAACATCTGTGTGTCAGGAGCAACATATTCTGTTGCAACTACATGCATTTTTGACTGTCTATATTTGATCTCTCTTCAGCTCAGACAAGAGGCCCAGCAGCCATGAGAGACAGGCACCAGAGGTCCCCCTGCAGAGGACAGAGAACGCCCACCGTGGTTGAGTGTCTCCCCCAGCCAAGGTGGCCAAGCTGAAGGTGGGCCGCCAGCGCACTGACAGCCAGAACAACATAGCCAAGCTGGCGTTCTTCTGCTCCCTGGAGAGGGTGGAGACCATGCGCTGCTTCTGGGAGCTGAAGCACATCCAGCTGGAGGGAGGTTTGGAGGAGGTAGGCATAATATATATGGCAGATTTTATGTGTCCTTTTACTTTGCCACACAATTTACTGGTTGACTGGCACCATCTAGTGTTAAAGTCCATTCCCTGCAGCATGCTGCAATCTCCAGTCCAGAGATCTTTTCACCCCTCCTCAGGGGGACCCTTGGCCATTTCACAATTTTGTTGTTGCCCTGAACTAGCTAACTTGTTTCACTTAATCAACAGCTTGATAACTAGTTGACAAATTGAATCAGGTGTGCCAGCTCTTGAATAGTTGAAATACATGGATGGGCTGGGGGTCCTCGAGGAGTCTACTGAACTCTAGTTTACTGAGTTCCCCAAGAGAGGGCTGTAACTCGAACCCCCAAAACCATAAATCTATGGAATTAAAGAACAGAACCAAGATGTTGTCAGTTTTTCAGCCACTGGGTGGCATCGCTCTCAACTTTGAGAAAGAAGACATTATATTGACTCAACACCCTGCTCTGCTGCACTCTAATTTGGACTTGATAAGAATCATTATGCAGCGCCCCCCTAGAGTAGGCCTTGTCAAAAATGTGGGGCTGTCGGAGGGAAAGTTGCTTAGGCAAACAAACTATGAAGGAAAAGAAGTGGCTACAATTTACACTTATTTTGTTATTTAATTAAAATAATGGACCGTTTTTTCCATGTACTGGGATAACTGCGATTAAGCCTGACTCGGCGTTCCAATGCATTCAAAATACTTTGGGGAAGGCCCTTCCACACCGTTCTCAACAAACCATTTATGGACCTCGCTTTGTGCACGGGGTCAATGTCATGCTGAAATAGGAAAGGGCCTTCTCCAAACTGTTGCCACAAAGTTATAAGCACAGAATCGTCTAGAATGTCATTGTGTGCTGTAGCGTTAAGATTTCCCATCTATGGGGCCTAGGCCGAACCACGAAAAACAGCCCCAGACCATCATTCCTCCTCCACACAGTTGGCACTATGAAGCTCCCGACGGGCAGTTCTTGTGCTTACGTTGCTTCCAGAGGTAGTTTGGGACACGGTAGTGTTGCAACCAAGGGACAGATGATTTTTACCTCCCGTTCAGTCCCGTTCTGTGAGCTTGTGAGGCCTACCGCTTTGCAGCTGAACCATTGTTGCTCCTAGACGTTTCCACTTACAGTTGCCCGGGGCAGCTCTAGCAGGGCAGAACTTTGACAAACTGACTTGTTGAAAAGGTGGCATCTTATGACGGTTCCACGTTGAAAGTCACTGAGCTCTTCAGTAAGGCCATTCTACTCCCAATGTTTTTCTACGGAGATAGTATGGCTGTGTGCTCGATTTTATACACCTGTCATCAACAGGTGTGGCTGAAATAGGAGAATCCACTAATTTGAAGGGGTGTCCACACACCTTTGTATATGTATGGTGTATATATTTAACATTTAAAACATTTGTAGAAATAACTTAATTAGATGATATACATATAGCTGTTTCAAAATAGTTGACCAGCTTACCATAGAAATGTTTTGTTAAAGTGGTTTCTGTAATTATTACGGGGGGCTTGTTACCCCACGTCACCCTGGTCTACATTCTATAACTAGTCAAAGACCAGTGGTGTGGTTCACAAGTCTACAGTACCAAAGTATTTTAGAGCAACACTTACAGTACGTTTGTACAGTTGTGCAGGGTAGTTTGCTATTCACCAGACCTGTGAACTCATCACTCTGCCTGGCAGAGCCTGTGGTGTTGCCAAGGGAAATCCAGGGTTCTTTTCAGACATGCCAAACATTTGCCACTGTTGTTTTGGTATCTCTGTTACCATGCTGCCTCCCAGAGTGTCAAGCTGGCAACGTGAGCCAGATTTTATTTGACTTATTTCGCCAGATGATGTGTTGCCAGTCGCCAGCCGCCAGGGACAGTATGTCCTTTCACAGCCCAAATGTTTAATTGTTGAGCAGTTCTGCTCTGCTGAAGCATCACATTATCGAGAGGACCTTAAGGAACATTTTAAGTACTGCTGACATACCGGTAGACACCACAGGAGAGAAACAATGCCTTAAGCATTAATTCTGCATTTTAAATACAGTGAATTTTCTAACGATATGCAATTTAGTGTACATTACAAATGCTCAGCCATTGATGCGCAGCATGAATCCAATAGTACTGGCTATTTACACTCCGTTCCAAGTCTCCAAACTTGCTGGCAGTCTATAGAAACCCCTGTTATCACAAATACCCTTTCTTGTATGTCATGTTTTCCCTCAACTCTTGGTAGTTTTAAGAGTTACTATTCGGAGTTCGGAGACATGTTGTTTTTATCCGTTAATCATTAGGGCCGGGAATTGTCAGGCACCTCACGATACTTAGGTGCCGATACGATAGATATTGCGATTCCCACCATTCTGTTATGTATTGCGATTCAATACTGTGATTTTATTGCGATTTAATGTTGTAAACATATTGCTCACCAAATGTCTGCTGCAGAGGGACAAGAGAGAGCCATGAGCCTATTTAAAAAGAAGATGGAGAACAAGCGACGAAGGAAAAATACTTGAGGTTTGGTGCAGCCAAATACCGCAAAAACAATACTGCAATATCCAGACTTTCCAGACTCACATCAAACATCTCCAATCCAAAGTTAAATCTAGAATTGGCTTCCTATTTCGCAACAAAGCCTCCTTCACTCATGCTGCCAAACATACCCTTGTAAAACTGACCATCCTACTGATCCTCAACTTCGGCGATGTGGTTTATAAAATAGCCTCCAACACCCTACTCAATCAATTGGATGCAGTCTATCACAGTGCCATCCGTTTTGTCACCAAAGCCCCATATACTACCCACCACTGAGACCTGTACGCTCTCGTTGGCTGGCCCTCGCTTCATACTCGTCGCCAAACCCACTGGCTCCAGGTATATCTCTCTGGTCACCCCCAAAACCAATTCTTCATTTGGCCGCTTCTCCTTCCAGTTCTCTGCTGCCAATGACTGGAACGAACTACAAAAATCTCTGAAACTGGAAACACTTATCTCCCTTTAAGCACCAGCTGTCAGAGCAGCTCACAGATTACTGCACCTGTACATAGCCCATCTATAATTTAGCCCAAACAACTACCTCTCCCCGTACTGTATTTATTTATTTATTTTGCTCCTTTGCACATTTATTTATTTTGCTCCCTTTCCTCATTCTTCCACTGCAAATCTACCATTCCAGTGTTTTACTGGCTATATTGTGTTTACTTTGCCGCCATGGCCTTTTTTTTGCCTTTACCTCTCTTATCTCACCTCATTTGCTCACATTGTATATAGACTTATTTTTCTACTGTATTATTGACTATGTTTGTTCCATGTGTAACTCTGTGTCGTTGTATGTGTCAAACTGCTTTGCTTTATCTTGGCCAGGTCGCGATTTTAAATGAGAACTTGTTCTCAACTTGCCTACCTGGTGAAATAAAGGTGAAATAAAAAATAATTAAATTTTTTTGCCAAAATGATACGATATATTGTCAAAAATAATATCCCATCACGATTAATCATTCCCTTGTGCTATTATCATCATCTCCACTATTACAACCAGTAATTTTACCCTTGCAAACCAAGGTGCTAAGTACGTATTCTGACGTACTTAGCACCGACCTCTCAGTAGGTCTGTCTCTTAGACACCATTTGCTGACAAACCCACCTGTCCTTTGAACCCCATGGAGCTGATGGGCTGAGGAGTGGGGATTGACGGAGTTTACAAAGTTTGAGCGTTGGAGCAGAGGTAATTGTGCAGTAATGTTTGGGCGTTGCTAACCCTGGAAACTGGGCACACTCTCTCTGCTAATCAGCATTTCGCTATCTGTCTAAACCTTCCTCTCTGAAGCCTCTGAATCCTCTCTCTGAGGTTCGAGAGGACCCTGTTGGACACTGAGATTAAAGACAGAGCGGAGAGTGGGTAAAGCCACAGGTAACTTATTAAAGGGCAGGGACAATTGGCTAGTGAGCAGTATGTGTCTGATAGCTTCGTAACTCTGGCGCAGACTCTGGGATTTACTCTGCTACAGGAAGGAGTAAGCCCACAGAATCCATCCCCCTCCAACATGCAGTTAGAAAATAAGTATTTTTGATGTCTTGTAAATAAGAGAAGCGTGTAGTCTGCTTTATGCCAATGGGTGTTGTGAAAATGATTGCAATCTCCCAAAGCACGGGACAGCATGCAGCACCTGGTTCATGTGACCTAGGACCTTAGTTAGAAAGGCATGGCTTTGAAACTAGCTTTTTTCTTTAGTGTTTCAGTTTGTTCATTCAGGATGACATGCTGTTACTGTTGCTTTAAAACACTATAAAACCCGACAGTTCTGGCACAGGTGTGATGTTCCATTGGATACAAGTTTGAAGTAGAACATATACTGGTGCTGACAAGATACTTGTCAGCACCATAGTAAGATATGAGAAGGCCTTAGGCATTGGACCCTTTACACTTAAAATGACCACGTGCTGTTTCACCAGTTGGTTTCCACTGAAGAACTTGCCAGCAATTATGTGATAGTTGTAGATTTTCACTTTCAACACAAACTTAAATGTATGAAACATATTTAGGGGACAAGACAAGCATGTTTTTTTAATGTCATAGATGTCTCAAGTTTTGAGGGAACGTACAATCTCCACATCTGGCTTCTTCACATGTGAGGTTGTCTGAGGGTGTGCTGAGGCGTATTTCTGTCTGCAATAAAGCCCGTTTGTAGGGAAAAAGTAATTCTGATTGGCTGGGCTTGGCTCCCCAGTGGGTCATGTATACAGATCATGTACAGGGCATTCGGAAAGTATTCAGGCCCCTTCACTTTTTCCACATTTTGTAACGTTACAGCCTTATTCTAAAATTGCAACAAACAATTTTTTTTTATCAATCTACACACAATGCCTCATAATGACAAATCAAATTTTTGCTAATTTATAATTAAAAAAAAACACTGAAATATTAAATTTACATAAGTATTCAGACCTTTACTCAGTACATTGTTAAAGCACCTTTGGCAGCGATTACATCCTCGAGTATTCTTGCTACAAGCTTGGCACACCTGTTTTTGGGGAGTTTCTTCCATTCTTCTCTTCAGAGCCTCTCAAACTCTGTCAGGTTGGATGGGAATGTCGCTTGCACAGTAATTTTCAGGTCTCTCCAGAGAATTTCTATCGGGTTCAAGTCCGGGCTCTGGCTGGGCCACTCAAAGACATTCAGAAACTTGTCCCGAAGCCACTCCTACGTTGTCTTGGCTGTGTGCTTAGGGTCATTGTCCTGTTGGAAGGTGAACCTTCGCCCCAGTCTAAGGTCCTGAGCGCTCTGGAACAGGTTTTCATCAAGAATCTCGCTGTACTCTGTTCATCTTTCCCTCAATACAGGCCAGTCTCCCAGTCCCTGTCGCTGAAAAACATTTCCCACAGCATAATGCTGCCACCACCATGCTTCACCGTAGGGATGGTATTGGCCAGTTGATAAGCGGGGCCTGGTTTCCTCCAGACATGACGCATGACATTCAGGCCAAAGAGTTCAATCTTGGTTTCATCAGACCATAGAATCTTGTTTTTCATGGTCTGAGAGTCCTTTTGGTCCCTTTTGGAAAACTCCAAGTGGGCTGTCCTGTGCCTTTTACTGAGGACTGGCTTCCATCTGGCCACTCTACCATAATGGTCTGATTGGTGGAGTGCTGCAGAGATGGTTTTCCTTCTGGAAGGCTCTCCCTTCTCCAAACTCTGGAGCTCTGTCAGAGTGACCATCGGGTTCTTGGTCACCTCCCCGACCAAGGCCCTTCTTCCCAAATTGCTCAGTTTGGCCAGGAAGCTAGCTCTAGGAAGAGTCTTGCTGGTTCCAAACTTCTTCCATTTAAGAATGATGGAGACCACTGAGTTCTTGGGGACCTTCAATGCTGCAGACATTTTTTGGTACCCTTCCCCAGATCTGTGTCTCGACACAATCATGTCTTGGAGCTCTACAGACAATTCCTGCGACCTCGTGTCTTGGTTTTTGCTCTGACATGCACTGTGGGACCTTATATAGACAGGTGTGTGCCTTTCCAAATCATGTCCAATCAATTGAATTTATCACAGGTGGAATCCCCCAAAAAGTAACACAATATGGCAAAAGTGAAGGGGTCTGACAACTTTCTGAATGCACTGAACAACAATATAAACTCAATATGCAACAATTTCAACGATTTTGCTGAGATACAGTTCATATAAAGAAATCAGTCAATTTAAATAAATTCAATAGGCCCTAATCTATGTATTTCACATGACTAACGGTGTAACGGTGCAGCCATGGGTGGGCCTGAGAGGGCATAGGCCCACCCACTTAGGAGGCAGGCCCATCCATGGCTATGCCCTTGCCCAATCATGTGAAATCCATAGATTAGGACCTATTGAATTTATATCAAATGATTGATTTCCTTATATGAACTGTCTCTCAGTAAAATCATTGAAATCTACATTTTTTTGTTCAGTATACAGGATCTGTGGTGTTCCCGCTATGTAACAGTGCAACTGAACTAAATATGCCCCTCAACTGGCCTCATTTGTACACTGTAGGTGGGGAATATATGGTGTGATGTCTTTAACGTTATGGACATAACCATTAAGGTAAAT
The DNA here is from genome assembly GCF_045791955.1 of Oncorhynchus clarkii lewisi. NCBI lineage: Eukaryota > Metazoa > Chordata > Actinopteri > Salmoniformes > Salmonidae > Oncorhynchus > Oncorhynchus clarkii. The sequence goes on along the minus strand of NC_092166.1, from coordinate 28,047,869 downwards.
GGGGGATTTGGAAGAGAAAAAGACTATGCGAAAGAGAGAAGCCTACAGTTGTTTCTCTGTCTCTCCCTCTCTCTTTCCGTCTCTCTCTGAGAGGCATCTAGAGCAGTACAAATCAGTGAGTAACAGTACAGTTTAATAGCGTATGTTAGAACCTGGCATCACGTTTTGATGTGACAGATACTTACTGTGGGGTGGCTAGACAAGCCAACTGAGGCTGGCATGTTTTTGAACTAGCAGCGTCATTATTGACGTCAAATGAAATTGCAGGACACTGTGTGACAGTACAGAGATGCTTGCTGAAATTGTTCTCTCATACCCACCAGGTACCCATATTTGTACAGCCACCCCTTCTGTTGATTGATGTAATGAGACATCTCCATTTTGGAACTGGACCAGGACAGTAGAGTCACAGTTGTCACAATAGTAAACACAAGGTCACAAATCCGCAGTGGGTTTCTCCCTTTAGAGTATGTTAGTTTGAGGAGGAAAATGCATGTTGGTCACCACGTGGACATGTAGTCAGAGAGGCGCCTGTCAAATGGGGGTTGCATGCAGTGGCGTGTCCAGAACACTTTACTATGGGGTGGCCAAGCTGGGGCACGGACCCAGTTTAAGGGGACCATAACATTTTGAACCTCTATATAATTATGATAGTTTAATGCATTAAATGCTTCAGCTTAGGTTTGGTACAGTTCCCTGTTCAAATAAATCAGAAATCAATTCCAATTGTCTTGTTACAGTGTTTGCATTCAAGGTCAGGATTTGACTGTATATAAGCGTATTAGCATACAGAAGTAAATTCAATTGAGAATTCCATCCAGAGTGCAAATTGCACCATGGCATTCGGTAGGGTCTTCATTTTTTCATGGGACCTCCTATGTATGCACGCGCTTGTCATACTCTTTTTGTCCAGACAGCATTAGATACATGGGCTTCACCTCCTAAGACAGAGAGGTGCTGTTTCGCTCGCTCGGATGCTTTCTCCAGTGAGATTGATGAGTCTTGCTGTTGGTGCGTGTCTTGTTCAAAATTCTCAATATATTGAGAGACGACCTATCAGATCTCAGAATTTCCAGTGTAGGGGCACTGGGGTGGCCAATCAGATTTCAGAGGGTGCTGTGACCACCCCCTGGACATGGCATTGGTTAGCGTGGGTAGCCTGTGAAGCCTTGGAGATCACCCAATTTGATTCAGTTGGGGAGAAAGGACGCTGTGCTCCGAGGGGAACTACGGATAGAGCATGTGACTTATTATAGCATCAGGTGTTGTGATACAGTGCAGACAAAGGGTACTGCACTGTCCATCAGTAGATAAGGAATTTTATGGCAGCAGGGAACGGGTTTCCTTTTGAATCACCCTATCATAATCACAGTACTCTACCGCCAGACAGTTGCCACCAAGAATCTTCACGTACAGTACCGTTTTATTGTCCTGAAATGGCCAGGGTAGACAATATCTTTCATTGTAATCAACCCAAGTCAATATCAATTTTCCCTGATGTTGTCCTGATCCCATCTCTGATACCACAGGTAACCATCACAGCTCTACCGGCTTCATCTCCTGGAACATGATGTGCTTTAGCTAAATGTCACATTCAATTCAATTACTGAGCTCAACACATGGAATGGGGATTACAGTATGTGTGGTAGTGTTGAAGAGTCACGTGAGTCGAGGATCCCAGCAGTGAATGATTTTGAAGCTGCCTCACTGTATAATATTGAGGATGTTTTGACGAATACAGAATTCATGGCTTCCATAGTCTGAGGCAAGCATTAACGTGTGGAAAAGAACACCCTTTTCACAAGTTGGATCGTTTTCATTGCAAAGATGGGGATATCTTGATTACAACAGAGGTATGGGATCTGTACAGCACTATACACTGTAGACACTGTAGACAGGCCTTTGGCACACTGTGAGCAGCGCACTGAACAAATAGCTCAGCGGGTTATTAGGTTCAAAGAACTGCTGACTAAGGATGAGTCATTGTTAATCTTGGCTTTGGTTTAGAAGTTGAGCAATGATGTGTTCCATCAGTAAAGCGTGTTCCATCAGTAAAGCTCCAAAGACAAGATGATCTATCACCTTCTCCTGTTCCCCTCTCTGTCGTGGTATCTGGTAAGATCTGCAGCACTATTAATACATGGGGCTTAGCTTTCCATTTGTAACTCGGGACACCGAGTCGACTTGCTATTTACACGAGATTGCAACACAGTACATGTACAGTATGTAACAGTATGGCGTCCTCCATGGAAGATGCCCTTACATTTCAGACTAATTTGCCATTATGTAAGTGTTATAATACACAGTAAGGATCTTGCTCGTGTTGTACTGAAAAAGTATATAAACGCAACATGCAACAATTTCAACGATTGTGGTCTGTGGTTGTGAGGCCAGTTGGACTTACTACAAAAATTCTCTAAAATGACATTGGAGGCAGCTCGGGCTCCCAAGGGGTGCAGCGGTATAAGGCAACGCATCTCAGTGCTATTGGCGTCGCTACAGACACCCTGGTTCGAATCCAGGCTGTAACACACCCAACCGTGATTAGGAGTCCCACAGGGTGGCGTACAATTGGCCCAGCGTTGTCTGGGTTTGGCTGGTGTAGGCCGTCATTGTAAATATAAAAAGCAAGACAGCAAGATAAATCAATGAATTAAAGTTCATCTTCATTTTAGCCTGCTACTTCTCAGGAATGTACTTGAGGAAATGGTACCTACATAATAATTATCTAATGAATAACACAAACTCTTGTTACCCAATCAAAAAAACTTTTTATTAACTGATATGCAAAAACATACTAGCGCGCACACATGTTTCTTTAATTCCATTTATTTTAACAGTAAATTCAGTTAAACTTGGTACTCATCTTGTCTCACAAACACTGGCCTAGTGTTCCATCCCACAAAGTTCCGTAAAGAAAACTAGTGAATATGGGGGTGATGGGGGGGGGGGGGGGGGGCTTCTAAGCTGTTAACAGCTGTTAAGTTTCTAAGCTTCCACGTGTTAGTTTTTTCCCCTTACTTTCCAAGAGACCACCAGGACCGGTAAAGAGTTGGCAGGCTAGGCGGTGTGATGGGGGGGACGGGGCTAGGGGACAGTAGGGGGATAGGTGTCCAACCTCAGGCCCCCCCCAGCAGGCAGCACACGACCCTGGAGCATCCCAGAGCTGCGTGTTCCGGGTGAGAGAGGCAGAGGTCCATTTATAACAGCGTAGGTTGTCTCCTTGACAAAACAAACGCCCCTCTAATACCACACAGTACACTCCCCCGGCAGAGACTGTATATCCTGTTCAGAATAAGACACGGTTGAAGTTAATGCAGACATTAGCATTATAAAGATGTGTGTGTGGGAGTATGCATGCAAGGGTGCTGTCACTCTTGCAATAGTAGTGGCATGGCAAATGTGCTACAATACTTGCTAATACTCACTATTAAGGGGTGTGATGTGATTTAGCAACAGTAGGTGAACGTCATTTCCTTTCTGCATTTAACAATAGCCTGTCTTTTGAGGAACTTGGGATGTAAACAAGTAAAAGACTCTTGAGGTGATTTACAGTTTATTATTATTCCGTGATTAGGTGTTACACACCTACAGGGACACACACGTTCAAACATGCACGCACGTCTTGTACAAGACTTGTACACACAGTCTTGTACAGCTAACCTTGTGGGGACACACAATTCAGTCCCATTAAAAATCCTATTTTCCCTAACCTTAACTTTAACCCAAAAACCTAACCTAACCTTAACCCTAATCCTAAAACCTTGCTCCTAACCCTAACACTAAACCTTAACGTAATTCTAACCCTAACTCTAATTCTAACCTTAACCCTAAATCCCCTAGAAATTTGACCTTGTGGGGACAAACAAAATTTCCCCAGTTGTTTGTTTACTATTCTCGTGGGGACTTCTCGCGGCCACAAGAATAGTTAAACACACACACACACACAAATAAAATAACGTTTTGATCATGCTATTCCTTTGCTGCCTGCAACCCTCCTGTGTGTGTGTGTGTGTGTGTGTGTGTGTGTGTGTGTGTGTGTGGCTGAAGTTGTAAATGCTCCACACATACTATATTGAGAGGGTGGGTAGGGAGGGACTTGAGTTTGGGCTCTCTGACAGCCACTGCTCCAGTTTCACTTTAAAGTGTTGGTGATATAAACTCGACCTCTGGTTTATGTAATCAGCCCCACTACTGAAGCATGTTTATTCCTCCCGGTCTCATCCACAGTTTAATTGTCTTACAGTTCCCCCCAGCCGGCCCACAGCAATGTAGCGTAATATGAACCACTATTAAACGCATTGACTTTCGAGGTAGATGTGAACATTTTAGCCCATATCTGGGGAAGCTTTCACAGTTGTGCTCAGAGTTTTGTGGCCTGCTACTTAGAGCTGCAGTTTATAGCTCCAAGGCCTCTATTGGAGGACAGAAATATTCAGGTAAATAGATATCTGCTGTAGTATTCTTTAGAGCACTATATTTTCGGATCTGTACCACTGAGTGCAACCGTTGATCAGCCAATGTTCAATTGAATTAGTAGTAATTGAATTAGTAGTAGTGTGAGTATTTAAGCTCAATGTTGATTTATGAGCGTCATTTGTGTGCAATGATCCTCTGAGGCAGCCCACCTTGACTTTCCTTTCCCCTCTCTCAATGGAACATTTTTATTCCATGAAAATAATTGCATGCGTAAGGTAACCCTCTGCACCTATGAAAGTGACACAAGCTAAGCCTACGTTGTCGAATGACCTCCGTTGTTGAAATTGCCATTCTGTCACCTGTTGGTACCCAAGGACTGCATATTCTGTATGCAACATTTCTCCCATATGTTTTTGGCTCCAAAGTGTCTGTGGAAAACCGTATATCTCAATGTGAATTAACCCATTCCCTTGTTCAGGGGCAATAAGCAGTGTTTGTATTGATGACGCATATGTCTCTTATTACACTTTCCATTGATGCTAAGCACATAGAGTTCCAGTCAAAAGTTTGGACACACCTACTCATTCAAGAGTTTTTCTTTATTTGTAATATTTTCAACATTGTAGAATAATATTGAAGACATCAAAACTATGAAATAACACATATGGAATCATGTAGTAACCAAAAAGGTGTTACACAAATCCAAACATATTTTATATTTGAAATTCTTCACAGCCATTCTTGGCCTTGATGACAGCTTTGCACACTCTTGGCATTCCCTCAACCAGCTTCATTAGGATTTTCTTTACAACAGTCTTGAAGGAGTTCCCACATATGCTAAGAACTTGTTGACTGCTTTTCCTTCACTTTGCGGTCCATCCCAAACTCATCCCAAACCATCACAATTGGGTTGAGTTTGAGTGATTGTGGAGGCCAGGTGCATCATCTGATGCAGCACTCCATCCCTCTCCTTCTTGGTCAAATAGCCCTTACACAGCCTGGAGGTGTGTTTTGGGTCATTGTCCTGTTGATAAATAAATGACAGTCCCACTCAGCGCAGACCAGATAGTAAAGTGTGCCTTGAATTCTAAATTAATCACTGACAGTGTCACCAGCAAAGCATCCCACACCATCACACCTCCTCCTCCATGATTCACAATGGGAACCACATATGCTGAGATCATCCGTTCACCTACTCTGTGTCTCACAAAGACACGGCAGTTGGAACCAAAGATCTCAAATTTGGACTCATCAGACCAAAGGACAGATTTCCACTTGTCTAATGTCCATTGCTTGTATTTCTTGGCCCAACCAAGTCTCTTCTTCTTATTGGTGTCCTTTAGTAGTGCTTTCTTTGCAGCAATTTGACGATAAAGAACTGATTCACGCAGTCTCCTCTGAACAGTTGATGTTGAGATGTGTCTGTTATTTGAACTGTGAAACATTTATTTGGTCTGCAATTTCTGAGGCCGGTAACTCTAATGAACTTATCCTCTGCAGCAGAGGTAACCCTGGGTCTTCCTTTCCTGTGGCAGTCCTCATGAGAGTAAGTCATCATAACGCTTAATGGTTATTGCAACTGCACTTGAAGAAACTTTCAAAGTTCTTGAAATTTTCCAGATTGACTGACCTTCATGTCTTAAAGTAATGATGGACTGTCGTTTCTCTTTGCTTATTTGAGCTGTTGTTGCTATAATATGGACTTGAATATGGACTTACCAAATAGGGCTATCTTCTGTATATTACCAATACCTTGTCACAACACACCTGATTGGCTGAAACGCATTAAGAAGGAAAGACATTTCACAAATGAACTTTTAACAAGGCACCTGTTAATTAAAATTCATTCCAGGTGACTACCTCATGAAGCTGGTTGAGAAAATGCCAAGAGTGTGCAAAGCTGTCATCGAGGCAATGGGTGGCTATTTTGAAGAATCTAAAATATAACATATATTTAGATTTGTTTAACACTTTTTTGATTACTACATGATTCCATTTGTATTATTTCATAGTTTTGATGTCTTTACTAGAAAATAGTAAAAATAAAGAAAAACCTTTGAATGAGTTTTACAAGGTTTTGACTAGTACTGTATGTCCCAGATGGACCACTGCATCAAGCATATGTTGATAGGCTTATAGAGTACACTGTTGAGGGGTCCAATTACCAGGCCCTAAGTAAAACAAATTGTAACTGTCTTATCTGTCTATGAGTAGGCTAAGCGTGTGTGATGGTGTGGGAAAGATCTGACTGGATGTTCTTGTGAGAGAGAGACAGTATTAATCATGGCTGTCACCCCCTCTCCAATTTCAGCACAGAGGCTAAAGACCTTAAGTGCTTTCTCAGCCAGGGGACTACAGGCTACAACCTGAACCAGCCTTGATTTCCTCTTGCTCCCTCACTGGGTGGGCGCTCGTTACAGCTGTTTCGCAGCCAGCGAAGAGATTTCCGTAGCAACGTACATGACTGTCTTAAATACTGAAAATCAGGGCTCACATGCTGTTATCGCAACCATTATTTTTTAGCCTCTCATAAACACTTCTAAGATGTGAATTGCTCCACCTGTCATGAATAAGGATCTTTTTAAATGTTTTTTTTTTGTTGGCAAACACAGCTGTTCTTTGTGAGTGGATCTTTTAACAATTGTTTGATATTTTGAGTTGACCTAAAAACGTCCCCTACCGGTTATAAATAAAACTTGTCAGTGTCCCCCCTCCTTTCCCCTCCCCATCTATGACACCTGTTCAGCCTAATCATTGTGAAACCACCAAGTCAGACTGAAAAGTCTACTAATTTACATGCAAATAAAGTCAAAGAAACCCAAAGCGTTTAGCATCATCCCAGACAACTTTTCACTTTGCCTCAGAGAGTGGGACTGTGTACACTGGCCATTTTGAAACTTGGTAGGCGGGCCAGCGACTGATGACGGTCGTGGGCATTTGTCTGACAGCCCCTCCAGAGCCGAACCCCTGCCCGTCACAGCCACCCACAGCCCTCCGCCCCCATTGCTGCTCCCCTGCTGACGTTGGCTGTTCTGTTTACATTTAGGGAGGACAGCTTATTCCATTCTTAATACCACCTTCAGTAGGGAGAAGTGCAGAGGTGTCAAACTGTGGGTGAGCGACATAGGGGCATAGGGACAATCTCACAGATTACCGTGACCATTACTCGCTGTATCTTTCTGTTTTACTCTTCATGGATTTGAATTTTGTTCACTTATTTATTTTTCATCGAGATATTGGCATTTCATTCCCGTTTCCGTCATTAGATCAGCTTGTCTGTACACTTGAAGATGAGCACAGAGGGATAAGGCTGGCTACATTTTCCAAAAAAGGTTCCCTGTCTGTCTCACGGACATTGGTCACCAACCTTTCCGTGACCGTTTTTCTGTTTCGATTGGGCGTCCTAACATGATTCTATCATGAGTTCCAAGGTAGTGAACTATAACTCAACCTCAAGAAAGCCAAGCACGATGGATAACATAACCGATTGCAATGGTGCCGGCTTGGACCTCATTCAGAATCACATTGAGTCTCTGAACAGTAAGATGGACAAACTCATCAACATCCAGGAGAAGGTCCTCAACCGGCTGGATGGAATGTCCCAGGACATTGACAGTATAGAGAGGGACATGGAAACACTGAAGGTGGATAAGGAAGAGATCCATATCCCTGCCAGAGCCCGAACTCTACCACCGGCCCTGGCTCAAACCCAGGGCACGGGCATGGGGGGCGAGGTGAGAGAGATGTGTCAGGAGATGAGCTCCATCATGACAGTGCTGGACCAGCGCTCGGAGAAGCAGGCTGAGAAGCTGGACGGGATGGAAAAGCTGGTCCTCAGCATCCATCAGGTCATCATATTCATTGGGGAGACGATGAAGAGCCCCCGGGTTATGGAGATGATGTTTATGGGTCCGGCAGCACACAAGGCCTCCAAGTCAAAAGACCTCACGATGGCTATTAAGAGGCAATCGTCCGCAGAAAAGAGCAAGATCTCAGTTACTAAGAAGACCGACAAGGTGAGACTGGGAGTTCTAACTGCTGTCGTGTCTTTGGCTATGCCGGATTATGTGATATGACTTGCTATTCTATAAAATAATTTCACCTGATTGAGCTAATCATGTAAATGTAATTAACTAGAGAGTCGGGCACCCCAAAATAATATTTATAGAGCTGTTATCTTCCAAATAAACTCTTAAAGACCTAGTAATATTTTACATCCATAGCAGTCAACATTAATCTTCATCTTACTTCAGTCTCATCTGAAAGTTGTAAATTCTTGGTTATCTGCAAGAACCCTGGCTAACAATTTGAATCAGCAATACAAAATTGTGTTTAATCATTTACTTACTAAATACCTAACTAATCACACATAATTCACATACACATAATTAAATCATAACTTGATTACAAATTACGTCATAGGAAAACGTCCCTAGCGGGCGGAATAGATATGACGACTTGTTACACAACGGAAAAGTGGCTGGGTTGAGTGAAAGAGCGGGAAGACAGGAACAAAGGCGAAGCTGTGCTATCGTAAATACAGTATCTTATGCATTCTAAATTACCGGCCATTTGGAAAAGGAAAATGCAATAAATATTTTCTCTGAGCTGCGCTTCAGTAGGTTGGTGGCAAATTGAAGGCCGTGTGGCCAAACCGAGTCCTCTGTCCTTTGAAGAATGTCTCTGGTTGTCAATTGAATACGTTGTAGTAACGTCGTTGATAGACGGGATACTCTGTTTGTTCCTTCCTAACCTGCATTTGCAGCTGCAGTCGCTAACTCAACAGCTAGGAGGTATCACTTCTGTAGTGAATAAGAGTTCAAAGTTCATACCATTCGCAACCAAAGCTCCTGCTGATGTTGGCTTCGTCCTGTAGTTATTTTCTGAACCATTCTGACATAGGATCGTCATCCTACCTCATCGGAACAGGAAGTTCTATTGTCATCAAGGGCTTATATAGGAAGGGAGAAAAGGGGTGTGTTTCATAGTTTACAACCTCTGTCTCTTCACGTGGGCGGGCCACTGAGTGAGCCGCCCTAACTTATGAAAACCCACATCTCACTTTTTAGAAGCTAAAATCACATTTCATCCCATCACAAAAAAAATGCATATTCAAACATTTAAATTGAACTAATATTCCATGTGAATCCAATAACTCTGATGTGTAGACTTTCCACTGTAGAGTTTGTCATCTTATCATCAATGAGAATGTCTCAGATGACAACCGAACTGACATCATATTCATTAACTTAAGTATCACTGCATATGTTCAATCGTTCGGATTACCAGAATATAGTTCATTTCCCCCCACATACTGATGTTCCCAGAATCTCTATGTTAACCAAGGTTTTTTTAAATGTAACCTCAGTAGGTTGGAGAAGGGAAAAGGGGGGAAGAGGTATTTATGACTGTCTTAAACCTATCCCCCAGGCCAACGTCATGACACTGCGCTAACCAAAGATGTGTGTTTTTGCAGGTCTATGTAGACTATATAAAGGTTGCTTTATTAAGGCACTTGGATACGTTAATGTGAACTGCGTTCATATTTTTAGAATGGATTGACGATATGGATGTGACGGCAACTTAGGTTAGATGAATTGCTGGGTTCACTGTTCCCTCATGGACCTGCAAGTTACATGTCCTTAAACAAATTTGCACAGTTGTATACAGGTTCGGAGGTAGACATGGCGTTCCATGTTGTCATGTTTGGTTTATGATTTGATTTCGTTTTATGACTTTGCCACTGCAGAGGAAAATGATCAGAGCAGCAAAGCTGACTAGTCAAGTTGAGTTTTGTTTCCTAAGGAAGGATTGTGGCTTTGCTCATGCTACTTTTCCTCATGCAGTGCTGGACGATGTGTCAAACCAATATGACTTATATAGCGATCTCCACTGGTTTATAGCAATCTTCACTGGTTTTATAGCGCCATGCATAGTATGCCATACTGTATGGAAGGTGCCAAAGCCTATACACAGTGGTAAAATTGGTGGGGAACTTTCCACCACTAGGCTTGTTACTGTGACTGTATTACCACCAGACCGGCGGTCACGAGTTGTGATGGCAGTTTAATTCCACGTGACCGTTTCGTCATGGTAATTAGGCTTCTCCAAGCTCTGATTCAGGGCAACCCCCCCATGTACATTGTTTACCTCCCGCCATAGTAACAGTGTCGAACAGCCATTGATCTAAATGTCTCTACTTAACACTGTATGATACATGTCACAGAGGTTGGCACTTCTTCAGATTTGAGTGGCTCAAAATAGGAAGAAGAGGATGGACCTGTATAGGGGAGAGTTTTTAATAGTGGAGTGGTTCTATATCGTTCTATTCTATATTTTTTTGAAACTGCACTGTCGGTTAGGGGCTCGTAAGGAAGCATGTCACTGTAAGGTACCTGTTGTATTCTACGCACGTGACTAATACCATTTGATTTGATTTCAGTTGCTATATGCTGTAGGTGCTGTTTTCAGATTCATGGTATTGCTTGGGGATGGAGTGCTGGACCGGTAGAATGTATTTGCCTTTGTACTAGAAGCAGGCATGTGGCTTAAATAGGGATCTAACTGGTTAAGGACTCATTGGCAACAGGTGGCAACAGGTAGCGACAGGGGTGAGAGAGAGCCTAGTGGTTAGAGCATTGGGCCAGTAGCTGATAGGTTGCTGGTTCAAATACCTGAGATGACAAGGTGAAAATCTGTTGTTTTACCCTTGAACAAAGCACTTAACTCTACTTTACTTCATTGATGCTGTACTACTATGGCTGAAGCGTAGACAAATATGAATGCTCATAAAACATGTCAATCTTTTTTTTTTTTAAACAACTGACATGGTGAGAGAAGACCAGAAAGATCTCTGTATGTGACAACAAATGTATTTGTTTATCTTAGGGAAGTTAGTAAAAGCATTTGGTTGACTAGATTTGGTACTGGACTGAATAGATAACAGAAAGAGAGGAATTTGATTCTACTGGACGGGGTTACACAATGTGTGGCACTGTTTTGTGTTGTGGAAGATTCACTTTACACCCAATTCCTCTGAGCTTAATGGGCAGTCACTTCCAACTTCAACAAGCACTTGAAATTGTTGATACAATGTGAATAGCAGTAACACGCGGAGGAGGGGTGGTCTTAGGCACAGACACTGAAAGTCAATGGGTAGTAGTGTTTGGCATTAAAGCCTTATAACAGGTATTAGGTACCCCATCACTCTCCATCATTGGCACAGGGGTGGATGCCAGGCAGATATCTGTTTTCATGCCCAGGGTACATTACCTGCAGGATCTATTTTTTTTTTAAAATCAAATCAAGCATAGACAGTGTAGCGTACGAGTTTCCACATTTCATGGTGCAGAGTAGTGTGAAGTGGATTAACTAGGGTATAAGGAAAGGGGTACTGTAAATAGGTATTGGTATCGGAACATTTTAATGTAGTCAGACCCTTATTTGGTTCGATAAGGGTCCTTCCATTTCAACACAGTTCCAGCACAAACGTCTGAGCGGGGTCCCTACAATCCGGTTTACAGGGGAAAAGGAAGCTAGGTTGAATATACTGTATCATTGAAAACCAGATGTTTACTGTTTATAAGTCCACATGTTATGGCAGCATCCATACCTCTGTGATTGGCTATTGGCTACTGTATGACTGAAATCTCGCTGTCGTCAGAGCTTTCGTCAGGTTCTACCTTCAGCCTCTGGCCAGCTCCCATCAACTCAAGGTATGAGACCACAGACATCTGTCACTTTAGCCCCCCCCTCCCCACACACACACACCACACACACACACACTGTACTCAACCCCCCTATCCTTAGATTTGTCCTTCAGGAAGAAACACTGCTGTCACTGTGGAAACCCTCTCCTCAAAATATCTTCTCTGCCTTACTACTGAGCAGTGCTTACCTCACAACCAACAACTAAGAGGCCCTCAAGAGACAGTTTTTAAGATGTTGACCTGCTCATAAAAGGACTGGAGCGTTTTCTGTGGTACTAGTGAGCCCCGCCTTACTGAAGTCTGTTTGAGAAGACTTGTTTGGTTGGTTGCGCGAAATGTTTCCGCTCAGGGTTGGCATTGCATGCTATTACTCACTATGCCGGGTGATATGCTATAAATTCGCAGCCTCGTACGTATGTAACACCCTATCCATTCATCTGCTGTGTGCAATCAACAGCATGCTTTGACTGAAACAAATGTTGATGCATATTAATGCAGTATCAGAGTGCTGCCCTGAATAAAACAACTGATAAGTTATATGTTATATGTTTGACGGTCACTTTAATGTAATTCTTCCTTACTCTTTCATGTATTGTTTCCATTTTTCTTGTTCAGTTGTAACTTACACCACCCCTCACCCTTCCTCCTTACCCTTCCTCCTTACCCTTCCTCCTTACCCTTCCTAACTGTGTCTTTATCCATCTCATGTTGCATGCCATTCACCCTGTCCAACTAACATTGCCATGCTGTCGGTCTTCTTAACAGAAAACTACCTCTACTAAAGCCACTAAAGGTACTCAAGGGATGATAAACCCTGCATGTGAACGCAGCCCAGCTCCCCGGAGACCACTCACAGTCACAAGACAACAACGCTCCACAGACCAAAGAATTTCCTTGCAAACAGCAAACCCACCGCACACTTTGTACGTGTTAAATTGCTCAAAGAAAACATGTTTTCATGACGTTTCTGAGCAGTAGATATTGTAATTGCATTCTGGTAGTGGTTTAAGGGAAATATACATACTTGACCTCATCTGAAGGAATGTTGACATGCAGACCAAATGCAGAGCGCGATGATCTTATATCGCGTTCTTCCCTTCCTTTAGCCAAAAGATCACAAGAAGAACGATGGGAAGGAGAAGTCGGGTCTGAGCCCGAAGGGTCTGAAAGCACAGAAAAAGAAGAAGCCCCCAGACACAGCAGGTGCTCACATCACAGCACATTCAAATGTGTCAACAATACATCACAGCCATACACCACTCACACACACAGTGACCTTTATTAGTCAAAACAACCTAAATCCCACACAGCAGCACTCACAACATGTAACATGTGAGATGTAAACAACACCTGTTCTGAAAGCTTCGAGAGCAGGAGAGGAAAAATTGATACTTTCTTTTTAGCCAAAGGAAAGGGAACAGGCAAGTCACGACACTCTTCCTGTCAGACGTAAACAACAGTATTGTACTAACAAGTATATCATGACACAGAACCATCAAAGAGCTCAAAAGTTCAGACAGAAACATCAGACAACCACTTGCCGTCCTCTTAGGAGGGTACCAGGGGTGTGTTGACATTCTGAGGCATTGTGCAATTGTCTGATTAAAGTTACCAAAGTGACGTTCAGGCAGGTAGTTGAATTAATTTGAACTGTAAACCCTCTGACGTTCTGTTTGTTCCTCTGCAGATACGATCTCCCTTAGGAAGCAGGTGTTGCTACTAGAGGTGGTTCAGAAGCTCAACAGGGAGAATGCAGAGAGATCATCATCATCATCAGGTCACCAGCAGCAGCAGCACCTCACCCCTGATGGCTTCCTGGACCTGGAGGCTGGGTCTGGAGGGGCCTCAGAGGGTTCCCTCAGCCCAAACCTGCTGGACCTTATCCTCGAGGGCTCCAAGGCCCCTGTGATTGAAGAGGAGTCATTGTCTGAGGAGGAGGCTGCAGGAGATGGACTAAAAGTGGAAGAGAGGAAAGAGGAGGAGGTTGTAAAAAAGGAGAAGGAAGACCACCTTGTTAATGAATCTAAGGAAGAGGAGAGAAAGGAGGAGCTGTTGAAAACCACAGAGAAGCCCGAGGAGGACGGAAGACTAGAGGAAAAAGAGGGGGAGAAGGAGAAAGAGGGGGACACTACACTCTCTAAAGGCCCATCGGAAGCTGTTGATATGTCGGTAAAGGATATCCCTTCTCTCCCAACCTCAGCTGAAGCTCCAGGAGACACCAACTCCATTCCCGAGAGGTACAGTATCTCCTCTACCCTCACTCTCTTCCTATTTCTATCTTTCTCTCTCTTTGTCCCCCTTTTCACACGATCTTACTCTACCTTTCTCTCACCCTACTTCAATGGTGCTTTATGTGCTGATCCCTCTCTTCCACGTATACACACACATGCGAAACAGCATTCCACATTTTCTGAAACATTTCTAAAACATGCCCGTCTGTTCCAGCTATGAAGACCACAACAAAAGTACTTCCTCTCTGTCTCTGGAGGCAGCAAAACAGGACCAGGTGGAGGAGGGCAGCACCGGCAGTAAGCGTCGGGTGATGGAGGAAGACCTGGGAGTAGAGGACCACAAGAAGAGTCGGGTAGAGGAAGGAGAGGAGGAGGAGAGGGAGGGGGAGAGGAAGGAGGAGGAAGAAGCAGAGAGACCAGAGGATGAGGATGAGGGATGGGGCGTCTTCAAGGCAGACGGGGTGGATATCAGTGTGGAGCGGAAGAAGAGGCTGGGGAAAGATCAGGCCACAGAAGTCAAGCAGTCTACTGGGGAAACGTTCTTCATTGGTGAGGACCAGCATCTTTATGGGGTACCGTGGCTTTAAGTCTGGCGCAAAGGTGGTAAGTGGGCGGAATCTTATTCATTTGAAATGTGCACACGATTCCATAAGTCACACATTGATCTCAGTGGAAGACTGGAATTACGCAAACAAATATGAAATCCAATAGATTGCTGATATGGTGGCAATTATCTCTTTCTGTAGAAAATATTCATACCCTTATTGGATTTGGATAGAAAAGCATGCTCTCTCGGAGTAGCAAAGTACGAGAGAACTGAAGTTTGCATAACCAACCTTGTATCTTCTGTCATGTTTACCACAGGGTGTGAGTAAGCACAGGGTGATAATTTGATTATGACAATCCTGAGGTACCATTACAAGAGCACATGTTAACTGATTAACAATACAGCTTATATTTCCCCTCCATGCTACTGTTTGCCAGGGCTCACTTGATATCAATCTCAAAACGACTTCACTGGTTAAATGAAGGATAAATAAATAAGAATATATTTGTATGTATTTCATACCTCCCTTTAGACAAAAGTCCTCCTCCACCAGCTCCATTCAACCATCGGATAGTGTCGGCCAAACCCAACCAGATCAACAACTTCTACACCATCAACAGAGTTGAGATTCTAGGAGGGTAAGTGTTCCAACCTGAGCGTTACTAGTATCAAATCCTAGATGCCATTGTGTCCGTGAGAATTTTTATTTATTTAACTAGGCAAGTCAGTTAAGAACAAATTCTTATTTTCAATGACGGCCTAGGAACAGTGGGTTAACTGCCTGTTCAGGGGCAGAATGTTCAGGTGTGTAACTCTCCTCTCTTCTCCTCTCCCCTGGTTTATAGCTTCAAAGTTATATTACAGGAGAAATCAATCAAAAATACAATACCTTCACAAAATGATATTACTTTCCTGTATTGGAAGAGATCTGATTTTGTATTTGAGGACATACTGATAAAATAGTTCTGATAGTTCAAGTTCTGACCATGAGATCCCAATCAATTCAGGGGATGTGTTATCTTGATGTGTAACATTCTAGGATTTGTGACTTGCAGGTGATAGTTTTGGCAGGTCTTTCTGACCCCTGTCGAGGGAGTATGGTTGCGTTGAAACGTTCCCATTATAAATCATAAAACGACACAGACAGGTGTAACTCAGAAACTTTGAATTGAAGACAACTTACTTATCTTTGCTCTCTCCTAGGGGTCGTTTTGGCCAGGTGCACAAATGCATGGAAAACTCCTCAGGTCTCACGCTAGCTTCCAAAATCATCAAAGCCCGGAGTCAGAAAGAAAAGGTACAAAGTCAAAAAAAAATGTAATACATGATTTGCATGCATGTAAAAACCTCCACACATCCTTGTAGCTTCCTTGAAAACTACTTTTTGAAGGCGGACCCACTTCGCTTCCTATTCAAAATGTGGAAGTAGACATCAGAACATAATGCTCTAAGTCCACTTCAGTCTACGTGGATGAAGGATGTATTTCCTCAGATGTTTTTAATTTGACCCAGAAAAGAGAAGCCGTACCTTGCCTGCTAGCTGTGAGTGAACATCTGACACTTCTCATTGTGTGGTTGGTGTGTGTTCGGCATGCAGGAGGTGGTCAAGAATGAGATCATGGTCATGAACCAGTTGGACCACGCCAACCTGATCCAGCTCTACGCCGCCTACGAGTCCAGGAATGATATCATCCTGGTGCTGGAATAGTACGTTCCCTCCACAGAATGAAATGGAACGTTATCAGCATTATACTGAATCTCTATGGTTTTCAACCTTGCTGTATGTTCCTTCTCATGTTTTCTCAACCCACATCTTTAAAGGACCAGTGCAGTCAAAAATGTGATTTTTTTCTCTGTGTTTTATATACATTTCTACACTATGAGGTTTGAATAACACCGTGAAATTGTGAAAATGCCCTTTTAGTGTAAGAGCTGTTTTGTACTGCCTGGTGACATGACCAGGTGGTAAATTTGATTGATAGATATTATTCGCCAGTTAAATAAACACACACAACAGATAAATTTTTTTAAGTGTCAGGCATATCACAAAAAAGTCTGACTTATTTCCATTGTAATCCCTAAATTCCATGGTGCGAAAGCATTACAACATTACATAAATAAAGACATATTACATAAAGACTTGAAAAATATATATATTGCCTGATCATCAGCCAGCTTTTGACATTCTTTTTTTAACGAGATTGGGGTCGGCATGGCTTTAAGTTGCTGGGGTAGTTTGTTCCACTCAACAGCAACGGTATATAAAAAGGTGTTCTTACCAGATAGACTCTTGAATTTAAAAACAGGCGATATCAGGCTCTGGTGGACATCTCTAATATAAGTAAATTATTTGATAGCTACCTAGGGGCTGAGGCAGTAATGATTCTATGGACCAGAGCAAGTGGAATTAATTTGACCTTTTTCTCTAGCTGATGAATATGCTTGACCTCCAGATGAGTGGGGGGATTTTAAGTAAAAACCTCACCAGTTTGTTTTTGGCTGGTCTGTCTGTATTCTTTAGATGTTTAGGGATGCTGGTGAGCCATGATGTGCAGGCACAATCAAAGTGACACTGAACTAGCGCACTTGCCAGAGTCTTTAGGGTGCGGTTTTGTGGTTTATCTTTGTTAAAACCTTCCATAGTCATAGTCTCACCAGGGAGGTACGTATCCAATTCACACCCAAGGTGAAAGTGATGTTTTTGGTGTAACCACTAGGTTGCCTACTTTGAAACTAAAACCAGTGGACCTTGACAGCTTTTACTCTGGAACCAAATAAGATGGATTCTGTTTTTCATGATGCAGATGAAATGTGTTATCTGAATGTGATTTACTGATATTGGGTAACTGTACTAAGGATCTCTTCTATTGAGGCTTTGCTCTAATGGGACACCAGTAGAGCAGAGTCATCCACATACAAAAGCAATTTACAATGTAGCAAAGAGCTGCTGTTTTTAGGAGTGAGATCATGTCTAAGTTTTAATCAGCACTTTCAAAACTGTTTTTTATTCAACACTATTACAAAAAATAAAACGCGCTTCTCTTTACTTCCACTCGCCCTGCAATAAATGAGTAGCCAAGTGTATCGATAGCCCTGCATTTTTATTATTATTAGCAGCTATTTTAATTAGCAGTATATTTTAATATCGAGGAGTATTTCACTTTCTCTGGTCATAGGAACAACATGAATTTGTGCCTGAGGCAGATGCGGTGCGACTCGAGTTTCTTCATCAGGTGTAAAACTGTGTCCCTTCTCTCTGGTCAGTCGCACCGGAGAAAAGGAATACTTCTGAGACTAATGCTGTGTTCAAAACAAAATCTCTGACTTTTGACTTCAGTGTGTTTAAGACAATTGGGATCTCTGAGGGAAAAAAACGAGATCCGATTGGGGAAAACCATTTTTCCGAGGTCACAGTTAAAAGCACCATGACCTTGAGATGCAGGTACGGTGTACCATCAGTCCAGTAAAATAAAAAGCTGTGCCTCGCAAGTGCCACACCAACTGATCTATTTTGTTATCAAAGCTTGAATATTGAAATATAATATGGTCTGAGAATAACACTATTGGCAGGCCAGGTATATAGCCAATATGCTGTGATAATGTATTAGACCTACTGCACAAACCTCATTCCAAAATAACTGTTTTTATTAGGCTAATGTTAAAAAAAAATCTTGTCTTGTTTTTTGGCTGTGAAAGTAATCTTGACTCACAAAAGATTGGTGACCACTGCACTAGAAAGTTTTCATTAACATTCACCATTTTGTCTCTACTTGATAAATAGGATCTAACCGAGTCAATGGCCCTGCTGTTAAAACCAAAAGCATGATACTATGATCAACCTTGTCAAAGATCTGCAGATCCAGCATTATCATTCCACAGAAATGTCCTGATAAAGTCAGTTGAAAACAATAGACTTGTCAGTGGAGTGGGACTTTCATAAACCAGACTGTAATTTGTATCAAACTTTTTCCAGCACTTTAGACACTCAAAATAGATACAGGTCTATAGTTCCCATGTGTGTTTTGCTGCCCTTCTTGTGGATAGGATCACTCTATTATGTTTCGTATGTGTGGAAACTCTTCCCTGCTAAATGGGTGACAAAGGGGGCAATAAATTCAGCAACATATCTTAAAAACCTGTCAGGGATATTGTCGAGGCCTGTAGCTTTAGAGCAGTTTAGTTTAAACAGTCTCTTGCCAACTCAAGCCGGAGACACTGCTGTAAAGGAAAATGCATCAGCTTGTACAATCAATCATCTTGGAGTAACGGCCTGGGTCCCGACCCTCCCCATACACTCCAGTACAACCAGATATCCTCTAAATGAAATCTGAGGAAACTGTTGTGAAAAAGGCATTAACATTTTTTAGCTGCCACTTCCTTGTCAAACGTAATTTGTCCTTTGACCTCAAGCTTTTGAAATTTGTTTCTGTTTATCACTATATGCCAACTGTTTTAGGGAATGCCACAACTACCTAGGATTATTCCTTTTCTCACAAATGTTGCAATTAAAATATGATTTTTTGGCATCTTCAATCATCTGACTATCTTTGTTCCTTGGGGTTCTGTGTCTAGGGAAAGCATCGTCCTCTTTGCTTCTGTTATATTCTCAAAATGTGGTATTCCGTGATTTAATGGCCAGTGTATCAAATTCGAAGGGTAGCCCCAACCGGGACTGGGTCAAGCAACCTTCAAGCCAACACATTAACCATTTTTCCAAGAGGTCCTCTTGACAAGGTCTCTTGACAGTGTTGTGTTCAGGTTGCTATAATATTGATTACAGCTCTTTATGGTGACATGATCTTATGTAAGCCTTAATAAAGACTTCAGAACCTGCAGCGGACATGCTCAAACTTTCACTAATATAACCATAGACCATAACCATAACATAGCCATAGGTACAACACTTCCACTCACGGGTGGGCAAAAATAACTAACTGATAGCCATGCCTCCACTAAGCTACGCCTCCAGTGATTGTCCCTTTTTATATAAAAAATATTGGATACAAAAATGTACCATTATACTAGATTATCTGCACTTGTACCCTAAAAGGTACTGAACAGCACCATGTGAGATCATATGTGTACCTCTGAAGGTACATTATGCGTATTTTGATATTTTTGGACCCCAGAGAATAATACTGTACCCTAACCATACCCTTTTTTTCTGCGAGTGTACAATGTCTTTGTGTGTGTGTGATCGCAGTGTGGATGGTGGGGAGCTCTTTGACCGGATCATCGACGAGAACTACACTCTGATGGAGCTGGACACGGTCATGTTCATCAGGCAGATCTGTGAGGGCCTTCAGCACATGCACAAGATGTACATTCTTCATCTGGACCTCAAGGTAAACAACCACACTGTATTTGACAGGGGCAGTGATGTTATTGAGAGCAGGGCAATACACAGATTGTGCACAACAGATAACCACTTGTCTACCTGTGTCTTGATATTTTTTCACCTTGAAGGGTTTCCTTTTTTGTTGTCTTTCAGCCGGAGAATATTCTATGTGTGAGCAGAGTCACAAATAAAATCAAGATCATTGACTTTGGACTTGCCAGAAAGTAGGTTTCAAATTCACATTGATCTTTGTTTCATTCATATAATTTTAGATGATATGATGTATCACTGCATGCAGTATTATAACATGGTATTTGTATTGATAGATTCCTCTTCGAAATGAACATGTATTCCTCCCAGATACATGCCCAGAGAGAAGTTGCGAGTGAATTTCGGCACCCCAGAGTTCCTGGCCCCAGAAGTTGTCAACTACGACTTCGTGTCATTCAACACCGATATGTGGAGTCTGGGAGTCATTACATATATGCTGTAAGCGCGCACACACACACACACACACCACACCACACCACACCACACCACACCACACCTCACTCACTCACTCACTCATTCTGAAGGCTCTTGCTCTCCTTCTACAGTCTCAGCGGTCTGTGTCCTTTCCTGGGCGACAATAACCCTGAGACTCTGAACAACATCCTTGCCTGCCAGTGGAACTTTGACGAGGAAGAATTTACAGACATCTCAGAGGAAGCCAAAGATTTCATCTCTAAACTACTCATCGTCAATAAAAGGTATCATACATCCAGGGGTGAAAGTAGATTTAATTTCTTCCTGGTACGGGACATCCAATATGCGCACGCACATGCACACCAAACATTTATGGGCCTGGAGTGGCTCTGGACGTTCTGCTGCACCGAGACAAAAAATTGCCACAACCCCTCCTATCCCCGCTAAACTAGAACACTGTACAGCAGGGGTTGGCAAGAGGTTTGGCCTTGGGCTAATTTTCTTCTCAGCTAATAGTCGGTAGAACAGAACATAATAGCAGGCCAATTCATAGGCCTATGCTACAAATTAAACAAAATCTTTAACACATCTGGTTAGTAGCTATATAATCAGTTCAATGTCAATAACGTATCCTAATATTTTCACTCTGATTAGACTTATAAAATCACCAATGTCTCTATTAAATTCGTTTTTATATTTATTTGTGCGTTGATTGGGGAAAAACAGCTTGCAATCAAGAGAAAACGTCTCAAGAAAGGTGGATAATAAATAGAAGTTTCAGGTAAGAATGGACAGAGAAATAGGCATTCTTACCATATTTCTCCATTGTCAAACCAGGGTCTTGTTGGAAACAAATCGGTTGATTTTTGCAAATGGTTCAATATGAGACATCCGTATGAATCTAAGAATATCACTTTCAAAAGTTACCTTTCCACCCAGACAGAGACTCAACCGAGGCAGTAAATCTCAATTTTCAACTGCTGGCTACTCATCCGTTGCAAATTTCTTCGGGATCGGTGTTGACGGTTGAGCTAACGTAGGCTAATGCGATTAGCATGAGGTTGTAAGTAACAAGAACATTTCCCAGGACATAGACATATCTGATATTGGCAGAAAGCTTAAATTATTGTTAATTGAACTGCACTGTCCAATTTACAGTAACAATTACAGTGAAATAATACCATGCTATTGTTTGAGGAGAGTGTACAATTTTGAACATGAACAGTTATTAATAAACAAATTAGGCACATTTGGGCAATCTTGATACACATTTTTTAACAGAAATGCAATGGTTAATTGGATCAGTCTAACACTTTGCACACACACTGCTGCCATCTAGTGGGCAAAATCTAAATTGCACCTGGGCTGGAATAATACATTTTGACCTTTCTCTTGCATTTCAAAGATGATGGTAGAAAGAAATACAAAACAACGGTTGGTTTGTCCTTTGTATTATCTTTTACCAGATCTGTTGTGTTATATTCTCCTACATTCCTTTCACATTTCAACAAACTTTAAAGTGTTTCCTTTCAAAATGGTACCACGAATATGCATATCCTTGCTTTAGGGCCTGAGCTACAGGCAGTTAGATTTGGGTATGTCATTTTAGGCAAACGTTTAAAAAAAGGGGAGGATCCTTTTAACCCAACAGAAGCGCTTCCCTAAAGCTGCCTGGGTTTAAACATCTCTTTTCCGACAGTGAAAGGCTCAAATAATAGGGACAGAATAGGAAAGTAAATGTTTTATCTCCTCGAATATTGAATGCCACAGCTCAGCATTCAGAATGTCATCACAGTCACATCTTTTGTGGGCATTTTAACACTTGGTTCTAGAATAAGGTATCATGAAGTTGTTATGGAACACTTTATATTATCTGGATACTTTTTCTTTATTTATTTCAAAATATAAAGCTGACAATAGGTATCCTTTTTGCCCTTTTCTTTAACAAAGGGTATGGCATACAGTGCCTTGCAAAAGTATTCACCCCTCTTGGCATTTTTCCTATTTTGTTGCCTTACAACCTGTAATTTAAATTGATTTTTATTTGGATTGCATGTAATGGACATACACAAAATAGTCAAAATTGATGAAGTGAAATGAAAAAAATAACTTGTTTCAAAAATGTTTTTAAAAATTAAAAAAACGGAAAAGTGGTGTGTGCATATGTATTCACCAACTTTGCTATGAAGCCCCTAAATAAGATCTGGTGCAACCAATTACCTTCAGAAGTCACATAATTAGTTAGATTGCACACAGGGGGACTTTATTTAAGTGTCACATGATCTGTTACATGATCTCAGTATACATACACCTGTTCTGAAAGGCCCCAGAGTCGCAACACCACAAAGCAAGGGGCACCACCAAGCAAATAGCACTATGAAGACCAAGGAGCTCTCCAAACAGGTCAGGGACAAAGTTGTGGAGAGGTACAAATCAGGGTTGGGATATAAAAAAGTATCCAAAACTTTGAACATCCCACAGAGCACCATTAAATCTATTTTAAAAAATGGAATAAAGAAAGAATAAAGAATATGGCACCACAACAAACCTGCCAAGAGAGGGCCGCCCACCAAAACTCACGGACCAGGCAAGGAGGGCATTAATCAGAGAGGCAAAAAAGAGACCAAAGATAACCCTGAAGGAGCTACAAAGCTGCAAAGCAAAAACTGCCTTTTTCTTTGACTTCCTCATTAATGAGTTAATGATTTAAAAAGTGTCTGTCTCATGACATTGTTATACATTTGGTCTCCAGTCTATGAGCTACAGAAAAACCACATAGGCTACTAGTCTTTCCACTGTAGGCTACATCATTCATGTAAAATGAATCTGATGGAGCGTTGGTGGAGCACCGCAGCGCTGCGTCTCTCTAACAGCACCCTGGAGAGGCGCGCTGGGCATGGACAAAGTGGACACTGATTATCATGGGGCGGCATCAGCGCTCACCTAAATAGCCCTCATGCCACTGGGTGAGAGACGGTATCATTGTTTTTAGACAAAGTAATGTGAGGTGTTATGAGTTGTTGGAGGGGCGTCTTGGTCAGTTTAGCTCGGAAAAGGCCTCCCTCGTCAAACTGCAGCTCTAGGCGGCTGCCTAATCCTACCTAACGGGCGGGTCGGCCGTGGGGACCTAATCAAAGAATTACATTTAGAATCCCTATAAATTCCATAGCATCTCGATGGTCCTAATTGTAGATATTTTTCATGTAACTTTTACAACGTGTTAGCTTTTCTTGTGGCATAAACACAACCAGTCATGATGTTTTCATCTGATTGTCAAACAATCTTGTCAAAGGGCTCACAGTATTTATTTTGCCAGGACGCCGTACTGGACCGTACCACCTTACTTTCTCCCCTGCATACATCTGCCTCATTCCAGAATATATTGCTTAACACATAAAGTACATTTTGCAATATATTAAAATCTATCTCTCAGGGGAATGTCTGCCAAGAGACAGAGCTTTACATCTGTTTCTACATTTATCTCACTGTTTGTGTTTGTGCATGTGTGTTATTGTGCAGTTGGAGGATAGGTGCCTCTGAAGCATTGAGGCATCCTTGGCTCTCTGACCCAGTCCTCCATCACCGACTTCATGAAAAGGTACATGACACCTACTCACTCCTTATAGAGAACAATAGCATCAACCTTTTATTTCTGCACTCTCTCTGTGCACACTTACAGGACACCTACTCACACCTTATAGAGAACAATAGCATCGACCTTTTATCTCTGCACTGTCTCTATGCACACATACAGGGCCCTACACACTCACTCCATCATCTGATCACTTAATACATAATATGCACATACATTTATACGGACTCTACACACACGCACACCCACTCACATACAGTGCATTCGGAAAGTATTCAGAACCCTTGACACATTTTGTTAGGTTACAGCCATATTCTAAAATGGATACAATTATTTCCCCCCCTCATCAATCTATAAAACAATACCCTATAATGACAAAGCAAAAGCAGGTTTCTAGATATTTTTGCTAATTTATACTCGCTAATTTATTGTTCTTAACTGACTTGCCTAGTTAAATAAAGGTGACATTTTGGGAGTTTCTCCCATTCTTCTCTGTAGATTCTCTCAAGCTCTGTCATTGGATGGGGAGCATTGCTGCACAGCTATTTTCAGGTCTCTCCAGAGATGTTTGATCAGGTTCAAGTACGGGCTCTGGCTGGGCCACTCAAGGACATTCAGAGACTTCTCCACAAGCCACTCCTGTGTTGTTCTGGCTGTGTGCTTAGGGTTGTTGTCCTGTTGGAAGGTGAACCTTCGCCCCAGTCTGAGGTCCTGAGCGCTCTGGAGCAGATTTTCATCAAGGATCTCTCCGTTCATCTTTCCCTCGATTCTGATCAATCTCCCAGTCCCTGCCTCTGAAAAGCACCCCCACAGAATGATGCTGCCACCACGATGCTTCACCGTAGGGATGGTCCCTGGTTTCCTCCAGACGAGACGTTTGGCATTCAGGCGAAAGAGTTCAATCTTGATTCCATCTGACCAGAGAATCCTGTTTCTCATGGTCTGAGAGTCTTCAGGTGCCTTTTGGCAAACTCCAAGGGGGCGCTCATGTGCCTTTTACTGAAGACTGGCTTCTTGTTTAGTTTGGCCTGGCCGGCCAGCTATAGGAAGTGTCTTGGTGGTTCCAAACTTCATTAATTTAAGTATGATGGATTCCACTGTGTTCTTAGGGGACCTTCAATGCTGCATACATTTTTTGGTACCTTTCCCCAGATCTGTACCGAGACACAATCCTGTCTCGGAGCGCTACGGACAATTCCTAAGACCTCATTGCTTGGTTTTTGCTCTGACATGCACTGTCAACTGTGGGACCTTATATAGACGGTTGTGTGCCTTTCCAAATAATGTCCAATCAATTGAATTTAGCACAGGTGTACTCCAATCAAGATGTAGAAACATCTCAAGGATGATGAATGGAAACAGGATGCACCAGTGCTCAATTCGAGACTCATAGCAAAGGGTCTGAATAAAATGTAAATAAGTCATTTCAGTTTAAAAAAATATTTGCAACAGTTTCTAAAAACCTGTTTTCACTTTGTAATTATGTGGCATTGTATGTTGATTGCTGAGATGTTTTATTTCTTTAATACATTTTTAGAAGAAGGCTGTAACCCAACAAAATGTGGACCTTGTGAAGGGGTCTGAATACTTTCCGAAGGCACTGTACAAGCTGCTTCTACTCTGTTAATCTTATATCCTGTTGCCTAGTCCTTATCCCTATAGATATCTACCTCCATCACTCCAGTATCCCTGCACATTGTAAATATGGTATTAGAACTGTCCCGATATGTCAGGGGTCGGCAACCTTTTTTGTTTGGAGTGCCAATTTACTATTTATCTTAACACGTCTAGCGATCTGTGTGCTAGTAGTGATTTTCAAATGTGCATTACAACTAACTGTGTCTGTTGAATATCCACAAAAGTAAGAATTCCATAGCTGCTTAACAGAGGCGCTTGGCCAATCTTATCTTCGGTCAGCTTTCCGAATCCTTTGTTTCCCCACCATAGCTGGGTGTAATGGTGAATATGTTTTTGATATCGACTCCTCTCTCCTCAAAATGATCTGTGAAGGCTTTTGCTACGTCTTCCCCTTCAGTAGTACCATGCACGGGTTTTATAGACCAAGCAGCTTCTCACGTACCTGCTCTGAGTCACCGTATGTTGCAACAACTGCCAGACGTGGAATGTCAATCACATCCAAACTCTCATCAAGAGCCACACAGGTGTGTCTTTTGACGCTACTGTTTGCTGCTCCTATACATTTTCAACAATCTCGGTAACGCGCCTTTCAACAGTTCTGGCAGACACAGGCGTGTCTTTTATCTTTGAGACGATTGTGTCTTTTGAGTCCTTCAGTCTTGTCCGCCTCCTCCTTTAAGTTTTTCTCATGTCTCGTTCCAAAAATGATGCCGCACACTTGATGTCCGACAAACAACAGTTTTACAACAAAGAGAGCAAATAGACCGGTGCATCAGTAAAACTAATCATTATTCATTTGTCCAAGAGGCAATAAATGAGGTGACATCTGCCTTTTTCTTCTTTGATGATGACATTTTGTGCCCTGCACTTTTTTAAATAAGAAAAGAAGGCTTGCTTGCTGCTAGCCATGTGAAAACGAATCTCTCATCTTCAGTGCTGCCTTGGTTTTGAATTTTGTGGGAGAGGTGAGGTGGGTTGTCTTGCACTGAACTAATGATATGAAACTCCTGCAAAATCATGAAAGCCCATTGGCTAATCAGGATTGACATACCTTGGAAACTATGACAATACCAACGCAAATTTGAGATCAATGTATCGAAGGCTGGCACACGTGCCTTAGGTTGCCGACCCCTGCTGTATATAGTAGGCTTACGTATTGTGTTCTTCATATTTCTTATTTCTCGTGTGTTTATGTTTTTCTAGAATTGTATTGTTATTGACTATTGCATTGTTGGGTTTTTTAGTTTTCAAAAAAGGCATTTCACCGTAACTTGTGCACGTGACCTAAAAACTTTATACAGCTTACTACCTTAGAGAATATTGCTATATTATGAAGTGGTGTAGTTCTATTTTTAAAACAGGCACTGATTGGTTTGCTGAGGTTAGGAAGTGTTTTTGTTTCTAATTGTTATCGAGTATTGACTTAACTTTGTGTTTTATAGAAGAACATGTGTCACTGTTCCCGCCGATCTTCATGCGTACCCATTACAGAGAGTTGAGGTAAGACGCTAAACCTTCCTTATCACAAATTCTATCTACTTCCTACTTCCTACTTCCTACTGCATATTGTGTTCTACATTTGTGTAAACACCCTACACAGTTTAATGGAATATTTTCCCCAAAATGCACATGCTACGTCTCAAGTCAGGATTCAGCTCTCAATCTCCACAATATAGTAATGTCCTCCCAGAAACCACCAGGGGGAAGCATTTTCTCAATGTTTGTGCATAAAGGAAGTAAGAAATTCAGATTAGAGCAAAACAGCCCAAAAATGTTGACATTGCTGAAACTGCACTGTTTCCCATCCTGTTCTGTTTTGAGCAGCATGATGACTAGACGGCGCCAGCTGTGGCCACCTGGACCAAGCCTGCTGTACACCTGCACGTTTACCAGCGCTTACCTATCAAAACACCTGTAGAAGTACACCTGTAGAACTACTGGAGCTTACCTGTCTGTACACCTGTAGAACTACAACCTGCAAAACTACAACCTGTAGAATTACTGGAGCTTACCTGTCTGTACACCTGTAGAACTACAACCTGCAAAACTACAACCTGTAGAATTACTGGAGCTTACCTGTCTGTACACCTGTAGAACTACAACCTGCAAAACTACAACCTGTAGAATTACTGGAGCTTACCTGTCTGTACACCTGTAGAACTACAACCTGCAAAACTACAACCTGTAGAACTACTGGAGCTTACCTGTCTGTACACCTGTAGAACTACAACCTGCAAAACTACAACCTGTAGAATTACTGGAGCTTACCTGTCTGTACACCTGTAGAACTACAACCTGCAAAACTACAACCTGTGGAATTACTGGCGCTTACCTGTCTGTACACCTGTAGAACTACAACCTGCAAAACTACAACCTGTAGAATTACTGGAGCTTACCTGTCTGTACACCTATAGAACTACAACCTGCAAAACTACAACCTGTAGAATTACTGGAGTTTACCTGTCTGTACACCTGTAGAACTACAACCTGTAGAACTTCAACCTGTAGAATTACTGGAGCTGTGTGATGGTTGGACGATACATGTTACCTGAACAACTGTTAGCTCACTAGATATGCTGTTTTGTTGGTTTTTGTACGTATATCCAAGGATAGGTCAAAAATTAGACAAAAATAAGGAATTGGTTTTAGTGGAAACATTACCTGACAGTCATACTGTACTTTTTTGAGTGGGTTGTCATGTACTGTAAAAGTGCTATTTCAGTGTGATGCCAGAGCTTAGAAGACTGGAGGGTGTCGTGAAAGATAGTATGCTAGGTACAGTATGTGAATTTCATCTGCAACGCAAGGTTAGTATGACATAACACCAAACTCTAACCTCATATTTTGTAAATACTTTGGGGGTTTTATTTTGTCAGACAAACTAGATTCCAGATTTTAAAAAATGTTTACTTTTAGCCAATGTTGTTTCCCTGTCGTACAGTTGTACTGTTCTCTTCCCTCGTGTGTGAATCCATTTTGATTAGCTTTATTTCCATCTCAGTTATCCACAATGCATCTCAACGTTTATGCTGTGATGCTGCTCTCCATTTCATCTAATTTTCTGTTCATGTAAAAGAGTTCCGTGTTGAGTACTGTACCCCACTTTTCCTCGGACTGTGTGTGCATTTATCAAACCAAAGGATTTTCCCGTTTAACTTGACTGATAGACAGACAAATGTCATGTGTTCGCTGTTTGTTTTGTGCTCTCTTGATGTTGGGTGTAAATAGATAAAATGTGTAGATGTTTGCTTAAACTTTTAATGCAGACCTGGGGTCCTTAGTGAGTCTGGGAAAGCATTGTTATACCGTTTTCATTTTCTTGAAATCATTCGATCCATTATAGAATTATAGAATATAAATGTTATACGTTTTATAAGCTCTAGGATGTGCACTTTAAATTGTTATTTGTTTAAATCAGATGAATTTATCAAAACTAATCCTGGCACTTAAGAGAAAATACCATGTTTAGAAATGATGTTTTTATGCCTGTAGTCATACCCTGCATTATTTCATTATATTTGGTTAATGTGTGTATGTATGTATGTATATATATATATATATATATATCCCCAACTGTTTTACTTTATATTCAAACAATCTTATTTTATTAGTATTTTCTTTGTTTTCTTTGGATTTAAATTTTTTTTGCCTTTGTTACTTTTTATGTAATGAAAGCATGCTTTTTGCTCAGTAAAACCAATTATAGTACATACATGACACATTATACATAATTATTTCAATGTGTAGGGTTGTGCACACATGTTTCCATAGCTACTATTGTTATTTGTTCAAAGTTTTTCTCAATGCTTGTCCACATGGAATCATTTTGTAATTAAAAAATAAAACTACTTTATTACCTTCCATGAATGTTGGCTATTGGAAAGTATACCAGCTATTAGAATTAAATATGGCTAGTATTTCATATATTACACTTTTCCTCTATGGTGTATATCTATCTTAGGTTTACAGTTGTTTAAACAGTAGAACTGCTGTCTTTTTAGTCCGTTGGACATTGATTGTCATTGTTTTGAAGTATAGAGTACAATAACAAATCAAATAACAATCTGATCTCAGCAATGGAGTGAAACACATTTTGAATTCAATGTGTCTTTTGAAGTTTTGGAGCATTAAAACATAAATAAATATTACAGCGAAAGAAAAAACACCTTTATTATCATTTAAGTTTTGTATTTTTGTTTTTAACCTTTTATTTAACTGAGGCAAGTCAGTTAAGGACAAATTCTTATTTACAATGACGGCCTACATCATCACAAGTGTCTTTTCATTTAAATTCTCTTTAAAACGTATTCAAATTGTGTTGTATTTTCAACATAAAGTAAGAACAAATCTTTAGTTCTGAGTTTCTGTCAATCACAGTGTTGGTGTTTTGTTGGTTTCCTGGCTGTAGCTCCTGTAGCTTCGAGGCTCAACCAATCCCAATGGGTTTTTAATTCCATTGACCACATGTGTCCAGTAGAGGGCAGTAAAACTAGGAAAGAAATCTGTACACTACTCAGGATTTCAATGTAGATATATATTGAGTGGACAAAACATTAGGAACACCTGCTGTTTCCATGACAAACTGCCCAGGTGAATCCAGGTGAAAGCTATGATCCCTTGTTGATGTCACTTTTTAAATACACTTCAATCAGTGCAGATAAAGTGGACGAGACAGGGTAAAGAAGGATTTGTGAGACTTGGAATGTGAATATGAGCCGTTTCAGCAGGTAAAGACAAAAGATTTAGGTGCCTTTTATACGGGGTATGGTAGTAGGTGCCAGACACACCGGTTTGAGTGTGTCAAAAACTGCAACGCTGCACAGCTTCCCATGGGTATCAAGAATGGGCCACCAACCAAAGGACAACCAGCCAACTTGACACAACTGTGGGAAGCATTGGAGTCAACATGGACCAGCATCCCTGTGGAACGCTTTTTGCACCTTGTAGGGTCCATGCCCCGACTAATTGAGGCTGTTCTGAGGGCAAAAGGGGGTGCCACGAAATATTAAGATGGTGTTCCTAATGTTTTGTGCACTCAGTGTAGGTCCACTCAGTCATGCTCATTAGGCTCTCCTTTTAAACAAAAGCAATGTTCAAAAGTTGCAGCAGTTCAACCAATTTGGTGTCTTTTGAGCAGTGTAATTTAGTCAACCTAATTTTAACATTCAGTCATAAAAAAAATCACAAAAAAACATGTTTTCCCCCCCATCTCATTTGGTGAAATAAAAAAAATGACTATAGCAAGTACCAAATAAGTGCCAAATAAAGTAACAGGGTTGACGATTTGTTCTTAAAATCATCCATAAATTCCCTTGTTACAGGGAGAATGGAAGATTGTTGTCAGCAACAGTGAGTGGCAATTGAATGCAAATTCAATTCAAACATTGCTAGCCTGTCTATCCGTGTGTAACAGGGTTGATGTTTTATGCCCAACCCACTCAGTTTTCACCACCACAAAACATCAGAAAATGGCCAAAAAGAGTAGAACCAGCTTACCTGGTTTGACTCTATGATTTGACTCTTAAATGTTCAATGTTTCTTTAGAATAATAAAATAAAGGAATAGTTCCACCATATTAAAATGAGAGTTCAGTTCACGTATAGATAGGGTTAAACTTAAAATGATGTACAGGCGTAAATGATTCATGAATCACATTACATAACGAATCATCTTCAGAAATTATTCACTAATCACTTTAAATAAGTAATCATCTTCAGAAATGGCTACAACATAACTAGGGCTTTGATTGTGAAACTTGGATACATGTTGGGATTAAGTGGGTTAAAATCGTCCTAGAAGTGACGCAGGGTTGACAGAGGGATTTATTGAATTCTCAGTGTGGTCTATATTAAAGGATACTTCAATGAATATAACAGGCTCTTAAAAATGCAATATCGGTGCACAATTTCTACTTAAAATATCAAAGGCACTCTGTTCATGGAACGACCCAGGTACTTTTAAGACCAGGTCTGATGGTACAGTATATCTCCTTGGTTTAATGGGTTGTCAATAGCCATTTGCTGCAAGTGTTCATGGCATGGCTGTAGCTGCTGTAGCATTTGTCGATCTGCCTCTTCATTACCAAGTTTTCAAATTGAGTTTGTCATTTTTTTCAGAAGGTGGTTACAGATACAGGTAGAACATTCAACATCATTTTAATTCAGATATATTCATACATTCAGTTATGATATTTGTATTTCATATAACTGACTTTCCTGTTCCTGTGGGCTGCCACCTGAAATAATCATTTAAGAAACAATCAAAGAAATGCATACAAAGACAAAAGAGCAGCATCAACAGACATATTCTGTATGCAAGGAAAATCAAAACGAAAAAAGGCTCCCCCTTCCCAAGCCAGTCCCCCCCAACCCCCTCAGTCCCCATCCACCCGCCCGCACCCTCCACCCCCACCCGAAAACCATGTTCCCCACCCCTTCCCACCATGCCTAGCTCCCCTCCTCCCGCATCTTCATCTTCATCTCCCCTACCCCCCACATCCCGACCCAAAGAAAGCATGCCTCCCACCCCCTCTGTCCCACCAGGCAACCAAGGTTGCTTATCAGTCCCCCTCCCACCCATGCATACCCTGAGTTTCCCCTTATATTCCCCCTAATCAACCCCCCCCCCCAAGGACCAGAGTCTACTTAAATATACAGCATATCGTTGGTTTGTATGTTGAGGCTTTAGTTGACATAGTTTTTTTTACAGAGTTAAGTATATTTGTCAATGCCTCAATTGTTCCTTGACTAGCACCATTCATTCTCGTTGCCGATAATTCTAATGTTATTATTTCTAATAGTAACTGTATCCACTGGTTAAATGGGAGCGAGTGAGGTGGCTGCCATCTTAGAGCCCCAACATGTTTTGCAGCAGTGCTGCCTGCCAGCAGTAATCTTCTCTGATTAAATGAGAGATTCAAAGGGCTATTATCATTAAGTAACATAACGGCAGGGGAGCTTTTAATATTTACATTCATTCTCTTTGAAATGAATTTTGTAACTTTGTCCCAAAAGCATATAACTGCAGGGCACTCCCACATCATATGAAGGAATGTCCCTACCTGATTTAGGGGACACAATGAACATTTGGAAGTTGGGGTCAATTTCATTATAAAACGTTTCTTGGGTGTTAGATAAAATCTCTGAAAAAATTTGAAATTGATGGTTTGGATCACGGGATCATTCCTGAGTTCTGATTATATGACTAGGATTTTTATTGGGTAACGCATAAAAATACATTTCATGAATAAGCATGAACAAATCATTTTTTAAGCATGACTAGGTATTTAATTACTTGTAAACATGTTTAATTAAGAATGGCCTCATGAAAGTTCATGTAAAATATAACTCATTGTTGTTTTGATGCCATTTAGTTGACTTCTCTTAGGTTTGCAAGCGATAGCTACACACAGAGAATGCCACCACAGCCTGGTCTTATAGACTAAACATGACATAATACATTTAAATACGGGACACTCTAACTAGTATGATATGTTACATTTTTTACGGTTACATAAGGCAGATGGTTACTTAAAGCAAAAAAACGACCGTAGGATGGGTGGGTGGATAACGAGAACATCTAGCAACCCAAGGGATGCGAGTTCGAATCTCATCTCGGACAACTTTAGAATTTAGTTAATTAGCATGTTTTCTACTTAAAATATAAAAAATACTTGTTACTTTGCAACTACTTAGCATGTTAGCTAACCCTTCCCCTGACCCTAATCGTAACCCTTTAACCTAACACCTAAACGTAACCCTAACCTTAACCCCTAACTCCTAGCCTAGCTAACATATGATATGAATTGTAATTTGTAAAAACATAACATATGAAATGGGCGATGGACATCCACAAATGAATACCTACTGTACAATACGGAACGTAATCTATCATACTAGATGGAGTGACTCTGATTTACGTACAGAATAATACGAATTGCTCTGAGACCAGGTTGGCCACCATGGTCAAACCATGTCCTCCTGAACTCTCAACCTAACCTTAGGCCTAGTAATGCTTTGGCCAAGAAAATCAAGGGTCATGGCCTTTTATAGATGAATGATATTGGATGGTGTGGATTAGCCTAACACCTTTGCCCCATAATACCCTAGGGCAGACCCCAGTAAGTGAAGTCCATCTATGGTCTCTCGCATTAGAAGCTTAGGCGAAAGCAATCCTTGAGTGAGATCTGTTTCGATTTAGGGTTGGAATGAAAACAGCCTTGTTGTTTGTGATGAGTTGAGTTTTCAGGCTATGCAAGGTTGTATTTGAGGGGGTGAAAAAGTGTCAGAAGGACTAACGCACCCACAGACAGACAACATGCACATCTCTATTACGTAAATGGATTTGATCAATTAAAGATAACTATTGTTAGAATCCACTGATGTGAGCAAAATGTTCCTTGGCTTGGCAGTTCAACCTCTCGTTAACCCTGCTGCCTCTGACGCAATCTTGTCTCAAGCTATTTCTGTTCTAACTTTTATTTACCTCGGCCAGGAGTCACCAAACATGCACTCAAGCGCGCACACACACGCGCGCACACGCATGCATGCACGCACACACACACACACACACACACACACACACACACACACACACACACACACACACACACACACACACACAGGCACACACAAACACACACACCCGTGGAAATCAGATGAAAGCACAGAAGATTCCAGAAGCCTAATTAAAAGCAACTGAGGGAGCCAGTGTGTGGGATACAGTTTGTTCACCTGAAAAAATAAACAGAGGACTACAGTGTGTGGGGTGGGGTGCTGGTGCTGCTGGTGGATAGGGTTTAGCTGAGCTATGTTGGGAAAAAAGTGGGAATCAGGGATTTTTAACAGGGGCCAGAGGAAGGGCTGAGAAACACAGAATGAACAGAAAGAGAGGGAAAGAGAAAGTGTATGTGTTCAGTGCCCTGAAAAAGTGTTTGTCCTCTTTCTAATTTGATCTACTTTTACATATTTTTTGATATGGACTGTTATCAGACCTTCAACCGAAGCCTAATATTAGATAAAGGGAAACTTAGGGAACAAATAAAACAACAATTACATACTTATTTAATTTATTTCATAAAGAAATGTATGCAACACCCAATGGCCCTGTGTGAAAAAGTAATTGCGCCCTTTGACTCAATAACTGGTTGTGCCACTTTTAGCTGCAATGAATTCCAAACAAACACTTCCTACAGTTGTTGATCGGTCTCTCATGTCGCTGTAGAGGAATTTTCGGAAACTCTCCCATGCAGAACTGCTGCAACTCAGCGACATTTGTGGGTTTTCAAGCAAGAACTTCTCATTTCAAATCCTGCCACAACATCTTAATTGTGAATAGGTCTAAACTTTGACTAGGCCATTCCAAAATGTCAAATTAGTTGCTTTTTAGCCATTTTCATGCATCATAGTCTTGACCCAGCTGCGCCTCAGCTCCCAATTGAGATGTTGTGGAAGGACTTAAAATGAGCAGTTCATGCATGAAAACCCCCAAATGTCGCTGAGATCAAGCAGTTCTGCATGCAAGAGTGGGCCAAAATTCCTTCACAGCGACGTGAGAGACTGATCAACCGGAAGCATTTGGTTGCAGTCATTGCAGCTGAAGGTGGCACAACCAGGTACTGAGTGTAAGGGGGCAATTGATTTTTCACACAGTGGAATTGGATGTTGCATAACTTTGTTAATTAAATAAATGAAACAAGTATCACTTTAATATTTTTGTTAATTTTGTCATTTGTAAACTCAGGTTCCCTTTATCTAATATTAGGTTTTGGTTGGAGATCTGATAACATTCAGTATCAAAAATATGCTAAAATAGAGAAAATCAGAAAGGGGGCAAATACTTTTTCACGGCACTGTATGTGTGTTTGTGTCTGTGTGAGTGTATGTGTGTGAAAGCACCTGGTAAGGAATTTGTGTTGTTCATTTCCACTTATTAAGATGTTTTGTTTCCAGAAAGCTCTAGCCCTTCAAATATGTATGGTAATGTTTTCACTGTCAAGACACACACACAATTTGTCAGAAAGTGAAGAAAAAGGAAAACCAAGGGTGTGTGTGTGTGTGTGTGTGTGTGTGTGTGTGCATGCGCACGTGAGGTCAGAGGGACAAAGGGGTTCTTTAGGGTATCTCAGATCTCCCGTCCTGATCGCTGCCATCTAATCTAATCCACACAACCACCCCCTTATCCCCCTGTCTAGTTCTGTTATCTCTCTCTCCATTTTACCACCGTCAGGATTTCAATTGAGCTTATAACAACCATGCCTGTGTTGGGCTGGACTTGGCACTTACTGTAGCCCAATGTTATGAGCCTCGTCTCGGCCGGGCCATACCACACAAGGAGAGCTAATCAAAGGACAACAATCAACCCTGTCAGCTCCGACACTTAGCCTGCTAGCCCGTCCAGCTCTGATTGGACCGTCGGTCCTGATGATGTCATGAGAAAGATGATTGAATTAGGAGGATGGCCCAGGAGAGAGAAACGCTAGTGACTGGTTAACTGGGGTTGTTATGAATTGATTAGTCTGGTCTGGTCTGTGTTTATTACTTCCTGTATGAGGCTTCCTTTGGTTGGCTGCTGTCTGGACAGTGGGAAAGATGCTGATAATGGCAACTAGTCATACTCCTGTAGCTAAGGAAGAAATGAAAAAGGTAGTGATTTTGTCATTGGTAATGTAGTACTTACTGTTATCATCTGGATGTGGTCTGGATTCTAAGCCATCTTTTTTGGTGTCTGTTAAGAGTTAAACGAAGGTTCGATGTGCCAATAAATCATTTGTATTTTATTGGCGGGCGCCTTGAGCTAAAATTGGAATCGTGTATAGGCCTACTGTTCTGATACACAATGTCAAACTTAACAAATTAGTAAGAAAGAGGAGGGAGGTAAGCGCTACTAAGGTACACAATAGTACATTTTGGTAGACAGAAGGTGCTCTTTGGTAAAAGGGGTAAATTGGTCATTAAAAAGAAAGGAGGACCAAGGCACTATTCATATAATTAATTAAAATGCCTTTATTAGTATGAGGCATTTGTAGTGACTGTGCATGGGAGTGACATTTTTTATGAGCCTCAGCTTGCAATTATTGAAACAAGTGAGAGTCCTCCACCAAGACCTCATGGCGCTCACTACTGATTAAGCTAATGGTTTTATTCTTAACATCTTCAACAGTTAGCCTAACATTTCAGACAGTAACAGTTAGTGTTAGTAAATGCTGAATAAAGAATACATTTAAAAAACAAACAAGTGATAACAAGTAGAAACAATGTTTAAACATTACCCATGATGCCACTCTCAAACCGGTAGTAACTCCCGCCATTTTAAAATCTAAAAACGAAACTGCAGTGCATAAACCTGCGATTCCAACACGTTACTGCATTTTATAACAATATTCTATGGTAGAACAAGCTACTTAACATATGGTAATAATGTACCAACGGTGAAACATTAGCAGGGACAGATGACCTTCTGCGTAACTGCTAGCAAGATCACCTCCTGGCTAACTGGACTTGCCAGCTACCTTCTGCTATAGCTGCCTGCTAGCCAGCTAAACCCCAGTGGAGGCCATCTTCACCATTATTCCAATGTGAATCTTCCTACCAAGACAGTGTGAGGCCCTCAGGTAAAGTTGGTCTTCCCAGTATATGACTGCTCTCGCTCCAGAACACGAGAAAAGTATGAGAAAACGGTGATACGGGCTTGGAAACAAGTAGGCCTACCTCCTGATTGAAATGAAAGATGCGATCAAAAGTATAATTCAACAAAATATCAGTGCATCTTTTCTTTTCATCTTGGCTAGCTGGGAACTGAATATTATTGTTTCACCATCAGACACTGCGTTTCACCAACAACAGACAAAAATTGTTTCATGACAGGGAGGGTTCAGAAAGAGTTGAGCCATTCTTACCTCATGTGATCTAGCTAATATGTCTTATTCCTTTGAACATGCAATCATTTGGCTAAACAGGTGAAACGGATTTCTTTCCAGGTTTTTTTCCCCTTCACGTTGTATTTGAGAGCCTGGGGCCTGGGAGCTAGCTAAACAGAGAGTTTTGTGTGACAGGCTTGAGAAGCCCTAGATCCCTGGTCCAAGGCCCAGCTTGGGATGGTGAGAAATTCAATTTAAGACTGAGGAGAAAAAAAGACCCACGCTCCCACACAGAAATCCCTCTCTCCTCCCCGCCACCCTCCCCCACCCCTGCGTCCCCTCCATCCACATCTCCAGGGGCGATGTGGAGGAACCAAACCAGAACCAGATGTACTTATTGGGCCTAAAGATAACAAATAGTGCCTGAGTTCCTGTCAGTTACAGACCACCGGAGCAAAGACACAAAAGGTGAAAAAAAGCAGCTTTACTGACATGATGTCTGCCCCTTTCTCGCTGTTTGTTAAATAACAACATGCATTCCTGTGAATAAGTTGGTCTGAAAGTATTCACTGGAGCAGAGGGAGGGATGGGGAATAATATGAGTGGCTCATTTTGTCCAGGCCCCTGGTCTCCTGGTGGCTGTTCAACTGAACTGCTGCCGTGTAGCGGGTGTGTGTGTGTAGACTGGTTGCAGAGACTGGAGGGGGTTTGTTACATCAGGGCAGGGCATGGTTGTGGTGAGGGTGCAGGGCAGGCAATGGGAGCTGGTTGGAGGTGGAGGCGCTGGGAGACCCAGGTGCCATCTTGGCTCTGAGAAAGCACCCAAGGCCCTTGCGTGGTACGCTCCACAGTCGGTCAGCCGATATGCCTGCCACCCACCCACATACATAGAGAGCAGAGAGAGGGAGTAGAGGGAGGGAAACAGTGAAGAGAGAGAAGAAAAAAAAGCGCGCTAGAGAAAAAGATGGAGTATAAGAGCGAAAGAGAGAGAGGACAAGTCTCAACCCCACATGGGATCCCCACGGATCGGCTAACAAAGTGTCCTTTGTAACAGGAGTTTCCTGTACGTAATAAAATATATTGGCTATCTTGCACTCTTCATAAGGGAGGAGAGACTGGGAGGCCAAGAGGGGGTTGGATGTCAAGGGGAAGATTCTCTGTTCTGTTCAAAGAATATCCCTGGAGATAGTCTCTCTCTCTCTCTCTCTCTCTCTCTCTCTCTCTCTCTCTCTTCTCTCTCTCCCGATCTCTTATATTCTTTCTCTCTGCTCTGTGGAGATCCGGTGAAAAGGAGAGCCTTGTGGTTCTCAGGGTCATAGGGCAGGTGGTTCTGATTTGCGTGGCGTGAGGGGAGGGGGGGGAGAGGAACAGACCGAACAGCGTTTATGCTCAGTTAATGGCAGTACACGTGTCGTCAGGTCCAGCGCTGGGAACGTCCAGCGCTTGGTGACTGATCTGTTTTTAACACCGCTGAGGTTCGCCACCAATGAGACGGAACTATCTCATTAACCCTTTCAATCACAACCTAATTTATCATCTTTTACCTGGATATCTCCCAGTGACAATGTCTGCTCTGTCCTAGCACCGTGTTCTCATGAAGATAGAACTTTTTGAGTCATGACATTCTACTACACTACTCAGTCAATTGCAATTTTGCATGAGAGCAGAAGTAAAAAATATAAAAAAATAGGCCAACCTTTGAACTTGCAATGATTGCTTATGGTTATATTTGTTTAACCATCATTAGCTATATGGATTTTTTCAGAATCATGTGGTGAGTACA
Source organism: Oncorhynchus clarkii lewisi (assembly GCF_045791955.1). Taxonomy (NCBI): domain Eukaryota; kingdom Metazoa; phylum Chordata; class Actinopteri; order Salmoniformes; family Salmonidae; genus Oncorhynchus; species Oncorhynchus clarkii. The sequence goes on along the minus strand of NC_092166.1, from coordinate 28,008,290 downwards.
TGTGCGTTACTTTTATGAGTGCTCGAGCCGCCTTTCAAGAACGGTTAAAACATGACTTATGAAATGAAAACAACCGCCTCCTCCCACCCACACACAGATTGATTTGCAGTCGTAGGGGAAACACAGTGGCTTGCTGTGTCCAGTGTTTTCAGAGCGCTGATCAAATGACCAGGCCGAGGTTCCCTTTAATGATCTCGGAGGATCCCTGCTGCTGGGTCACCCAGCGGTGTGGCTCCATATCATCTCCAGGCTGGGACCTACCGCTGGTCAGGGGCTCCCCACAATAGGGCCCTCTCCATCAGCCTTGTGTTTATCCATCAACCTGGCTCACCCCTGGGCCTGCACAGGGTCTCTGTTAAGCCAGCCAGCCCTGCTGAGAGGTCTCTGGGCAGCACCACTGCAGGCAGGGATGGTTCAAACCATCAAGGCATGTTATGTGGGCTGAGGTTCAGGTTTGGTCAGCTCAGAACCTCTGAACCAGACATTTAAAGTGGTCATCTCTCATATCTCTGACCTCCTACCCACGCACATGTCCAATTATCCTGCCCACGAACATACCCCTCTGTTATGTTTAATTGCACACACAAACACACAAATGCACGGGCACACACACACACACACACACACACACACACACACACACACACACACACACACACACACACACACACACACACTGGTACATAGGCTACATACATAAAGTACATACACATCCATCTCTCTGCTATGTCCTCCCATCCCACCCACAGAGACTGTCCTCCCTCCCAGTGCTGAGTGATTGATGAGCTGAAGCCTGGACGGTCCCTCTGCTGCCGGGACCGTAAGTACGCAGGGGGAAAAAACTCCAGCTCCAGCCTGTTTTCTGTCTGTATGACTCCCAAAAATAGCTCCCCCTGCCAACACAAACACCATGTCCTGTAAGGCAACCAATGGCAGGCCCAAGCTGACCGTCCGGCCCGGCCGCAGCTATTGTGGTGTAAAAGGTTTCCCACAAAGAAAGTCAGGCAGGAGAGAAGAGAAGGATTCTCCAAATAGCTAGGATGGACAGTCAGACGTACAGACGACACAAGTCGAGACATGGTCAGAGAGAGAAGCGGCTGAGGTGAAGTGGAGAGATGTGACATCAGGGATCACTGGTTTTAATTGGTTTTCACTCAGTCCAATTTGTCCCTTGTTGTTGCTGCGGCATTACAATGCCCAGCGTGAAATCTGACTGGAATGCAACCTTTTACACCGCAGACTGCAGCTTTTGTTACTAAAGCGCTGTACCCTGCAATTCTATTGGGCAGCCAAATAATTATTTTTTGGGACACACATACACAAACACAGACGACACACACGCACACGCACACGCACACGCACACACACACACACACACACACACACACACACACACACACACACACACACACACACACACACACACACACACAGAGAGAGAGAGAAATATTGGGTAGATAGGTTAGTGTGGGTCCTGGCCTCTTGGTCTTGGGTGGAATCACTTATCTTTGGCTATGCTCTCCTGTCAGAGGCAGAGCGGGTTCACGATTCACGGTCTTTTCTTGGATTGGCATTCCTGGTCAGACCAGGGTCTAACCTCCTTTTAGACAAGGAAAACAGGAAAAGAGCAACACAGTTCTGTGGTTCATTATTTTGACCATATACACTTGACCACACAAAGGCAGCCTGTGTGAGAGAGACATTTCTGTGTTTTGTGTGGCAGAACAGACATAAAGATGTAGTGTCCTGTGTGTCTGTTCCGTGGCGTTGTCGATGATATTACTGTTATTGGTACTTACAGGTTGAGAGGTTTGGTATTGTTGGGAAATGCTGTTTTTATTACTACATGTTCTTACACATGAGCAGCGGTTGTAATCAAGCTATCTACCTGCATTACCTTTTTCCCATAACATAAATATCTGTTCTTTATTTTCTTTATTAGATGAAAATAAAATGAGGCCTATTTAGTGGTATCTGAATTGAGGGTCCTCTTAAACGGCTTATTTATAATGATGAAATTACAGCTTGTTCAACATTAGTAAACTGTAAAGGATGAGACATTGCTACTTATTGCCATTATGTATTACTTATTTCCATTATGTATTACTTATTTCCACTATGTATTACTTATTTCCATTATGTATTACTTATTTCCATTATGTATTACTTATTGCCATTATGTATTACTTATTTCCATTATGTATTACTTATTTCCACTATGTATTACTTATTTCCATTATGTATTACTTATTTCCATTATGTATGACTTATTTCCATTATGTATTACTTATTTCCATTATGTATGACTTATTTCCATGATGTATTACTTATTTTCATTATGTATTACTTATTTCCATTATGTATTACTTATTTCCATTATGTATTACTTATTTCCATTATGTATTACTTATTTCCATTATGTATTACTTATTTCCATTATGTATTACTTATTTCCACTATGTATTACTTATTTCCATTATGTATTACTTATTTCCACTATGTATTACTTATTTCCATTATGTATTACTTATTTCCATTATGTATTACTTATTGCCATTCCGCCGACAAGTTCTTCATTATTGGTATGTCAAAGAAGTCACATCACACATATGATAATACTTAATTGCATTTATCAAACACTTCTCAATAGGTCGGGATTGGGATGAAACAATGCAGTACATTTTTATATTTTACATTTGATTAAGTGATTGAATAATCTGTTCTTACACGATGTATGATCACTTTTTCCCCCCAGTTTATTAAAGTAGGCTCAAATCACACACAAGATTGAGTTACATAAGATTCATCATTTTACCAGTTCTAGAAGTTGTTTTTTCATCCCCTCACATCTACAGATGCAACAGAAATAGAGTGAACTATCATATTTATGTTTGCACAATCAAATTTGAGTGTGTGCGTGTGTGTGGGCCAGGACGTCTACCACGCGGCCCGTGGGAGAGGAGGAAGTAAGTGAAGCCGTAGCGCTGAGGTAGAAGTGAGGAACAATAGCCCACACACATCCTGATCCTGTGGCTGTCACACTCACAGTCAGCCTGGAATACCCTACACAAACACTTCTGAGTCAGGACACACAATTCCCCCCTTTTTCCCACTGTTCCAGGTTTTGTTACTGGCTAAGCTTGTCTCTTTGGCTCAAATGCTTTTCTTTCCATGAAAGTGTCTGATTTATTTTTTTTGTAGCAGATTTTTAAAATGTCATGCCCCCGCCCCAGTTTGTCAGAGTCGGGGTGAGAGCATCCAGGCTGTGTAGAGGACAACCACAATAACAAGTAGAAGTATACTCAAAGCTTCCTGTCTCGAATCTCAGGATATCGGGGGAGCCATGCATGGAATGTTGAATATTCTGAGAATATCAACAATGGGAATACAGTCCACTTGTACAGACAGATGGACCCTATTGGGACTCTTTCTCAGTCGGTTAATGCTTGCACTGTACTCACAGAAAGTATGTAAAACACAAGCAGGGTTTCTATGTTGGAAAACAGGCTCCTTCTGCTTCTGACCTCCCCCTCTATGTTCTCTCCACCTTGTTGCACTTGCTTCCCCCATCCCCCTCACCCCCCAGCACTGTCTCAGCAGAGCCCTCTCTCTCCTCTCCCCAATCTGGCAGACCATCAGGAGGCCATCAGGACCTGCAGGCCCAAGTACTGGAGCACACATCAGCGCAGAAGGGGAAACTCTCCGCTGATTTTTTTTCTCTCTCTCTCTCTCTCTCTCTCTCTCTCTCTCTCTCTCTCTCTCCCTCTCCCTCTCCCTCTCCCTCTCTCTCTCTCTCTCTCTCTCTCTCTCTCTCTCTCTCTCTCTCTCTCTCTCTCTCTCTCTCAAACCCACTTTCCAGAAACTCAGCAAAAATTAGTGCAGAGTGGTTGCTTTCCGACCAGAGGCTAATGCACCCACACCTGTATCCCTCCCCAAAAACCCCCTTCCATCCAGCATCCCTGTCTGCCTGGAAATCTGGCCCCTTTTCCTCAAACTAGCCACAAACACCTCATATCCAGGACAACTCATTCCAAAACAGAAAGCTAAACACCCCTCCTACTCTAGCAGCACCATTCATTCGTCAGTTCCACAATGGCAGCATAACTTCTGGTTGAGAATAGAATGTTCTGGCAATGAAGCGTTGTCCTCTACATTTTCATGCTCCGTTTGCTTTGCCCAGGCCAGGGCTGTTTGCTTTGATGAGTCATTGACAGACTGACCCTGGCAGAAGTATTTTCACTGCAGAAGACTGAAGCCTGAAATGCAGACTCAGAAGACTGAACGGGAGCTTTCTTAGATGTTTGCTGCTGTCAGGAGTTCAACAATGTAAAGAAGCAGCAGGACCACCCATGACTGTGTCCATATAGGCAAAAATAGATGCGATGGAGCAAGCTGTGGTCCCATTTGTGGCAGCTCTCTGAGAAAACACTGAAATGCTGACAGATTGAGAAGAGGGCAGAGGCGACTCCTACCACGAGAGGGTGACAAAAGCTCTGGAACAATAACTGCCATGATATCAGAGGCCATCATGAGCTCTTGTTTTCCCTCGTGTCAAAAAACAACATCTCCAATTACATTCATACCTAAAGAGGAAATTTAAGCAGGGAGGTATGAACACTTTTCGCCAGCCAAGTAAAGAGCTGTAATAAAATGTAACTGCAGAGGCCGAGAATAAAAACGCCTCATATTGAAGGATTGTGTGAGAGAGAGAACCACTAAATGTGTTTCAAGAAATGGCCGTGTTAGATTGACAGGACAGTGGCAATCATTTCAATGTTAACTTATGTCTTTCAACAATTAATTCTAGAACTTGTATTGTGTCTCTGCCACGTTCTGAAGACAAAGACCCATAGTGAAACTGTACAGTTCACCCCACCCGCCACACGCTCTACTCACATACCAACCCCAATGTTTTTTTGACGTCAGTGACTGGTCTTAGTTTAATCATACATTTCCTCCCGCCCTGGTTCTCGCCCTGGTCCAAAGCGTAAAACATCCTCACCGCTAAGCGACCATCAGTGCCACTCATCTGCCCACTCCAGCACCTCTCTCTACTGTTCCCGTGGCGACGGTCGCTAAACCGGCCAATCCCACGCATCCGTTAGGACCTTGGTGGTCTGGAGTGACTCTGAGGTGGCACGGCTACACAGAGTCAACAGGATGCTGGGGGATGGAGGGATGAGAGTGTGGAGTCAGCAGCCTGCCTGGTTGTGGAGTGGAACGCCGGCAAAGCCCACAGATTCAGTGCTCGCACACAAAAAGGGCCACACTGAGACTGAGATTAGTGGGAAGGAGAGGAGGAGGATTTGGCCTGAGATGGGTGAGAGGGGAGGTAGTGTCAGTGCTGGCAAGTGAACTCCTGAACAGTTACAGCACATTGCACTTTATCATGGTGTATGATTAGATTGAAGACTGTTCAAGCAATTCATCTCTAGCTAATTGTGATATGTAGCTCATAATAGTGATATATACCTGTCAAACCCAAGACTGAAATTCAAAACATTTTTCCCATACTGTCCTTAATGATATAGATACTGTAAGTATTTTACACTATATTTTACTGCAAAGTGTTACCATTTTAGTAACTCTCTAATTTAGTTTAAAAGCAAACTTGTTGCACAGTGGTCTCCAGAGACAACTCAGACATATAAAATAAAACAGTTAAAACAATTATAAAAGGAATAATACATTTTCATGTTTTAATGTCCTCCGAGAAACCATTTTCCCATCAGTGACTTTATCCCCCAGAAAATCCAGACTCCACATCCAAAGCAATGTTACTCACTCTGTGTTTTGATAGCTTTTTTTTACCAGTCATCTGGGTTTTTCGAATGAACCTTGTCCCTAATGTGAGTAGAGTACAGTCAACAACAAAAACAGCTTGGTTAAAAACAACCCAATTTGTTTTTTGTTAACCCAGCATTAGGTAAATAATGGACAGAACACACGCTGGGTTATTTTGGCCCAGCCCGTTGAGTTGCGTGATTAACCCAATTTGTTAGGTTGTTGGGATTACCCAAAGATGGGTTCATTTAAGTTTGGTTTATTTTCAGGTGTGGCTTATTAGGGGCGTGGCTTTAAGATCATTCTTTTTTTTCACATGTTAAGATTGTATACTGCAATTTTACATTTTCCTTAAATATTTTCCTTAAATATTCTTATATAATATTAACATGATTCATTACATATTGTAATGAAGTGGTAACTTTCCTAACATTGGGAATTGCACAGGCTCTTAAGAAGCGCATACACTTTTATGAGGCTTACTTCTGTTAACCTCATAATAGCTTAAAAACTGTCTGTGTTTAACCTTAACATGCTACTAACAATACAACAGAACAGCTGATCAGGAATGACAGTTACTCTCACGGGTGGCCCCTACTAAGCCACGCCTCCAGTCTTCTGATCTGACCTGCTGAGTCACATCTTTTTAACCCAGCCAAACAACCTAGCATGTTTGTGTGTAATATCAAGCCTGGTAAACTAATGACTCACTTGTCTTTCAAGTTTAGCTAGAGGGAGAAATACAAACCACCACGGGAACTCCCTGTCTGCCTCACTTCCAATAGGCAGATAGAGCTATAAAGACAGACATAATGTAAGCTTTATCACACTTAGAAAGAAAACATATCAAGTATATCTAAGATGTGTAAAGTAGAGTTATGCTATCACAAATTAGGAGCGAGCTCTTTGATTCACTGAAAGGGAATTAATTGATTAGTTAATTATTCCGATATTACCTCAGTCCGTGTAAGTGAATCAGGAGAGAGTTACTGTAGTTATGTGAGTGCTTCATAGAACATTTTAGAGGATGGACTGAGAAACGATCTGTTGGAGTTCATCTGAAATCGATCGTATTTCACCCGGACATGTGCTTCCCCTTTCCTGGATTACTGATGCGTGTAATAAAAGGCACACTGTTAGACTGGCTTCCTCTGAACCCTAAAGCCCCAGAAACAGCCTGTAATATGATGGGAATGCTTATGAATTTCATATTTCAGTCAAGGGCAGAGAGCCGTTTCAGGAAGTGTAGACAGGTACAGGGGCCAGGAGATCTGGGGATTGCAGAGTGGCTACAGTATCTTTGGCTGATATGCTCTCAGACATGGCGGAGACAGGGATTCATATCCTTAGAAATACTTATATTATCACTAGTAATGTAATATACTGTAGTATGTGTTCTATGGCATTATTGTCCATTATAAAAAAAAGTTGTTCTAAAAGGGTATTTATTGAGATATAACAACTAAATGGATTAAAAAGCATGTATTAATTACATTTTTGGTAACACTTTACAATAAGGTGAGATTAATGATTTTATTAATGCGAACTACATGGAGTGTACAAAACATTAGGGACACCTGTTTTTCCATGACATAGACTGGCCAGGTGAACATTTCAATCCACTTCAATCAGTGTAGATGAAGGGAAGAAGACAGGTTAAAGAAAAACTTGTAAGGGTGAGTGGGCAAGACAACAGATTGAAATGCCTTTGAAATGCCTTTAAACCGGGAATGGCAGTAGGTGCAATGCTGCTGAGGGTTTCATGCTCAACAGTTTCCCGTGTGTATCAATAATGGTCCACCACCCACTCCGGAGTGGCGCAGCGGTCTAAGGCACTGCATCTCAGCGCTAGAGGCAACACTGCAGACCCTGGTTCAATCTCGGGCTGTATCACAACCGGCTGTGATTGTGAGCCCCATAGGGCGGCACACAATTGGCCCAGTGTAGTCTGGGTTAGGGGAGGGTTTGGCTGGGGTAGGCCGTTAATTGTAAATAAGAATTTGTCCTTGACTGACTTACCTAGTTAAATAAAGGTTCAATTTAAAAAAAACAAAGGACATCCAGCCAGTGATTGAAAACGGATCGTTAATGAAAGAGGACAAATGAGGCTGACATGAATTGTGCATAATAACACAACTGTAGATGGGCTAGAGTTAGTCAACTGACGATCCAGTACAAAATTGGTACCCAAAGGCCCATTCAAGAATGCACAACTTATCATACCTTGACATGAATGGTGGTATGGCAGCTGACCTTATAGAGTTCCACTTCTTTCAGCAAACAACAAGAAACTGTGGTTGCAGTGGGTTTAGGAATGAAAACATGGGACATTGGAGAATTGGAATTGCATAGTCTGATGAATCCTAGTTCCTGCTGTTTCATGCTGATGGGAGGACTAGGATATGGAGAAAACCACAAGAGTACATGCATCCACCATGCCGTGTGTCAACAATACAGGCTGGTGGTGGGGCTGTTGGGTGTGTTTTCATGGCACACATTGGGCCTCTTGATAAAAGTGGAGCAACATTTGAATGCCATGGGATATGTGAACATCATTGCTGCCAATCAAATGCATCCCTTCACAGCAGCAGTGTATCCCTCTGCAAATGGATTTTTCAGCAGGATAATCCCCATTATACAAGGCTAGGATTGTCCAGGAATGGTTCCATGGACATGGCAGTACATTTGGCTTAATGCAGTGGCCTGCCCAGTCACCAGATCTCAATTCCATTGATGGAATGAACTATTTGGATTAGAGATCCACAACATGTCAACTTGACCCTACTGTGGGAAGCATTGGAGTCAACATGGGCCAGCATCCCTGAGGAAAGTTTGACACCTCGTAGTCCATGACCTGACAAATTGAGGCTGTTCTGAGGGCTCGATATTGAATGCTACTCAATATTAGGAAGGCGTTCCTAATGTTTTGTACACTCAGTGTGTATTGTATACTTTGCTAAGTTTAGACAAGCAGTAGGCTTATGCAACATGAATGGGTCTAGCTCACTTCATATCTGTCACACCCTGACCATAGAGAGCCTTTTTATTCTCTATTTTGGTTAGGTCGGGGTGTGACTAGGGTGGGTAATCTAGGTTGTTTTGTTTCTATGTTGGCCTGGTATGATTCCCAATCAGAGGCAGCTGTTTATCGTTGTCTCTGATTGGGGATCGTATTTAGACAGCCATTTCCCCACTGTGCTTGGTGGGATCTTGTTTTTGTGTTGTTGCCTGTGAGCACTCCAGAACGTCATGTTTAGTTTATTCTTTATTGTTTTGTGCGGTTCACATCAAATAAAAATGTCAAACCGATTTCGCGCTGAGCTTTGGTCCGAGTGTTCTTATGGCAATCGGGACAGAAGATCCCACCAAACAAGGACCAAGCAGCGTGCCAAGGAGGAGAAGGTATCCTGGGCTTGGGAAGAGATCAAGGAGGAGAAGACAACCTGGACTTGGGAGGAAATAATGGGAGGACACGAAAGTCTTCCTTGGAAGCAGACGCAAGGAGAGAAGGGAGGACAGCGACGACGCTGGGGTTCGCGGCCACATAGAAAGCCCAAAAGACAGGGGGGCACACGGGGGGAGGGCACACTGTGTGGTCGGCGGAGCCAGGGAGTCAACCAGAGCCAGTCTGGGAGAAGATGGAGAAGTTGGAGGAGAGTGAACGGAGAGAGTCAGAGACCATCAGTGAGCTGATGGTGAAATTGGAGGAGAGAGAAATTAGAGAGTTGTTGTGTTGGTGTATGATGCACGACATTCGCACTAAGGAGCGTGTTATCAGTCTGATGCCACCTGAGTCAGCTCTCCGTGCTCGTCCTGAGGAGCGTGCTATCAGTCTGGTAAAAACTGTGCCGGCTACACGCACCAGGTCTCCAGTACGCATCCCCAGCCCTGTCCTGTGCCAGCTCTCCGCACTCGCCTTGAGGAGCGTGTCATCGTTCCGCTACAATTTGTGCCGGCTATACGCACCAGGTCTCCAGTGCGCCTCCACAGCCCAGTAGTCCTGTACCAGCTCCCCGCACTCGCCGTGCGAAGTGTGTCATCGTTCCGGTACAATTTGTGCATTCTTTACGCACCAGGTCTCCAGTGCGCCTCCACAGCCCAGTACGTCCTGTGCCAGCTCCTCGCACTCGCCCTAAAGTGTGTCTCACCAGTCCGGTGCCACCTGTACCGGCTCCATTCACTAGGCCTCCAGTGTGCCTTCCCAGTCCGGTACGCCCGGTGTCTCCTCCTCTCACTTGCCCTGAAATGTGTGTCCCCAGTTAGGTGCCACCTGTGCCGGCTCCATGCACTAGGCTTCCAGTGCGTCTCCCCAGTCTAGAGCTTCCGGCGACGGTCCACAGTCCAGAGCTTACGGCGACGGTCCCCAGTCCAAAGCTTCCGGCGACGGTTCAAAGTCCGGAACCTCTTGCGACGGTCCACAGTCCGGAAGCTCCTGCAACGGTCCACAGTCCGGAAGCTCCTGCGACGGTCCACAGTCCGGAAGCTCCTACGTCGGTCCACAGTTCGGAACCTACTGCGACAGTCCACAGTCCGGAACCTCCTACGACGGTCCACAGTCCGGAACCTCCTGCGACGGTCCACAGTCCGGAACCTCCTACGACGGTCCACAGTCCAGAACCTCCTACGTCGGTCCACAGTCCGGAACCTACTGCGACGGTCCACAGTCCGGAACCTACTGCGACGGTCCACAGTCCGGAACCTACTGCGACGGTCCACAGTCCGGAACCTCCTGCAGCGGTCCACAGTCTGGAACCTCCTGCGACGATCCACAGTCTGGAACCTCCTGCGACGGTCCACAGTCCGGAACCTCCTGCGACGGTCCACAGTCCAGGCACGGCGTCAAGTCCCGCTCCAGGGCCGGAGCTTTCCTCTGCGCCGGTGCTCAGTCCAGGCACGGCGTCTAGTCCCGCTCCAAGGCTGGAGCCTTCCTCTGCGCCGGTGCCCAGTCCAAGCACGGCGTTCAACCCAGCTCCATGGCAGGGGCTCTCCTCTGTGCCAAGGCCCAGTCCGGGCACAGTGTTGTAGCCGGCTCCATGGCCGGACCCGTGGTCTGGGCGATGGGGCAAAGTCCCGCACCAGAGCCGCCACCGATGATGGCTGGATGATGGCTGGAGTCTGCACCTTTGGGGAGGGAGGGTACTGTCACGCCCTGACCATAGAGAGCGTTTTTATTTTCTATTTTGGTTAGGTCGGGGTGTGACTAGGGTGGTAATCTAGGTTGTTTTTTTCTATGTTGGCCTGGTATGGTTCCCAATCAGAGGCAGCTGTTTATCGTTGTTTCTGATTGGGGATCATATTTAGGCAGTCATTTCCCCACTGTGTTTGGTGGGATCTTGTTTTTGTGTTGTTGCCTGTGAGCACTCCAGAACGTCACGTTTCGTTTATTCTTTATTGTTTTGTGCGGTTCACATCAAATAAAAATGTTGAACCGATTTCACGCTGCGCTTTGGTCCGAGTCTTCTTACGACGATCGTGACAACATCAGTTGCTTCAGATGACGTTATGGTCCACAAGACCGCAGGTCTGTAAGTGGGGGGAGCTGAAGGTTTTCATAATCACTAACAGTCCAGTTTGGGAGCCTAAATAACATAATGGATGCAAGCTTCATTAAGATTGTGATTTGGGAATTCCATTTAATGAAACAGTGCTCTGGCATGTGTCCAGTGGGGTTCTGACCCCGGAGAGGTGATGGTGGGGTGATTCAGAAGACAGTGACTTGAATAGCATGGAAAAGGTCGGCCTTTCTACCTTCACCAATACGATTGATACGCCCTAGGCAAACAAATAAACAAATACAAAAAAGTATATACTGAGCTATTTTTCCATCGTACTGACCACTGGATCTGTGCATCTCGACTCCCTCGTAAATGCTGTTATTAATGTGTCAACTCCATTGCTGTAATGCACAGGGTGCAGCAATCACCGATACCGGTATGTATTCTGAAAATAAGCTCTCACATCCGAGCACTATTCGGGATAAACATGCAGTTGCCGTCAAGGTGTGTTAGCATGTTCAGTCCTGCATGTCGAGATAGTTTTTAGTTCTTAATTGCCTTTGCAGCATCCATTTGATTCAGGAAAGAGGAAGGAGAGGAGGGCGATGAGGGGAAGGGGTTTGAGAGCCCGGGAAAATTAACAGCTGTGTTTCATGAGAGAAAGAACAGAATTTAAAGCATGCCTGATTAGAGAGCACATCAATTACTTCTCTTTCTGGTGTGTGTGGCCTCCGTGCTGGGCTGGCCCCTGGTGTGCCCTCAGAGGAGGGCACTTTTAGATCCTATCCCGGGTCCCACAGAGAGGCGCTCCACAGGGTCGCTGCTTATTCAATTAGTCCTGAACCCACGGCTCCACGGCTCCCCGAACTGGCTCCAAACAAAACGGAGCAGGGGAGAGGAGGAGGCGAGGAGAGAGTGCGGGAGAGAGGAGAGAGATGTGGAGAGGGGTGGGCAGTTTGAGAATTATGTTCAGTGTGATTTTACATTTATCCTAAAGAGCGATGAGTGAGCAGAGGAGCCGAGAGCAGACAGAATGCTGGAGATGTATAACTAGGCTATATGACCTACAACGTACTGAGATTACGTGCTTTGTTTAACAATGATTTGTGTCAACAACGTGATAATATCTACTGTGGTCTTCTGTACATCATTTCATACACTGCAGAACTGGATTTCAGCGAGGTGTTACTGTGTGCCTGCTGTAGCCCTTACACAAGTGTCATAATCCGGAGCAGATTGGGCCTGTGGCCAGAGGGTGGCGCTTTGATGACACATGCTAACTGACTGTTTATGACTTCAAAGCCCAGTCGATGAGATGTGCACTGATTCCAAGAACTGAAAACATAATTTCCCTCCGCTTCCTAGGAGTCCACCAGATTATAAAGAACTGACAAGGAACTTTGTTCTTTGTTCTCTGATCGTTTCGACAAAACACGATTTCACAGGTGCTTACAGCTTTCGACTTTCGGAAGGGGAGGGGACATTTGGCCCATAGACATGCCCGAAACTTGCAGAGAGAGTGGGGTGGAGCACCATTTTTCCAATCCTCGTTCTGGTATATTTTCTAACACATCTGCCCCCAGAATTTAAATCGAGCATCTGATGAAACTACGCAAGATTCTGTTTATTTCCCTAACTCTAGGCTCATTCTATGGTAAATTGCTCACCGCAAGGCTCATTCTCAAAAGCACAAGACAGTGAGTCAAATTCCTGTGTGCCTCTGCTCTGTTTTGCAAGTGTCTCGGAAAACAAGAGCTACATAAATATTACATCCAGTTTCGGTTACATTAACCTACCTGCACTGTTGGAGCTCTATACTTGATTGGGTAAATCAAGGGAGAATGTTGAGCTGTTTCTTTGTTGCAAGCAGCTGAACCATCTGAATAGAAAAATAGCAGAGACACCCCATCAGAATGAGGTACAAATGACTATCGTCCACGAGAGCCAAGTTGGAGATTTCATTCAGTGAGGGAGGCCAGAGCCCAGGCACGTTGTGTCAAAGGCAGACTGGGCAGCCCAGAGTGCAGTACTTACCGGAAACCAGGGCAGTTGTGATTGAGTTCCTGTTATTTACAGCTTTTTTTTCTCTAGTAGAGCAGAGATTCTGCCAGGTTTCTTTCTTTTTCTCTGCCAGCAGTTAGAACACAGAGCACAGAGCCACCACTGTGGAGGCTGTTTACTAGAATGCTGTGTACACTCTCAACCCCAATGTTGTATAGTATTATGGTTCATAATACATTTTATCGTTCACCTCTGCCAGTTTTGATTTTCATTTGATTGAGTTGTCAGCTGATAGGTTAGAAGTTGTTTGAAACAAAGACAAACATTTCAGAAATTCCTTTACGTTTTTGGTAAATCCCATCAGTTTTCCACGTTGATTCAATGTCATCACATACATTTTTTTGTGTGGTTGAAATCATGTTGAAACAAAGTTTATTCAACCAGTTAGTGCCCAGCAGACTAGCTCCGGGGAGCCCCTGATCTCCCTAGGCCTTGGGAGCCCCTGATCTCCCTAGGCCTTGGGAGCCCCTGATCTCCCTAGGCCTTGGGAGCCCCTGCTGTGGCTTCTGTTCACAGTGGAGCTGGCCCGGTAGAGGATAGTAAATCATCCAATAGGGATGGAGACATTAAAGTTGGAAGGAGGAAGGATAACTATGTCGGATGGGAGTGGGAGTGAGAGGTTAGAGGGTGAGAGGTACTGTAGTGGGCTTATGCTGTTGGCTCATCTCCCAACCCCAGACACACACAGTGCTGGGGCCTGAAATGTGTGTGCGTGTGTGTGTGTTTGCATGCGCCTGTGCGTGTGCATCAGGGCCTGAAAGTTGTGTTTGTTGTACAATCTGTTGTAGCTAGCGCAAGCTGTTGCCATTTGGTTATAGTCCTCTGGTCACCGCTGTGTGTGTGTGGATCTCCCTGCCAGAAATAATGAAGCCCTTCAATATACCATACCCCCTCCCTCCTCTCTCAAGATGAATTCTGTGGAGTAATGATATTTAACATTATGAAAGGTTTAAATAAGTATGAGTATGAGTCTTTTTGTTGGGATTTTTGGGGATGTTCAAGCTGGGTGAAAAGAGGCTACATATGTGATTTGAAAAAATCTTAACGGATTATTCTGTAGAGACAAGAAGAGTTTCAGTACAGGGCTTCACTCCCCTGACTCCCGCTGCTCTAAGGCTGCTGACTGCAGCCTGGCCGGAAGCAAAACTAAACCGCTAGGCCATATTTACATCTCCATCTCTATGAATCAAATATTGTCCCAGTAATGTTATCCCTCCTTACCCCGTTCCCATTTCCTGCTTCCCCTCCACCCGTTCCCCTTTTCCCTTCCCTCAACACCAGACCAGCCTGATAATGGAACACGATATACATCGTATCTGCTCTGTGAGGTTGACCCAGCGGTACGATTTTACAGTGAGGAGGCAACAATGCAGAACTGACTTTTCTTGCCAAGAGTGAGGCTTTTTATTTGCAAGCGAAGACAATAATAGCTGTCAAAATGTACAAGAGTTTACAGAAATAATCAAATAGAGCGCTTCAAACAAAACCTAGGCTACAATAACAACAGAAACCACAGCCGCGTGCCAACCTGTTCCCTGTCCTGTCCCACAAACAACGAGAGGACAGGCTTCTTACAGCAATACCCATGATGCAACTGACCAATGGGAAACCCTTATTCATATCTGGTCAATTAACATTCAAAGCACATGAAATACCATACATACATGTTCAGATAATGAACGTATGTATTTACACCAGCACACATATCAGTAACGGTGCTAAACCCATGCTTTAGAGCATAAATACCATGTGGGATATAAACGAACGTCCCCCGGGATAAGCTACTACCACACTACCCGTACCCATTCATTAAATGAGGAACTCAATTTAACCTTGCGTAATACCTTAGATGCAGTCGCACCCCTAAAAACAAAATACATTTGTCATAAGAAACTAGCTCCCTGGTTTACAGAAAATACCCGAGTCCTGAAGCAAGCTTCCAGAAAATTGGAACGGAAATGGCGCTATACCAAACTGGATGTCTTCCGACTAGCTTGGAAAGACAGTACCGTGCAGTATCGAAGAGCCCTCACTGCTGCTCGATCATCCTATTTTTTTTTCAACTTAATTGAGGAAAATAAGAACAATCACAAAATGTATTTTTGATACGGTCACAAAGCTATCTAAAAATCAGCATTCCCCAAGAGAGGATGGCTTTCACTTTAGCAGTGATAATTTCATGAACTTCTTTGATGAAAAGATCATGAACATCAGAAAGCTAATTACGGACTCCTCCTTAAATCTGCGTATTCCTCCAAAGCTCAGTTGTCCTGAATCTGCAAAACACTGCCAGGACCTAGGATCAAGGGAGACACTCAAGTTTTTTAATACTATATCTATTGACACATTCATAAAAATAGTCATGGCCTCTAAACCTTCAAGCTGCATACTGGACCCTATTTCAACTAAACTACTGAAAGAGCTGCTTCCTCTGCTTGGCCCTCCTATGTTGAACATAATAAACAGCTCCATATCCACCGGATGTGTAGCAAACTCACTAAAAGTGGCAGTAATAAAGCCTCTCTTGAAAAAGCCAAACCTTGACCAGGAAAATATAATATATTGGGTTCGTGTCATGGGGGAGATCTTTGTGGATTATACTCGGCCTTGTCTCAGGATGGTAAGTTGGTGATTGAAGATATCCCTCTAGTGGATTTGGGGCTGTGCTTTGGCAAAGTGGGTGGAGTTATATCCTGCCTGTTTGGCCCAGTCCAGAGGTATTGTCGGACGGGGCCACAGTGTCTCCCGACCCCTCCTGTCTCAGCTTCCAGTATTTATGCTGCAATAGTTTATGTGTCGGGGGCTAGGGTCAGTCTGTTATATCTTATCCGGTGTCCTGTGTGAATTTAAGTAGTTTTTCTCTCGTGCTAATGCCCCAGTTTCAACTGTTCTGCCTACGGCTAAGGAATCCTGACCTGTTCACCGGACGTGCTACTTTGTCAACTGCCCAGAGACAGCACGTGTGGTAGAGATACTCTGAATGATCGGCTATGACAAGCCAACTGACATTTACTCCTGAGGTTGCTGACCTGTTGTACCCTCTACAACCACTGTGATTATTATTATCTGACCCTGCTGGTCGTCTATGAACATTTGAACATCTTGGCGATGTACTGTTATAATCTCCACCTGGCACAGCCAGAAGAGGACTGTCCACCCCTGATAGCCTGGTTCCTAGTTTTCTTCCTAGGTTGCGGCCTTTCTCGGGAGCTTTTCCAAGCCACCGTGCTTCTATACCTGCATTGCTTGCTGTTTTGGGGTTTTAGGCTGGGTTTCTGTACAGACTTTTGACATCAGCTGATGTAAGAAGGGCTTTATAAATACATTTGATTGATTGATTCATTAACTATGTGCTCGAACACGCCTCATTTGCCCATCAATTCTCTGAACAGGAAATTAACAGAACCCTCTTCAATAAACGAGGAAATACAAGGAAATCATAAAAAAAATCAGAAAATCTACATTAACATTTAAAAAAACAATATAACATTGCCCTTGTAAGTTTTGATAATTAAATGTATGACCAGAAAGAGCCTATATATTCAGGAGACGCACAACAAAAGGTTTCGGTGCTAGAACAAGCGCTTCCATCTCAAACTCTTAACACACGTTTCTCATCTTTTACAGGTGACTCGTAACAGTTAAGAAGTGTGTGTATATCTCTAACACACATTATGCTTCTCATAAACGGTTTCAACAACATTGTCTGGTTATTCATAATAAGGCGTAACTTTGGTTTAGGTGACGGAGGACATAAGGACAATTGTCACATGCTACGTGACGTAGCATAAAGATATAGAGGGTACAACAGGTCAGCAACCTCAGGAGTAAATGTCAGTTGGCTTGTCAGTGCCTTGCGAAAGTATTCGGCCCCCTTGAACTTTGCGATCTTTTGCCACATTTCAGGCTTCAAACATAAAGATATAAAACTTTATTTTTTTGTGAAGAATCAACAACAAGTGGGACACAATCATGAAGTGGAACAACATTTATTGGATATTTCAAACTTTTTTAACAAATCAAAAACTGAAAAATTGGGCGTGCAAAATTATTCAGCCCCTTTACTTTCAGTGCAGCAAAC
This sequence comes from Oncorhynchus clarkii lewisi, assembly GCF_045791955.1. Classification (NCBI taxonomy): domain Eukaryota; kingdom Metazoa; phylum Chordata; class Actinopteri; order Salmoniformes; family Salmonidae; genus Oncorhynchus; species Oncorhynchus clarkii. The sequence continues at coordinate 27,990,869 of NC_092166.1, read as the reverse complement.
TCTCTCCAGAAGTTCAGTGAGGATCTCTAAATGATCCAATGTTGACCTAAATGACTAATGATGATAAATACAATCCACCTGTGTGTAATCAAGTCTCCGTATAAATGCACCTGCACTGTGATAGTCTCAGAGGTCCGTTAAAAGCGCAAGACCTGGCCGTCCCTCTAAACTTTCAGCTCATACAAGGAGAAGACTGATCAGAGATGCAGCCAAGAGGCCCATGATCACTCTGGATGAACTGCAGAGATCTACAGCTGAGGTGGGAGACTCTGTCCATAGGACAACAATCAGTCGTATATTGCACAAATCTGGCCTTTATGGAAGAGTGGCAAGAAGAAAGCCATTTCTTAAAGATATCCATAAAAAGTGTTGTTTAAAGTTTGCCACAAGCCACCTGGGAGACACACCAAACATGTGGAAGAATGTGCTCTGGTCAGATGAAACCAAAATTGAACTTTTTGGCAACAATGCAAAACGTTATGTTTGGCGTAAAAGCAACACAGCTCATCACCCTGAACACACCATCCCCACTGTCAAACATGGTGGTGGCAGCATCATGGTTTGGGCCTGCTTTTCTTCAGCAGGGACAGGGAAGATGGTTAAAATTGATGGGAAGATGGATGGAGCCAAATACAGGACCATTCTGGAAGAAAACCTGATGGAGTCTGCAAAAGACCTGAGACTGGGACGGAGATTTGTCTTCCAACAAGACAATGATCCAAAACATAAAGCAAAATCTACAATGGAATGGTTGAAAAATAAACATATCCAGGTGTTAGAATGGCCAAGTCAAAGTCCAGACCTGAATCCAATCCAGAATCTGTGGAAAGAACTGAAAACTGCTGTTCACAAATGCTCTCCATCCAACCTCACTGAGCTCGAGCTGTTTTGCAAGGAGGAATGGGAAACAATTTCAGTCTCTCGATGTGCAAAACTGATAGAGACATACCCCAAGCGATTTACAGCTGTAATCGCAGCAAAAGGTGGCGCTACAAAGTATTAACTTAAGGGGGCTGAATAATTTTGCACGCCCAATTTTTCAGTTTTTGATTTGTTAAAAAAGTTTGAAATATCCAATAAATGTCGTTCCACTTCATGATTGTGTCCCACTTGTTGTTGATTCTTCACAAAAAAATACAGTTTTATATCTTTATGTTTGAAGCCTGAAATGTGGCAAAAGGTCGCAAAGTTCAAGGGGGCCGAATACCTTCGCAAGGCACTGTAGTTACATGCTCTCGCTGCCATCCACAGGCAAGATTATTGTATTTTTTTATTTTATTTAACTAGGCAAGGCAGTTAAGAAAAAATCTTATTTGCAATGACAGCCTACCAAAAGGTAAAAGGCCCCCTGATGGGAGGCTCGGATTAAAAATCATTTAAATTAAAATATAGAACAAAACACACATCAGGACAAGAGATTTAACACTACATAAAGAGAGACCTAAGATGACAACATGGCATGGAAGCAACACATGACAACACAGCATGGTAGCAACACAACATGACAACAACATGGCAGCAGCACAACATGGCAGCATCACAAAACAGGGTACAAACGTTGTTGGGCACAGACAACAGCACAGAGGACAAGAAGGTAGAGACAACAATACATCACGCAAAGCAGCCACAACTGCCAGTAAGAATGTCCATGATTGAGTCTTTGACTGACGTTATTGAGATAAATCTGTCCAGTTGGAGTGTTTGTTGCATCTCGTTCCAGTCGCTAGCGACCCAGGGATGTGTGTGCTTTGGGGAGCTTTAACAGAATGTGACTGGTAGAACGAGTGTTGTATCTGGAGATGAGGGCTGAAGTAGATAGCTCAGATTGGGGGGAGTGAGGCCTAAGAGGGTTTTATAAATAAGCATCAACCAGTGGGCCTTGCGACGGGTAAACAGAGATAACCAGTTTACAGAGGAGTATAGAGTGCAGTGATGTGTCCTATAAGGAGCATTGGTGGCAAATCTGATGGCAGAATGCTAAAGAACATTGAGCCGCTCTAGAGCACCCTTCCCTGCCGATCTATAAATTATGTCTCCGTAATCTAGCATGGGTAGGATGGTCATCTGAATCAGGGTTAGTTTGGCAGCTGGGGTGAAAGACGAGCGATTACGATAGAGGAAATCAGGTCTAGATTTAAGTTTAGCCTGCAGCTTTGGTATGTGCTGAGAGAAGGACAGTGTTCCGTCTAGCCATACTCCCAAGTAAGCTCTAAATCCTCAGAGGTAGTAATCACACCTGTGGGGAGAGCGCTATTCTTCTTACCAAACCACATGACCTTTGTTTTGGTGGAGTTCAGAACAAGTTTAAGGGTAGAGAAAGCTTGTTGGACACTAAGAAAGCTTTGTTGTAGAGCGTTTAACACAACATCCGGGGAGGGGCCAGTTGAGTATAAGACTGTATCATCTGCATATAAATGGATGAGAGCTTCCTACAGCCTGAGCTATGTTGTTGATGTAAATTGAGAAGCGCGTGGGGCCTAGGATTGAGCCTTGGGGTGCACCTTTGGTGACAGTCAGTGGCTGAGACAGTAGATGTTCTGACTTTATACACTGCACGCTTTGAGAGAGGTAGATAGCAAACCAGGGCAAAGACCCTCAGAGACACCAATACTCATTAGCCAGCCCACAGGAATGAAATGGTATACCATATCAAAAGCTTTGGCCAAGTCAATAGAAATGGCAGCACAATATTGCTTAGAATCAAGGGAAATGGTGACATCATTGAGGACCTTTAAGGTTGAAGTTAAACATCCATAACCTGAACAGAAATCATATTGCATACCAGACAGAATACTATAGACATCAAGAAAGCCAGTCAGTTGATTATTGACAAGTTTTTCCAACACTTTTGATAAACAGGGTAAAATAGAAATAGGCCTTTAACAGTTAGGATCAGCTTGATCTCCCCCTTTAAATTAAGGACTAACCGACTAACTTCCAAGCAATGGGATCCTCCCCAGACAGGTCAAAAAGGTCAGAGACAGGCTTGGCGATTATAGGGGGAGCAACCTTAAAGAAGAAAGGGTCTAAAGCATCTGACCCAGATATTTTTGGGGGGTCAAGTTTTTTTTTTTTTTTTTTGAATTTTACCCCTTTTTCTCCCCAATTTCATAGTATCCAATTGTTGTAGTAGCTACTATCTTGTCTCATCGCTACAACTCCCGTACAGGCTCGGGAGAGACGAAGGTTGAAAGTCATGCGTCCTCCGATACACAACCAACCAAGCCGCTGCTTCTTTAACACACGCACATCCAACCCGGAAGCCAGCCGCACCAATGCGCCGGAGGAAACACCGTGCACCTGGCCACCTTGGCTAGCGTACACTGCGCCCAGCCCGCCACAGGAGTCGCTGGTGCGCGATGAGACAAGGACACCCCTACCGACCAAGCCCTCCCTAACCCGGGCGACGCTAGGCCAATTGTGCGTCGCCCCACGGACCTCCCGGTCGCAGCCGGTTACGACAGAGCCTGGGCGCGAACCCAGGACTCTGATGGCACAGCTGGCGCTGCAGTACAGCGCCCTTAATCACTGCGCCACCCGGGAGGCCCGGGGGGGTCAAGTTTAAGGATCTCCTTTAGTACCTCGGACTCGGTGACCACCTGCAGGGAGAAACTTTGCAGTGGGGCTGGAGGAAAAGAGGGAGGAGCATCGGGGCTAGTGGCATTAGAAGGGGTGGGAGATGAGGAAATGTTGGACAGGCAGACATGGCTGAGTCAATTAGGAATCCTGACTTAATGAAGTGGTGATTAAAGATCTCAGACATGTGCTTCTTGTCAGTAACAACCACATCATCAACATTAAGGGACATGGGCAGCTGTGAGGAAGAGGGTTTATTCTCCAGGTCTTTAACCGTTTTCCAGAACTTCTTGGGGTTAGACCCACAGAGAGAGAACTGCTCCTTAAAGTAACCAACTTTGGCCTTCCGGATAGCCTGAATGCACTTATTTCTCATTTGCCTTTATTAAGGAGAGCCAGTCAGCCTGAGTATGCGTGTGCCAAGCCTTTCGCCAAATGCAATTCTTGAGGTGGAGGAACTCTGCAAAACCAGTCATTTTCTTTATGGGGGCATGTTTGTTAACAATATCACTGAAGATATCAAAACAGAAGGTGTAAGCTTCTTCGACAGAGGGGATCAAGCTAATTCTACACACGACTCAGGTTTCTGCTATTCAGATTAAGTGTCTAGACAAACTACACCCCCCCCCCCCATCCTCCCCACCCATATCCTCATCCCCTATCCCCTTCCTGCCACCTTCCCTGTCCATTCAAGCGCTGCCTGGCTTCGTGCAGAGGAAGTGGGCCTGATATGGGGAGTACATTACTGAACTCTCAGGTGGGGCCAGCTACACCGATTGTGTGGTGATTGCAGAGCGCCAGTTGGTGGCGTTTCGACAACATGAAGACGTCATTGTAATGTGGGAGCCACTGCATTATTTTCACAAGTATTCCGTGTAATGTCGTTTTATTTGAATAACAAACACATTGTCGATGCATTGCGCTCTAGAGTTTCTAGCTCACGCAAATGTTCAACACCTGTCCATGTCTATCTGTTTATCCAGCCAACTCTTCTTATGATAGCTACATTTGGCCTCGGTGTAAAGCATTAATATGGTCATTTTCTGACATTTTCTGACACTGAAATGTCGAAGCTAAATTGCAATGCATTAAGTTGATACAATACAATACACTTTCACACTTAACTATACCTATCAGTATCTCCAATCATGCACTGATTTCCACACCATCCTGATGCACCACGAAGCCACCTGTTTCACCAAACACAGCCACCCATTAAGCCTTAGCCACTGGTGCTGATTGCTTTGCCCCTGACCCCAGGTGCTTGTTGTTTCAGGGCATGCGCGTGTGTGTGCGTGTGTGAGTGTGTCTGTGTGTGCGCGAGCACCCCGGGTGCTTGTTGTTTCAGGGCATGGTTGCCAGTGGGGGATGTGGGGTGGAGGGGAATAATTACAATTCGATTGAGTGGGGTTGCGGTGAGGGGCACACACACACACACACGAACACACACTAACAAACACACATTCAGTCTGTGTGATGGGTTGAGGCCAGGCCAGTCTCTTGACTCAGTGCCTGGGTAGAACCTGGAAGTGTTGTTACAGCTGGGCTAGGCAGATGTGGCGAGAAGTCAATTGACTTAACTGGGGTCAAATCACCTATTTCTCTCAACCACGCGCACGCACACACACACACACACACACACACACACACACACACACACACACACACACACACACACACACACACACACACACACACACACTTCATTATCACACTGTTTAATCACAGGAACTGCTTCAGATTTTTCTCAAGACAGACTAACTTATTGTCTGCCTTGTTGCTTTAACCCACAGTTCTTGTTGGCAATCTGAATATGAAACACCCTGAGATTGAGCCTAGCTGGCTTGCTTCCATAACACGTTAAACCATAATTTCAACGAAGCCGTGAAGAAAGACTGCTTCTAGTCATCTGGTTGGAGTAAGGGATGGTTGTGGCACCCACCAGCATTGTCACAACAGGGTCACTTTCCGTGTGTGTGTGTGCGCGCGCTTGTACCGTGCATATTATGCGTGTATCAATTATGTGATTGACAACTTTCACACTATGACAACTCCTACTCTGCCTATGATGTTGTGTACAAGGTTTTATCTCATTGATGTACTATTTCCCTCTTAGTACCCCAATCCCCATCATGCTATACATCTCTGTCTTTATCTGTCTGGGTCCAGCTGAGATTGGGTTTCAGATTCTGACAGCTCACAGACTAGACAGGCTCGTACTGAACAGACTCTGGTTCTCCATCTCTGTCTGTCTGTCTGTCTGAAGCTGTGTGTGTGTGTGTGTGTGTGTGTGTGTGTGTGTGTGTGTGTGTGTGTGTGTTACTCATGGCGTAGGAAAGAGTCTTCACCTCCGTGAGCCATGCTCAACAGGGCCCACCTGTTTTTAATCCCAGGTCTGAATAGTCCCAGAAGAAGATTGATGAGCCTAGTTATATGTGTCCAGACGAATAGGAACAGGGACAGCAGTCAGCTAATCCAGAGGCAGAGGCAGAGGCAGAGGCAGTGTGTGTGTGTGTGTGTGGAGGGGTGCAAGTATATGAACATTAAAATCAAATCAAATTGTATTTGTCAGATACTTTGTAAACAACAGGTGAAATACTTACTTACGGGTCCTTCCCAACAATGCAGAGAGAAACATTAGAACAAATATAGAAAAACGTAATAACACAAGGAATAAATACATAACTTGGCTATATACATGGGGTACCAGTACCGAGTCGATGTGCAGGGGTATTAGACAATTGAGGTGGATATGTACATATATGTAGGGGAAAAGTGACTAGGCAACAGGATAGATAATTAACAGTAGCAGCAGAGTATGTGATGAGTCAAAGGTTTAGAGCAAAAAAGGTGAATGCAAATAGTCCGGGTAGCGATTTGGTTAACTGTTTATCAGTCTTATGACTTGGGGGTAGAAGCTGTTCAGGGTCCTGTTGGTTCCAGACTTGGTGTATTGATACCACTTGCCGTGCGGTAGCAGAGAAAACAGTCTATGACTTGGGTGGCTGTAGTCTTTGACTATTTTTAGGGCCTTCCTCTGACACCGCCTGGTCTAGAGGTCCTGGATGGCACTGACCATGGGTATGCACTGCCCTCTGTAGCGCCTTGCGGTCGGATGCCAAGTGGTTGCCGTACCAAGCGGTGAGGGTGCAGCTGAATAACTTTTTGAGGATCTGAGGGCCCATGCCAAATCTTTTCAGCCTCCTGAGGGAGAAGAGACCTCCGTTTTCTGTATTCTTCACAACTGTGTTTGTGTTGAACCATGTTAATTCCTTAGTGAAGTGGACATATAAGAACTTGAAGCTCTCGACCCGCTCCACTACAGCCCTGTTTGATGTGGATGGGGCGTACCCTCTGTTTTCTGTAGTCCACGATCAGCTGGAGAGGTTGAAAATGTCAGTGAAATCCCTTGCCAGCTGGTCAGCTCATGCTATGAGTACGCTTTGCATATTTGATGTCTTGTCGGAGGTCGTAGCGGGATTTCTTATAAGCGTCCAGATTAGTGTCCCGCTCCTTGAAAGCGTCAGCTCTGGCCTTTTTCTCAGTGCGGATGTTGCCTGTACTCCATGGCTTCTGGTTAGGATGTGTATATTCAGTCGCTGTGGGGACGACAAAGTCGGTGCACGTATTAATGAATCTCTGAACATTTTTCAGTCTGTGCTAGCGGAACTGTCCTGTAGCTTAGCATCTGCTTCATCGGACCTCTTCTGTCGCTGGTTCTTCCTGTTTTGAGTTTTACATGTAAGCAGGAATCAGGAAGATCGAATTATGGTCAGATTTGCCAAAGGAGGGCGAGCCTTGTATGCGTTTCTGTGTTTTTGTGTTTGGAGTAAAGGTGATCTGGAATTGTGTTGCATAGGTAACATGCTGGTAAAACGGAGGTAAATTGGATTTCAGCTGCCTTGTATTAAAATCCCCAGCAAAGAGAAGTCTCACCTCTGGGTGTGCATTATCTTGTTTGCTTATGGCCCTATTCAGTTCTTTGAGTGCGGTCTTAGTGCCAGCATCAGTTTGTGGTGGTACTGTAAACAGACAGCTACGAAAAATATGCTGTGCTGTTGATGAAAACTCTCTTGGTAAATAGTATGGTCTGCAGCTTATCATGAGATATTCTAACTTAGACGAGTAAAAACTTGAGACTTGCTTAGCATTAGAGATTGCGCACCAGCTGTTGTTAACAAAGAAACACACCCCTCCCCCCTTAATCTTACCCGAGGCTGCCGACCGGTCTTGTTTGGAAAAGGCAGAGAGATGTATATTATCCATGTCCTTGTTCAGCTGCAATTCTGTAAAACATTGAATATTACAGTTCTTCATGTCCCATTGATAGGATAGTCTCGAATGGAGCTCGTCCCGTTTGTTCTCTGGTAACTGTACGTTCACTAGCAGAAGGGAGAGAAGAGGTGGTTTATTTCCACGCCAACATAGTCTAGGTAGGATGCTGGCTCGTCTGCCTCTTTTCCATTTTGAGTCCCTAGGATTATGGCCTGGTTCGGAGTAAGCAGAATGTCCAGAGCGAAATTGCCATCCAAATTGAGGTTAGTGATCCCCAGAAGCTGTTTTCAGTCATAGGAAATTATGGAGGAGATATTATGTACAAAAAAAGTTAAGATCAGGTCCTCCCGGGTGGGGCAGTGGTCTAGGGCCCTGCATCGTAGCCAGGTGCACGGTGTTTCCTCCAACACATTGGTGAGGCTTGGTTGGGTTGTGTTTCGGAGGACGCATGGCTTTCGACCTTCGTCTCTCCAGAGCCCGTACGGGAGTTGTAGCGATGAGACAAGATAGTAATTACTAACAACAATTCGACACCACGAAATTGGGCAGAAAAGGGGGTAAAAAAAAGAAGTTAAGGTCAGCATAAAGAAAACACAAAATAGCAGGGCCCCGTAAAACGGTTGCTATCCACTGCAGCGCCATCTTAGTCCTCTCTCCAGTCCACAGCAAAACTATTTCACAAACAGTCATCTCTATATTACATCCCCTTGACAAATAGAGCTGTACTTATTTTTTATTATTATTATCCTCCTAGTATGGCGCACACACACTCTCTTAGAAAAAAGGTGCTATCTAGAACCTAAAAGGGTTCTTTGGCTGTCCCCATAGGAGAACCTTTTGAAGAACCCTTTTTGGTTCCTATGGGGACAGTCGAAAAAAGATTTTTGGTTCCTATGGGGACAGCCGAAGAACCCTTTTTAGTTCCTATGGGGATGGCCGAAGAACCCTATTTGGTTCCTATGGGGACAGCCAAAGAACCCTATTTGGTTCCTATGGGGATGGCCGAAGAACCCTATTTGGTTCCTATGGGGACAGCCAAAGAACCCTATTTGGTTCCTATGGGGACAGCCAAAGAACCCTATTTGGTTCCTATGGGGACAGCCAAAGAACCCTATTTGGTTCCTATGGGGACAGCCAAAGAACCCTATTTGGTTCCTATGGGGACAGCCAAAGAACTGTTTTGGAACCCTTTTTTTTCTAAGAGTGCAGGGTCAAAGAGACCTTACCGCACATGTATGGTGGCCCATTGTCTGGTTTCAGTGACTGGCCCTGTTTTTGATCACCTACCCCATTAGTGACACAGTATGTCTGGTCTGACTGTGTGCGAGAGGGAAATGCTGGCACTGGTCACTGGGTAGTACTGGGCACTGAGGGGCCTCTGGTCTTACGCGTAGCCAGGTCACAGGGGCTGGCGGTGCATGGGCAGGGGCATGGTGGGGTGTGTTTGTGTATGACCGCCTGGTGGTTTGTTCTCTGGAGCCTCCCGCTGCGCTGAGCAGGCATGCTGAGGCCAGATAACCACCGCTGGGTGAATGGAGGTGAAAAATAGAGGGGAAAAAAGAGAAGGAGAGTAGAACAACATGTAGCGGTAGGAGCAGCGTGGAGCCAGGGGTGTTTTTGAGGGTGACGCCTTGTTCAAAACATGTCGAATTAAGACAAATTTGACAGGGACCAATTATTTGAAGAGGGAATAAGAAACTCAGTCAACGGCATTGATAGCTACATTGATACATTGATATTCACCATTTACAGATGGCAGGAAGGGTGTCATGTGTAAGTGTATCCACATACGTGTGTGTGTGTGTGTGTGTGTGTGTGTGTGTGTGTGTGTGTGTGTGTGTGTGTGTGTGTGTGTGTGTGTGTGTGTGTGTGTATGTCTCCTTCATATTTTACTGGCATAACCTGTTTTTCCTCCAGTCTCACTCTCAGTTTTCCAGCATTTTTCTCAGCGTATCTGCAGTTCCTCAGGTTGCTTTGGCAGTGGTGAAAAGTGCCCAGGGGAAGCCCTGTAACGCTAAACCATCCCCTTTACCGCGCGTGTGTGTGTGTGTGTGTGTGTGTGTGTGTGTGTGTGTGTGTGTGTGTGTGTGTGTGTGTGTGTGTGTGTGTGTGTGTGTGTATGTGTGTGTGTGTGTGTGTGTGTGCGTGTGTGTGCGCGTGTGTGTGCGCGTGTGTGTTACCATCGCTGCAGGTCTGGAGCCAGAGCAGAGCAGCACAGCCCTACTCAGCTCAACCTGAAAACACAAGCAGTCCCATAGCTCCACTAGCCCCTCCAGACTAAATACAGTACACTGCTAAATTACACAGCCACCTTATTCAATTATGCCTTAATGTAAAGCCACTTTAGCCTGATTTGCTTGATTGTTAGAGTGCTGGTGATTTATGAAGGTTCATTTACAGAATGACATTATTTCTGCTAGGTGTTCTTCTGGCCGCGTACATGGACTTTGATTTGTATTTACTATAATGACGGACAGGGGTGGATACGAAGGCAGTAAAGAATGGAAAAGGAAAAAGGGATGGCCGGTGATGAGGATGGTGGGAAGGGAATGAAATGATGCTGAGATATTATATAGCGAGAGAGCAAGAGATAGGGAAAGAGAGAGAACCAGACAGATAGAGAGATGTAGAGAGAGAGAGAGAGAGGGAGAGAAAGAGACAGGGGAAAGTGTTAGTGAGAGTTGCTCCTGGCTCAGTCACTCAGAGGACCCAGGAGGAGGTGGAGGAGTCAGTCTATCAGAGGGATTGTGGCAACGCACTAGTGGGGCCACTGGCCAGACAACCACAGCTTCTTCCTCAGGATGTAGCCTGCGCTAGGAAGGAGAAGGACCAGGCAATGTTTGTCTGGGACACAGCCCGCTTGTTTCTTATGACAATCTCTCTCTCTATCTCTCTCCCTCTCCATTGCCCTCTCTCTTTCTCTTTCTCGGATTCTGCCATTATGTCGTGTCTCACATATATTTGTTAAGCACCAATTAGGCACCATTATATTATATTCTACAGTGATGCATAGTCAACTGACATCCAACATCCTCGCTAACTAGGGCGTGTGCAGCTACAGAGGGCACAACGAGGAAACAATCTAGTCAAGTGGGCACTCTGGTGACACCCGGCCAGTCAGCTCCAGCCATGAATCACTCTCACCCAAGCCCAGGACAAGCACTGAGACCCCACCTGGGTTTAAATACTATTTCAAATCTTTCAAATACCTTGAGCGTTTGCTTTAGCCTGCCTAGAGTGCCAGATAGGTGGGGTTTGCACTTTAGCAGAAATTTGGTCCCATTGCGCCAGGCAAGCTTAATCAAGCCCAGCTAAAGTATGTACAATTATTTCAAATAGTATTTGAACCCAGCACGAACTGAGTCATCAGGATGTTGGCCCTAAACAGCCTGTTGTTCCAAGGCCTTAAGGTCAGCTGGTAAGGGTTACTACAGTGGCCCCCGGGAGATGGATTGGGACCTCTGACTAGATATTGTTTGGCCACATATTTCTGCATGAAAGTGTGTCTTTGAGGTGAATTGAAGTTCATGTAAACATTCCTTTAAGATGAATTGGGATCGGGTTCATGTGGTCATTTTGATTTCTGTTTATTCATGTCATTGTAATTACACAAAATTGTTACTGAATAAATAACAATTTTCTAGGCTATCCCCTGGACTGGTTATAAACAATTAGAAATATTACCCAACACATACTGTAGTTTCATAGTTTCTCTCAACATCCTAAGTGAATGCAGTCAGAACATCACTGTACCGCCAGCATTACTCAGTCTAGACAACCACAACACTATTTGGTTGGCAAATTGTCCCTGGTTTGTACTAACTAGAAGATCATGTCCAGTAATTCCTTCCTCCTCCCCCTTCTCCATCCCTCTTCCTTCTGCCCTCATGGTCTCTTTATCAATTGGCAAACAAGTGAATATTTGTCTGCCCTCACTCTCTGGAATTGCAGCCATTCCCCTCATGTCCCCTTCTTCCTGCCTGCTAATGTAATCGCAGGGAAACAGAGTTGGCTTCCCAACACCGTAGCCTCCAGATAAGAGCCGTTTATCACGCACCGTCCGTCTGTTACTCTGTCCCTCTGTCCCTCTGTCCCTCTGTGCTGTTACCCACTGGGGCTTGTGGAGACCAAGACCCACACCCCAGGCAAAGACCCAGACCCAGGCCCCATCGAATCAAGACTCCTTGATTTGGGTGCTGTGTGCACCGGCCTGGGTGTCTAGTTTGACTGGGTCATGATTTATTCCTGTTGATGGCTTAACCTTTTCACCTCGAGGGAACATACCGTACACTCTCTGGAAAATGGATCGCATTGAGAAGCCTAATAGTAAAAGTTGGCTCTCTGAAAAGGCCAAAGTCATCTAAGAACTTGAATCTCTTAAGCGGAGCAGGCGATTATGGATGAAGGTGTTCTATTGCAATTTGTCATGTTTGCTGAGGGAAAACACAATGAAGTTTGTCTGAAGATCGATATGTTTTCTCTGTTGGCAGACGGTGTGGCAAGGCGCCAGGAGTCTCTCTATGTTGCTATACACACACACACGCACACACACACACACACACACACACACACACACACACACACACACACCCTTCTCTTCCGGTGTCATGCTCTGGCCCCACCTCTCCCTGAGGATGACACATGGAGGACTGTTGGGACTAGGTGGTGTCCTGACCCCTAACCTTTGACGCTAGATACATGATTAATTATTAATAGGTGCAACAGTATCAGAAGGGTGTTACAGTATATCTGACGTCCTAATGGGGCTTTTAGCATAGCATACAACTCATTCAACTATATTCACCTTCATTCAATACTGGGGGTTTTCTGAAACCTTACAAACATACTGCATGCCTACAGTCAAAAACATGAGGATTAAGTCACAGTCTACAGTGTGTCTGGTTAGTGTCACATTTGAATGAACCAAACAAGGGTCTGTGCAGGTAAATGCTGTGGTCTGGCCTAATCCTCTCTCTAAAACAGGCCAGCTTAAGTCTGACTACTGTCTGTGAGCCGTGGAGAGACTGGCTGTATGGGCTACTTGTCTGGGTGACGCTGAAAAGACCTCTTGTATTTCGGAAGGTAGCTAGCTAACTCTTTTTGTTTTCTCAATGCAAGGAAATGTAACAATGTATTTAAACATTGGGAGAGAGGAAAACATTACCTGTGTGCAGTACTGCAGGGACACTCAACAGAGTTAGTTACTTAGGTCAGCTCAGGCTTTCCATGCCCAGCCAGCTGCACAATAGAACCAGCACAGGAGGAGATGGCGGTTCTGCTCGAAATAGAACCTACAGATTGGTACTATAGTAGTGCCAGTCTGTGATGTCTACCAAGTAGTGCTGAGCGATTTGTGCTTTTTGAGGTTGGTTCGGTTTAGGTTAAATTATAAAAAAGAATCACAGTTTTCAATTTCGGTTTTAATTAATAAAAAAATTAACATTAAATGATTAACAATACAATACAATAAAAATAAAAAAAATCCAAAAATAGTGAAAATTCAATTGCCAAAACATTGAAAATATTCCATTGTCACAGTCAGGTCTACATTGGGTAGGCACCAGTAGAAAAATAGGAAATTACTACGAAATAATAGAATATTTAGTTTGTACATTTAGTTTTTATTGGATGACTTTATTATTTTTTATTGGATGACTTTGCAAGTCATCATCTCATCTCTGCTCAGGCAGTAGCAGCCAGCCAATCTAATCTAATATTATCTCTGTGCTACCAATACTGTACTGTCTTTAGTCATCCTATTTAGCTAGGCTAGCCTGCCTAAGAATGCTGCAGAGCTGTCTGAAGAAATCATTTGAAATGTTCTTCAAAGTAGATAATACACACTTTCATTAACTGTCTCTATCACTTTAGTTGTTTTGTAGTGTACATTCCTCTCTCATGCGGTCTGTGTATCTGTAACCTAACAGTAGCAGGCGTAAACGTGTATCCGTCTCTGTCCGGAAATAACAGATGCAATGGATTATGGTCATTGTAGTTAATTACCACATTTCTGCGCTGAACTAGGTTGAATATTTGCTTACTGAAAACTACAACTCACATCAGCCTAGCGTCTCACATACAATGGGGTCCGAAATTATTGACACTGTTGATAAAGATGAGCAATAATGATTGTGTAAAATAAATACTTAAAGTACTGAGCTATGTTGCATGCATGTTGCATTATTTTATACTAATACAATTGTCAGAGAAAGAGATTTTGTTTTTGTTAAACATGCAACATAGCTCAGTCAAAAACGTAGGGGTCAAAACAATTGACACCCAGAAAGATTCTTATAAATAAAGTAGTCAAAAGTGAACTATTTTGTCTCATATTCCTAGCATGCAATGACTACATCAAGTGAGTGACTCTGCAAACTTGTTGAATGCATTTGCAGTTCATTTTGGTTGTGTTATTATTATTTTGCGCCCAATAGAAATGAATGGTAAATAATGTATTGTGTCATTTTGTAGTCACCTTCATTGTAAATAAGAATAGAATAGGTTTCTAAACACTTATGAATTCACGTGGATGCTACCATGATTACAGATCGTCCTGAATGAGTCTTGAATAATGATGAGTGAGAAAGAAACAGAGCGTCAAAGAACATACCCCCAAGACACACGTAATCATGGTAGCATCTTTTAAGGGCTGTCAATTATTTGGACCCCTACCATTTTAAGGAAAAAAATGTATTACTTGTTTAACAAAATATCTAATTTTACTGGGCTTTTAGTCTAAAGAGAGAGCCAAGATGTTCAAATCACCCAAAGGCTACGGTACAAGCTACAGAACGAATGCAGGTGAATGAAGTTGTATGAGTTGAATGCAATGCTAAAAATCACCATCATGACCTCAGATATAACACCCTCCTAATACTGTTGCAGCTATTAATAATGTAACTATGCTGAACAATCCCCAGAATGGATTTCATCATATAACCTCTAAAGACGTGGATAAGAATCACATACCCTGTTCTAGGACAAAGGTTAGGGGTCAGGACACCACCTAGTCCCAACAGTCCTCCCTGTGTCACCCTCTGGGAGAGGTGGGGCCGGAGCATGACACCGGAATAGGCGTGTGTGTGTGTGTGTGTGTGTGTAGGTGTGTAGGTTGGGGATCTGATAGCGTTAGCAGTGTTTTTGGCACCCTGATCAAGGCAGTGGCCCATTCTTATTCAATGTTAATATGAACCACCCACCTCCCCTGTACCTTTGTCAACTATCTAATATGACACACCCCTCCCAGGCCTGTGCCTGCATCCCTATATAATGCACAACTTTTGACCAGAGCCTAGCTACTACTTACTTACAAGTAGTCCTCATATACTGGAGGGGTTAGGGTTAGGGTTTGGGTTATGGCTAGGTTTGGGGATTTGAACACCACTGCCAACTTTGAACACCACTGCCCACCCATCCTATGATAAAAAAAAATGGGAAACACCTCTTAAGGATCCGCCAATTTTTAAAAATTTTCGCCTAAAATGACATACCCAAATCTAACTGCCTTTAGCTCAGGCCCTGAAGCACGGATATGCATATTCTTGATACCATTTGAAAGGAAACACTTTGAAGTTTGTGGAAATGTTAAATTAATGTAAGAGAATATAACACATTATATCTGGTAAAAGATAATACAAAGCAAAAAACATGCATTTTTTTTGTATTTTTTTTGTACCATCATCTTTGAAATGCAAGAGAAAGGCCATAATGTATTATTCCATCCCAGGCACAATGTAGATTTTGGCCACTAGATGGCAGCAGTGTATGTGCAAAGTTCATAACTGTGAACTCTCCTCAAACAATAACATGGTATTCTTTCACTGTAATAGTTACTGTAAATTGGACAGTGCAGTTAGATTAGCAAGAATGTAAGCTTTCTGACAATATCACATATGTCTATATCCTGGGAAATGTTCTTGTTACGTACAACCTCATGCTAATCACATTAGCCTATGTTAGCTCAACCGTCCTGCGGGGGGGACCCACCGTTCCAGTTAAGAAATACGTAGATTTTTTTGCTGAGATGGCATCCTTTTTTGAAAGTAAGGTAGAAACTTCTGTAGCAGTTGTCTTTTTACATTTCAGAGCTTTGGTGAGGAGAGTGGTGGGTGGGTATGTCACTGTGTGTGTGTCAAGGCATCTGCATACTAGGTTTGTTTGCTCTTAGCAGAAATGTGCAGATACAGTCTGTGCCTCGTATACTCCCTTAAAAGACCTTCACTTGAAAAACGAGGAAAAAGTGACAATGGTACTGTTTGTCCCACTTGAGACTCTGTAGCCAGTATACACTTCCTCAAAATAGTCAGAATTAATCAAAGTCATAATTAATCTACGATAACTCAAGAAAACAAATCATTTTGACATTTTTGCAGAGAAGGTCTTAGTCACGCACTTTTACATGAACTGAGATGTTTGGTGCAGTATTTCTCAAGTGAAAAACTGTGCATGAAAACGAGTCATCTCTTGTTGAATGACAACAAACACTTACTTCATTGAAGTAAGTAAGTCCCTACTGTTGACCAATCACGACGAAGTGGCTTGAACTACGGCTTTCCTCAGGAAAAAATGCTGTGCGCAGGAACAGCCAAAAAAACAGTAGCAGAGCAGTGTGGGTTGGAGGAACAAGACCATGTAGTTCTTCAAAGTCAATAAGACTTTAATAATGACT
This sequence comes from Oncorhynchus clarkii lewisi, assembly GCF_045791955.1. Lineage (NCBI taxonomy): Eukaryota > Metazoa > Chordata > Actinopteri > Salmoniformes > Salmonidae > Oncorhynchus > Oncorhynchus clarkii. The sequence continues at coordinate 27,974,350 of NC_092166.1, read as the reverse complement.
GCTGAATAACAACTATCATTCACATAGATCATACCATTTCAGGTAGAGATGCCACGCTAAGAAATAGCTACTCTATATTACCTCACGGTGGCACATTCTTCTCTCTTCTGTTGCAGGCATAAAAGAAACACTGTAAAAGTAGATGCGCCATGGATTATGGTCATTGTAGTTAATTACCATGTTTTACAAGTTAAACAATGTAAAATACTGGCCTGTTGGAAACTACAACTCCCTACTACAGTACATTGCACAGTTCAGGCTGAATCTGATGTATCTCTAGAGAAACTGTGCAATGTGTGCATTGAGCTCACAGAAGAAAAATAATGAATGAAATGGAAATCAAATAATTGAAATAATTCAATAATAGTTGTTTAAAAAAACTGAAAATAACCGAAATTTCAGTGTGGTGAAGAATGCGCAACAGCGCCTTTTCTACCGCAGGAGGCTGAAGAAATTTGGCTTGGCCCCTAATACCCTTTACAAACCTTGACAGATGCACATTGAGAGCATCCGGTCGGGCTGTATCACCGCCTGGTATGGCAATTGTACCATCGGCAGCTGCAGGGCTCTCCAGAGGTTGGTGTGGTCAGCTCAACCTGAGGCACGGCCTGTACACCCCGCTACCATCTAGAAGGTGGAGACAGTACAGGTGTATCAAAGCTGGGACCGAGAGAAACAGCTTCTATCTCCAGGCCATCAATCTGTTAAATAGTCACCATTAGCCGGCCTCCGCCCAGTACCCTGCCTTGAACTCACTGTTACTAGCCGGCTACCAACCGGTACTCCACCCTACACCTTAGAGACTTCTGCCCTATGTACATAGTCATTGAACACTGGACACTTCAATAATGTTTATATACTGTTTTACTCACTTTTTATGTACGTACTGTATTCTAGTCATGGCTCATCCTATATAACTACTGCTGTACACACCTTTTCTATTCATATACCGTCCATACTGTCTATACACACCATCATATACTTACAGTATATATTTATATTCTAGACTCTGACATGGGTCGTTCTGATATTTCTTAACTTACATTTTTTGGATATGTGTGTATTGTTTTGGTATTGTTCGGTATTAATGCACTGTTGGGGCTTAAACATAAGCATTTTTTCTGCACCTGCAATAATATCTGCAAAATATGTGTACGCGTATCAAATTTGATTTGATTTGGGGTAGAACGAAAGAGAGGAGGCCAGGCCATGGAGCAGGAGCCAGGGAGGTGAGGCAGGCCTGATGACAGGAGCTTCCTGTGGGTCCAGAGTCCTGGACAGGGCCTGTTTTTCAAGGGAAGCGCAGGAGTCCTAATCTGTGGCCCCTGGAGGAGATGGGAGCCGGTGGCCCCGGTTGCCTCATTGTCCCCTTTATCACCTCCCTCTCCCTCTCATGTCCTCCTGCGCTGGACTCATTTAGACAGCCAGATATTATCACCAGACGGACTGCTTGTGTGAGGATGGAGGCTGGCAGGCAGGCTCGGTGGGTGGGTTTTATGCACGTACAGAGACACACATGAGGATACTACACACATACTCACAGTCACACAGCCAGAGAGATAGACAGACACACACAAGCACGCCAACTCACATACACATGGCATGCACACAAACTGAGTTAAGGTAAGCTAGCAACGGTGTCACCCAAACAGAGCACACAGAAGCAGAGACACTGTTGCATGCAATGCACACAATCTCCTATCCAGGGTCAGAGTGATTTTGGCAATTTAGTTAATCAGGTGAAACAGTGTGGCTTTTGTGGGCAGGAAGTCAATCTGACCAATAGAGCCTCAGTTTGTCATGCTGTCACTTCATAATGAACAGCTGAGGAAGTCACACACCAAAACACATGCATGCAGGCATACACAAACACACATGCATAGACATGCAAGCACACACACACACACACACACACACACACACACACACACACACACACACACACACACACACACACACGCACATTTTAAATTCTTTATTTGAATCCACCAAACAAATTTACCACCAGCTTGCACATTCAGCCGAGGCTGTCCAATCGTACCACGAGGGGCTGGTATTTAAGAAACTTGTCAGCAAAGGCCTGCTCCATGTAGCCGTCAAATGAGCAGCCCACTTCCAAAATGAACACCTCCCCCTGGCCTCCCCCCACAACAACAACTAGCATATTTGACACACAGGAAAAAACATAATCATCAACATCAAACCGGCTTCTTCTTACACAAGAATGTTTATTGATTTGTGCTGTTGGTGAGATTACCTGTCTCACCTCGCTGGCTATCAGGTCGACAAGGTCTAGCAATGTACAACTCCTTGTATGAACAGCAACCGTTCACAAGATGGGCAACATAATCCATTACATTTGACTCAAGTAGAATACAAAATGGGTCATGGTCTGTAGGGTACCAGAGTGCTAGGCTATATTTTGTTGGTAGACATTTCAGCATCACCTTAAGAGTAATGGTGAGAATGTCCTCGCCAATGGCAGTATTCTGGTACATTGAATGGGAGACATAGAGGTCAGCACAGTCCAGAGCAGGGAGTTGACCCCTGCAGACTCAGGCCAGTTCAGTGCTGCTGTAGCTGCATCCATCTGATACCAAGGAGTGTTGTCCTCAATGTGTGCTTAGATGTTCCATCATGGGCGACACAAGCCTCCACAACAGAACAGGGGTCTGCCACAACTGCATCAGAGGCGCTCACTGGCTCAGTTTGCATATCAGTCTGTGTCCGTCTGAACTCCTCTTCAGTCCGGTTGCACAGGTTGTTGACGTCCAGCCAGTCTGAGCAGATTCCAAAGCCCGCAGTATGTGTCCAATTTTCCATTGGCCTTCCCCCTAAAAGGCCAGGAAGTTGTCCTTAGTGTCTGTGGCCAATGGAACCTTCCCTCCTCCGTAGGTTCAGAAGGAGGCTAACACCCTAACTGTCACATCGTCACTGTTGAGCACGTTCAACAGGTGAGTCAGTCTGGTAGCAGTGTAAGTCCACTCAACATTCGGGACACCCAAACCTCCCTCTCTTTGGCTCAGGAAGATAACGTCACATGTCGTGGGCGTGTGTTTAAGCATAGCCACATTTTAGAGTGGCCTTTTATTGTCCCCAGCACAAAGTGCACCTGTGTAATAATCACGCTGTTTAATCAGCTTCTTGATGTGCTACACCTGTCAGGTGGATGGATTATCTTGGCAAAGGAGAAATGCTCACGAACAGGGATGTAAATACATTTGAAAGAAATATGCTTTTTGTGCCTATTGGAAACATATTTCTGGGATATTTTATTTCAGCTCATGAAACATTGGACCAACACGTTACATGTTGCGTTTATATTTTTGGTCAGTATATTTTGTAACAAGACACTTTCGAGAGCTGTAATTTGTATTTTCAAAATACAAAATACTTTTCTCTACTATTTTTTTATAGCGGTTAACCCTTTTGTGGCGCCCTTTCACCCTGCATTGCTTTCAGTAGTCTGAAGGCACTATGGTGTGATAAGAGTGTCTGCTATATTAACTAAATATAAATGTTCATGTAAAAATTGACATTTCCAAAGCATTGGGAGCTCCACCCCAAAATAAGATTTAGTCTAAAAGGGACTTTTTAAATGTACTTTTTGTAGCAGGTTGAGGAGAATTTACCCAGTAGGTTAGGATAATTAGCTTAAGCTGTACCCCATTTAGACTTGACCCCGAACAAGTCCAATATTAATACGCAGTGTGATTTGCAGCCAATTTTTGTATGTTCATTTTCACACATACATTTAGCAGACACTCTTGTCCAGAGTAACTTAGAATCAGTGCCTTCAACTAAGGTACTGTAGTTAACATATGACAGTAAGTAAAACACTTCTGTAAATGTGAATGTTGTTGCTGTTCGGGCCAGCTACTTGCACATGGATTTCAAAATACAACATTTGTGTATTTTAATGAAAGACAATTCAAAATACAAGTATTTTGTCGTTTATTTTGATGCATTGATCTTTATGGTATTTTGTAATTGTATTTTGACATTTTTTCCCATCCCGGCCCACAGTCTTTTTGACAGTAAATACACTTCAGAGAAAAACACACAAATTCTTCCTCGTTTCCACAGCCTCTCTCTCCCTCTTCCATATCTCCCCCCCCCCCTCTCTGTCTTCCCTCTCCCTGCATATGACAGTGATCTTTCGCATGTAGACATTTGTTTGTGTCTACCCTTGTCTTTATATATGTCACGCCCTGACCATAGTTTGCTTTGTATGTTTCTATGTTTTGTTTGGTCAAGGTGTGATCTGAGTGGGCATTCTATGTTGTATGTCTAGTTTGTCTGTTTCTGTGTTCGGCCTGATATGGTTCTCAGTCAGAGGCAGGTGTTAGTCATTGTCTCTGATTGGGAACCATATTTAGGTAGCTTGTTTTGTCATTGTGGGTGATTGTCTATGTTATGTTGCTTGTTAGCACAGTGTTTGAGTAGGGTCACTTTGTTGTTTTGTAGTGTTCAGTTTTTCCCCGTTAAAATGACGAACACTTACCACGCCGCATCTTGGTCCTCCTCTCTATCTCCAGACGACATCCGTGACAATATACAGTGCCCTTCAAAAGTTTGGACACACCTACTCATTCCAGGGTTTCTTTATTTTGACTATTTTCTACATTGTAGAATTGTAACGGTTACGCAAGGTGTCGGGAAGCAAGTACAGAAAGTCAATTTAATAATAAATTAAACATGGACCAAAACAAGAGTAGTGTACAGACATATATCACAAGAACAGAATCAATAACACCCGGGGAACGAAACAAAGGGAGTGACAGATACTGGGCAGGTAATCAGGAAGGTGATGGGGTCCAGGTGAGTTTGAGGCACAGGTGTGCGTAACGATGGTGGCATGTGTGCGCAATAATCAGTAAACTGGCGACAACGAGTGCCAGAGAAGGGGAGCGGGAGTAGACACGACAGCACCCCCTCCCCGACGCGCGGCTCCAGCAGCAGGATGCCGACCAGAGAGACGGTCCTGAGGAACAAGAGGGGTCTGGTCACTTCTACTGTAGTACTTGACGAGCTAGCTGAGGCATCCCAGGTAGCTTTGGCAATGGAAGCCTGATGAGCCAAGCCAGGCTTGTGAACCTATCAAGCCGGCTGAGGCGGCATGGAAGCCTGACGAGCCAGCTGAGGTATCCCTGGTTGCATTGGCAGCCGCCCTTACCTGACGTCACCAGTAAAAAGGCAAAGAAAATCCCTATTGCTTCCCTTTGGCAAGGCGTTATTCTGTAAACGGGTACGCTAGGAGTCGGGAAGCAAGTACAGGAAGTGAATTTAAGAATAAATGGAACAAAACAAGAACCACGAGTAGCGTACAGACATATAAACACAGGACCAGAATCAAATAACGCCTGGGGAAAGAACCAAAGGGAGTGACAGATACAGGGCAGGTAATCAGGAAGGTGATGGAGTCCAGGTGAGTCTCATTAGGCGCAGGTGCACGTAAAGATGGTGGCAGGTGTATGTAATAATGAGTAAACTGGCGACAACGAGTGCCAGAGAGGGGGAGCGGGAGTAGACGTGACAAGAATAATAGTGGGTTGAAGTCAGGTGATTGTGGAGGCCAGGTCATGTGATGCAGCACTCCATCACTCTCCTTCTTGGTCAAATAGCCCTTTCATAGCCTGAAGGTGTGTTGGGTCATTGTCCTGTTGAAAAACAAATGATACTCCCACTAAGCGCAAACCACATGGGTTAAGTATCGCTGCAGAATGCTGTGGTAGCCATGCTGGTTAAGTGTGCCTTAAATTCTAAATAAGTCACTGACAAAGAACCCCCACACTATCACACCTCCTCCTCCATGCGTCACAGTAGAAAAAACACATGTGGAGATTATCCATTCACATGCTCTGCGTCTCACAAAGACATGGCGGTTGGAACCAAAAATCTCGAATTTGGTCTCATCAGACCAAAGGAGAGATCTCCACCAGTCTAATGTCCATTGCTTGTGTTTCTTGGCCCAAGGAAGTCTCGTCTTCTTATTGGTGTCCTTTACTAGTGGTTTCTATGCAGCAATTTGACCATGAAGGCCTGATTCACAGTCTCCTCTGAACAGTTGATGTTGAGATGTGTGTGTTACTTCAACTCTATGAAGCATTTATTTGGTCTGCAAATTCTGAGGCTGGTAACTCTAACGAACTCATCCTCTGCAGCAGAGTTAACTCTGGGTCTTCCATTCCTGTCTTCATGAGAGCCAGTTTCATCATAGCGCTTGATGGTTTTTGTGACTGTACATGAAGAAACTTTCAAAGTTCTTTACATTTTCCTGATTGACTGACCTTCATGTCTTAAAGTAATGATGGCCTGTCGTTTCGCTTTGCTTATTTGAGCTGTTTGTGCCCCTATCTTGTCACAACAGAACTGATTGGCTCAAACGCATTAAGACGGAAAGAAATTCCACAAATTAACTTTTAAGAAGGCACACCTGCTAATTGAAATGCATTCCTGCTGACTACCTCAAGAACCTGGTTGAGAGAACGCCAAGAGTGTGCAAAGCTGTCGTCAAGGCAAAGGATGAAGAATGATGAGCCAACTTTGAAGAATCTCAAATAGAAAATATATTTTGATTTGTTTAACACTGTTTTGGTCACTACATGATTCCATATGTGTTATTTCACAGTTTTGATGTCTTTACTATTATTCTACAATCTAGAAAATAGTAAAAATAAAGAAAAACCCTTGAATGAGTAGGTGTTCTAAAACCTTTGATCGGTAGTGTATATTATGCTCTTGTCAATGTTCCAAATGGGACGTTATTTGTTTGTTTTTTACCTAAACATGCAAACACCATCAGATAGTCAGATTTGATGAAATATAACAGAACCGATTACCTGGAATGACATTCACTCTCACGGGATGGGTTGCCAAAAATATCTAACTGAATACCACCTTCCCAATAAGCCACTGATATGACTGCATTGACATTCTAGGCGATTCTGTGCTTCCAACTTTGTGGCAACAGTTTGGGGGAGGCCCTTTCCTATTTCAGCATGACAATGCCCCCGTGCACAAGGCGAGGTGGTTGGGTTGTCGAGATCGTTGTGGAAGAACATCACTGACCTTCACAGAGCCCTGACCTCAACCTCACCGAACACCTTTGGAATGAATTGCAATGCCGACTGCGAGCCAGGCCTAAACGCCCAACATCAGTGCCCAACCTCACTAATGCTCTTGTGGCTGAATGGAAGCGATCCCCCCCACAGTAATGTTCCAACATCTAGTGGAAAGCCTTCCCACAAGAGTTGAGGCTGTTATTTACAGCAAAGGGGGACCAACTCCATATTAATATTAATATTGATATTGATTTTGGAGATGTTCGACAAGCAGGTATCCACATACTTTTGGTCATGTAGTGTATATTTTGGGTCTACCCAAATTGCTGCTGGCCCACGCACCTACAAATTTCTGGCTACGCCACTGGGGTCAGGCATAAGGTTAGCAGTGCGGTCAAAGTTAGGGCTAAGTTTAGGTTAAAAATCATATTTTAAGAAGATAAATTGTAGATATAGGTGGCCTGTATGACTTTGTGGCTGTGGTAGCTAGAGACAACCTAGAATTAGCTTGACTAATTCAGCTGCGGGCAAGGTTCTGACAAATGGGTGTGCCTTGGTGGTGGCAAGGACACACCCAGGGAACACTCACATCAAACCACACCCCCAAGACAACTCACACTTGGCTTCTGTCGTGGCCGCCAGCATTTCTTGAGGATCAAGCCAAACAACAATGCCAAATCAGCGGGTGCAGTTCCCTTTTAACTGTGCAGTCTCATTATGAGTATTACGTTGTTTACCAATGTCAGTGTATAGTAGTGTGTTCCCTACACCCTGTCACTCTTCCTGCTCCCGGTGTGCTATTTCAGACCTTTCGTTGAACCCCTTTTGTTCCTCTGATTAGGTGTCCATGGAGGGAAGGAGAGGGGGGAGAGGTGGATTTCCGATGGCCAGGACCCATCCTCTGGGTTCTCACAGACCTCTCAGGTGTCTGGAGGACTAGAGGGATGGAGTGATGGAGAACTAGAGGGATGGAGTGATGGAGGGCTAGAGGGATGGAGTGATGGAGGTCTAGAGGGATGGAGTGATGGAGGGCTAGAAGGATGGAGTGATGGAGGGACAGAGGGATGGAGTGATGGAGGACTAGAGGGATGGAGTGAGGGAGGGACAGAGGGATGGAGTGATGGCGATACACAGGCATGGAGGGACAGAGGGATGGAGTGATGGAGTGATGGAGGACTAGAGGGATGGAGTGATGGAGGGACAGAGGGATGGAGTGATGGAGGACTAGAGGGATGGAGTGATGGAGGGACAGAGGGATGGAGTGATGGAGGTCTAGAGGGATGGAGTGATGGAGGGACAGAGGGATGGAGTGATGGAGGACTAGAGGGATGGAGTGATGGAGGATTAGAGGGATGGAGTGATGGAGGGACAGAAGGATGGAGTGATGGAGGACTAGAGGGATGGAGTGATGGAGGACTAGAGGGGTGGAGTGATGGAGGACTAGAGGGATGGAGTGATGGAGGGACAGTGGGATGGAGTGATGGAGGACTAGAGGGATGGAGTGATGGAGGACTAGAGGGATGGAGTGATGGAGGACTAGAGGGATGGAGTGATGGAGGGATGGAGTGATGGAGTGCTGGAGGGACAGAGGGACGGAGTGATAGAGGGATGGAGTGATGGAGGGATGGAGTGATGGAGGACTAGAGGGATGGAGTGAGGGAGGGACAGAGGGATGGAGTGATGGCGATACACAGGCATGGAGGGACAGAGGGATGGAGTGATGGAGGACTAGAGGGATGGAGTGATGGAGGACTAGAGGGATGGAGTGATGGAGGGATGGAGTGATGGAGTGCTGGAGGGACAGAGGGACGGAGTGATAGAGTGATGGAGGACTAGAGGGATGGAGTGATGGAGGACTAGAGGGATGGAGTGAGGGAGGGACAGAGGGATGGAGTGATGGCGGGACAGAGGGATGGAGTGATGGAGGGACAGAGGGATGGAGTGATGGAGGGACAGAGGGATGGAGTGATGGAGGGACAGAGGGATGGAGTGATGGAGGGACAGAGGGATGGAGTGATGGAGGATTAGAGGGATGCAGTGATGGAGGACTAGAGGGATGGAGTGATGGAGGACCAGAGGGATGGAGTGATGGAGGACTAGAGGGATGGAGTGATGGCGGGACAGAGGGATGGAGGGATGGAGGTCTAGAGGGATGGAGTGATGGAGGGACAGAGGGATGGAGTGATGGAGGGACAGAGGGATGGAGGACCAGAGGGATGGAGTGATGGAGGGACAGAGGGATGGAGTGATGGAGGACTAGAGGGATGGAGTGATGGAGGGACAGAGGGATGGAGTGATGGAGGACTAGAGGGATGGAGTGATGGAGGGACAGAGGGATGGAGTGATGGAGTACGAGAGGGATGGAGTGATGGAGGGACAAAGGGATGGAGTGATGGAGGACTGGAGGGATGGAGTGATGGAGGACTAGAGGGATGGAGTGATGGAGGGACAGTGGGATGGAGTGATGGAGGACTACAGGGATGGAGTGATGGAGGACTAGAGGGATGGAGTGATGGAGAACTAGAGGGATGGAGTGATGGAGGGCTAGAGGGATGGAGTGATGGAGAACTAGAGGGATGGAGTGATGGAGGGACAGAGGGATGGAGTGATGGAGGACAGAGGGATGGAGTGATGGAAGGACAGAGGGATGGAGTGATGGAGGACTAGAGGGATGGAGTGATGGAGGTCTAGAGGGATGGAGTGATGGAGGGATGGAGTGATGGCGGACTAGAGGGATGGAGTGATGGAGGAACAGAGGGAAGGAGTAATGGAGGGACAGAGGGATGGAGTGATGGAGGTCTAGAGGGATGGAGTGATGGAGGGCTAGAAGGATGGAGTGATGGAGGGACAGAGGGATGGAGTGATGGAGGACTAGAGGGATGGAGTGAGGGAGGGACAGAGGGATGGAGTGATGGCGATACACAGGCATGGAGGGACAGAGGGATGGAGTGATGGAGGACTAGAAGGATGGAGTGATGGAGGGACAGAGGGATGGAGTGATGGAGGACTAGAGGGATGGATTGATGGAGGGACAGAGGGATGGAGTGATGGAGGACTAGAGGGATGGAGTGATGGAGGTCTAGAGGGATGGAGTGATGGAGGGACAGAGGGATGGAGTGATGGAGGACTAGAGGGATGGAGTGATGGAGGACTAGAGGGATGGAGTGATGGAGGGACAGAGGGATGGAGTGATGGAGGACTAGAGGGATGGAGTGATGGAGGACTAGAGGGATGGAGTGATGGAGGACTAGAGGGATGGAGTGATGGAGGGATGGAGTGATGGAGTGCTGGAGGGACAGAGGGACGGAGTGATAGAGGGATGGAGTGATAGAGGGATGGAGTGATGGAGGACTAGAGGGATGGAGTGAGGGAGGGACAGAGGGATGGAGTGATGGCGATACACAGGCATGGAGGGACAGAGGGATGGAGTGATGGAGGACTAGAGGGATGGAGTGATGGAGGACTAGAGGGATGGAGTGATGGAGGGATGGAGTGATGGAGTGCTGGAGGGACAGAGGGACGGAGGGATAGAGTGATGGAGGACTAGAGGGATGGAGTGATGGAGGACTAGAGGGATGGAGTGAGGGAGGGACAGAGGGATGGAGTGATGGCGGGACAGAGGGATGGAGTGATGGAGGGACAGAGGGATGGAGTGATGGAGGGACAGAGGGATGGAGTGATGGAGGGACAGAGGGATGGAGTGATGGAGGATTAGAGGGATGGAGTGATGGAGGACTAGAGGGATGGAGTGATGGAGGACCAGAGGGATGGAGTGATGGAGGACTAGAGGGATGGAGTGATGGAGGTACAGAGGGATGGAGGGATGGAGGGATGGAGGTCTAGAGGGATGGAGTGATGGAGGGACAGAGGGATGGAGTGATGGAGGGACAGAGGGATGGAGGACCAGAGGGATGGAGTGATGGAGGGACAGAGGGATGGAGTGATGGAGGACTAGAGGGATGGAGTGATGGAGGGACAGAGGGATGGAGTGATGGAGGACTAGAGGGATGGAGTGATGGAGGGACAGAGGAATGGAGTGATGGAGGACTAGAGGGATGGAGTGATGGAGGTCTAGAGGGATGGAGTGATGGAGGGACAGAGGGATGGAGTGATGGAGTACGAGAGGGATGGAGTGATGGAGGACTAGAGGGATGGAGTGATGGAGGGACAAAGGGATGGAGTGATGGAGGACTGGAGGGATGGAGTGATGGAGGACTAGAGGGATGGAGTGATGGAGGGACAGTGGGATGGAGTGATGGAGGACTAGAGGGATGGAGTGATGGAGGACTAGAGGGATGGAGTGATGGAGGGATGGAGTGATGGAGTGCTGGAGGGACAGAGGGACGGAGTGATAGAGGGATGGAGTGATGGAGGGACAGAGGGATGGAGTGATTGAGGGACAGAGGGATGGAGTGATGGAGGGACAGAGGGATGGAGTGATGGAGGACTAGAGGGATGGAGTGATGGCGGGACAGAGGGATGGAGGGATGGAGGGATGGAGGTCTAGAGGGATGGAGTGATGGAGGGACAGAGGGATGGAGTGATGGAGGGACAGAGGGATGGAGGACCAGAGGGATGGAGTGATGGAGGGACAGAGGGATGGAGTGATGGAGGACTAGAGTGATGGAGTGATGGAGGGACAGAGGGATGGAGTGATGGAGGACTAGAGGGATGGAGTGATGGAGGGACAGAGGGATGGAGTGATGGAGGACTAGAGGGATGGAGTGATGGAGGTCTAGAGGGATGGAGGGACAGAGGGATGGAGTGATGGAGTACGAGAGGGATGGAGTGATGGAGGACTAGAGGGATGGAGTGATGGAGGGACAAAGGGATGGAGTGATGGAGGACTGGAGGGATGGAGTGATGGAGGGACAGTGGGATGGAGTGATGGAGGACTAGAGGGATGGAGTGATGCAGGACTAGAGGGATGGAGTGATGGAGGGACAGAGGGATGGAGTGATGGAGGGACAGAGGGATGGAGTGATGGAGGGACAGAGGGATGGAGGGACAGAGGGATGGAGTGATGGAGAACTAGAGGAATGGAGTGATGGCGGGACAGAGGGATGGAGTGGTGGAGGACTAGAGGGATGGAGTGATGGAGGACTAGAGGGATGGAGTGATGGAGCGACAGAGGGATGGAGTGATGGAGGACTAGAGTGATGGAGGTCTAGAGGGATGGAGTGATGGAGGTCTAGAGGGATGGAGTGATGCCGGACTAGAGGGATCGAGTGATGGAGGTCTAGAGGGATGGAGTGATGGAGGACTAGAGGGATGGAGTGATGGAGGGACAGAGGGATGGAGTGATGAAGGATTAAAGGGATGGGGTGATGGAGGACTAGAGGGATGGAGGGTTGTAGGGATGGAGGTCTAGAGGGATGGAGTGATGGAGGGACAGAGGGATGGAGTGATTGAGGGACAGAGGGATGGAGTGATGGAGGGACAGAGGGATGGAGTGATGGAGGACTAGAGGGATGGAGTGATGGCGGGACAGAGGGATGGAGGGATGGAGGGATGGAGGTCTAGAGGGATGGAGTGATGGAGGGACAGAGGGATGGAGTGATGGAGGGACAGAGGGATGGAGGACCAGAGGGATGGAGTGATGGAGGGACAGAGGGATGGAGTGATGGAGGACTAGAGGGATGGAGTGATGGAGGGACAGAGGGATGGAGTGATGGAGGACTAGAGGGATGGAGTGATGGAGGGACAGAGGGATGGAGTGATGGAGGACTAGAGGGATGGAGTGATGGAGGTCTAGAGGGATGGAGGGACAGAGGGATGGAGTGATGGAGTACGAGAGGGATGGAGTGATGGAGGACTAGAGGGATGGAGTGATGGAGGGACATAGGGATGGAGTGATGGAGGACTGGAGGGATGGAGTGATGGAGGGACAGTGGGATGGAGTGATGGAGGACTAGAGGGATGGAGTGATGCAGGACTAGAGGGATGGAGTGATGGAGGGACAGAGGGATGGAGTGATGGAGGGACAGAGGGATGGAGTGATGGAGGGACAGAGGGATGGAGGGACAGAGGGATGGAGTGATGGAGAACTAGAGGAATGGAGTGATGGCGGGACAGAGGGATGGAGTGGTGGAGGACTAGAGGGATGGAGTGATGGAGGACTAGAGGGATGGAGTGATGGAGCGACAGAGGGATGGAGTGATGGAGGACTAGAGTGATGGAGGTCTAGAGGGATGGAGTGATGGAGGTCTAGAGGGATGGAGTGATGCCGGACTAGAGGGATCGAGTGATGGAGGTCTAGAGGGATGGAGTGATGGAGGACTAGAGGGATGGAGTGATGGAGGGACAGAGGGATGGAGTGATGAAGGATTAAAGGGATGGGGTGATGGAGGACTAGAGGGATGGAGGGTTGTAGGGATGGAGGTCTAGAGGGATGGAGTGATGGAGGGACAGAGGGATGGAGTGATGGAAGGACAGAGGGATGGAGGACCAGAGGGATGGAGTGATGGAGGGACAGAGGGATGGAGTGATGGAGGGACAGAGGGATGGAGGACTAGAGGGATGGAGTGATGGAGGACTAGAGGGATGGAGTGATGGAGGGACAGAGGGATGGAGTGATGGAGGACTAGAGGGATGGAGTGATGGAGGGACAGAGGGATGGAGTGATGGAGTGACAGAGGGATGGAGTGATGGAGGGGCAGGGGGATGGAGGGATGGCGGGACAGAGGGATGGAGTAATGGAGGGACAGAGGGATGGAGTGATGGAGTGCTGGAGGGACAGAGGGACGGAGTGATAGAGGGATGGAGTGATGGAGGGACAGAGGGATGGAGTGATGGAGGGACAGAGGGATGGAGGGACAGAGGGATGGAGTGATGGAGGACTAGTGGGATGGAGTGATGGAGGGACAGAGGGATGGAGTGATGGAGGACTAGAGGGATGGAGTGATGGAGGGACAGAGGGATGGGGTGATGGAGGGACAGAGGGATGGAGTGATGGAGGGACAGAGGGATGGAGGGACAGAGGGATGGAGTGATGGAGGACTAGAGGAATGGAGTGATGGCGGGACAGAGGGATGGAGTGATGGAGGACTAGAGGGATGGAGTGATGGAGGACTAGAGGGATGGAGTGATGGAGCAACAGAGGGATGGAGTGATGGAGGACTAGAGTGATGGAGGTCTAGAGGGATGGAGTGATGGAGGTCTAGAGGGATGGAGTGATGCCGGACTAGAGGGATGGAGTGATGGAGGTCTAGAGGGATGGAGTGATGCTGGACTAGAGGGATGGAGTGATGGAGGGACAGAGGGATGGAGTAATGGAGGGACAGAGGGATGGAGTGATGGAGGGCTAGAGGGATGGAGTGATGGAGGGCTAGAGGGATGGAGTGATGGAGGCCTAGAGGAATGGAGTGATGGAGGTCTAGAGGGATGGAGTGATGGAGGGCTAGAGGGAAGGAGTGATGGAGGGACAGAGGGATGGAGGACTAGAGGGATGGAGTGATGGCGTTACAGAGGCATGGAGGGACAGAGGGATGGAGTGATGAAGGGATGGAGTGATGGAGGACTAGAGGGATGGAGTGATGGAGGGACAGAGGGATGGAGTGATGGAGGACTAGAGGGATGGAGTGATGGAGGACTAGAGGGATGGAGTGATGGAGGGACAGAGGGATGGAGTGATGGAGGGCCAGAGGGATGGTGTGATGGAGGACTAGAGGGATGGAGTGATGACGGGACAGAGGGATGGAGTGATGGAGGTCTAGAGGGATGGAGTGATGGAGGACTAGAGGGATGGAGTGATGGAGGGACAGAGGGATGGAGTGATGGAGGATTAGAGGGATGGGGTGATGGAGGACTAGAGGGATGGAGTGATGGAGGACCAGAGGGATGGAGTGATGGAGGCCTAGAGGGATGGAGTGATGGCGGGACAGAGGGATGGAGGGATGTAGGGATGGAGGTCTAGAGGGATGGAGTGATGGAGGGACAGAGGGATGGAGTGATGGAGGGACAGAGGGATGGAGGACCAGAGGGATGGAGTGATGGAGGGACAGAGGGATGGAGTGATGGAGGGACAGAGGGATGGAGGACTAGAGGGATGGAGTGATGGAGGACTAGAGGGATGGAGTGATGGAGGGACAGAGGGATGGAGTGATGGAGGACTAGAGGGATGGAGTGATGGAGGGACAGAGGGATGTAGTGATGGAGGGACAGAGGGATGGAGTGATGGAGGGACAGGGGGATGGAGGGATGGCGGGACAGAGGGATGGAGTAATGGAGGGACAGAGGGATGGAGTGATAGAGTGCTGGAGGGACAGAGGGACGGAGTGATAGAGGGATGGAGTGATGGAGGGACAGAGGGATGGAGGGATGGAGGGACAGAGGGATGGAGTGATGGAGGACTACAGGGATGGAGTGATGGAGGGACAGAGGGATGGAGTGATGGAGGACTAGAGGGATGGAGTGATGGAGGGACAGAGGGATGGGGTGATGGAGTGACAGAGGGATGGAGTGATGGAGGGACAGGGGGATGGAGGGATGGCGGGACAGAGGGATGGAGTGATGGAGGGACAGAGGGATGGATGGAGGGACAGAGGGATGGACGCAGGCTGCACATTCCTCCTCCCCCTCTTCCTCCTCCTTTCCCTGCCTGTTACTGTAGTTGAATGCTGTTAGAGCTATTATTATTATAGCCATTATTATACATCATCATGGTGTCTATTATCATCATGATGATTAATGTTAATGGGATGACCATGTGCTGCAGGTGCTGTAACCTCCAGTGACCTGGCTAGAAGGAAGCATTTTAAGTGCTTCCTGAAGAAATGATTGGTGGTTTTTAATGACACGAGGAGGTGACTTTTATTTCTTTCTGGGTGAAAATATTTGCCTTTGGTATGTATAGAGGAATGCTGTTGTATCTTGGCTTATATTGTATCTAGGCAACTAACTATACGATCCGATCCCTGTCCTTAACCGTCTCAGTGCCGGTGCAGTTAAATCAGCTCTACTTACAGCTCACAGCCTTTCCTTTCCTGTATCCACTTTGGACCAAAATAAGAAGTGCATTGCAGACCCCTATAGCATCCCCGTATCAGTCACCCCACAACCCCTCCTCCCCTTTACACATTCCTGCCAGTCATGTCATGGTGGAGGATTTACCACTCTACTCTACAGCTCTGCATCAGTCAGAGTACAGAGGGGACCTCAACCCTTTTCCAGAGGCCACTAATCCCACATTCTTAACGAGAGGGATCTGAGAGCCTCTCTCACCTGTCATCTATCAGGACAGCTAGACACAACTAGACTCACAACACCCATCAAACACTACAGCACTATAGCACTCTGCCTAGAATCCTGGCTGTCAAAGAGAGGGAGAAGGGGAAAGGAGGGAGGAGAGAGAGAGGGTGCAAGAGAAGGAGGAATGGAAGGAGAGAGGGAGCAAGCAATCTGTGTCCCTTTGAACAGTGTTGTGAATGTGTAGTGTGTGTGTGTGTGTGTGTGTGTGTGTGTGTGTGTGTGTGTGTGTGTGTGTGTGTGTGTGTGTCTGTCTGTCTGTCTCCGTGTGTGCACAATTGGAAACAATAATATGGTTTTCATACTGTGAATGATGGTGTGATTCATTTTCAGCCTGTCATTTTTTTTTTTTTCTCTTAAGATTGGGGTCCTACTCTTGACCTCTGTCTGAGTCTAGGCCCAGGGCATGTCTCTCTCCCCTTAGTTAATGACTGTATTTCCCCAGGAGAGAAAAGGAGAGATGGGTGGAGAGACCATGGTGTTGATAAGAGTCTCATGTTGTGTGTGTGTGTAAGGGATTGAAAGAGTAGCAGGGCGCTGAGCCCTGCCCCCTGCTTTCCTCTATTCACTACTGTATCCTGCCTGTGTTGTGGGGCCTAAATGGCCTTTAATGAGCCACCAGTGGACCCTGCTCTTCCTGCCCCCCTCACACACACACACACACACACACACACACACACACACACACACACACACACACACACACACACACACACACACACACACACACACACACACACACACACACACTGTTATCTTCTCCGAACAGCGCTTCCTATTACCCCACACCTATCCTACCACCAGCTCCTGCTCTGGCCGTTACCAACCCAGGCCGCACGTCCCTGATCTGAGTTTGTGACCCACAAACATCACAATCACACGTTTCTCACCCCATCTCGATCCCCCCCATCTCTCCGTCTGCCTCTTTATCTCTCTATCTCTTGTTCTGCTTGTCCATCTCTTATGCCCTTTCTCACCCAGTCCATTCTGTCTCTTTTGATAGCTAGCATATTTTTGTGTATGGCGCGGCGATAGACCGGAAACAACCCCCATAAAAGCAAAGAGAGGCTGAGAGGTGGACGGCATGACCCGTTGTATTGTTTAGGACATGAGGGTCACAATGCTGTTTCAGTGTGTGTGTGAGTGTGCGTGTGTGTCAAAACACAGGGACGGACAGGTTAGGAGCTGAGCCTGCTAGGGTCAAACAGAAGCTCCACTTGCCTGTGACCCAGGATGAGCCCCAGGGGAATGGTCATTATCTGTACTCCTGACTGGGATTGATGGGAAAATCAGAAGGGTCATTGCAGGTCAGCTATTAGAACCCATACCTCGGGTGGTCAGAGTCACTGACAGATGAAATGATGGCACAGTCTTTTTCCAGGAACACTCTACTGTAGAAAAATAATTCAATGTTCCTCACTCCCAGACAAGCTTTTTTTAAAATTAAATCTGTAGGAGGTGTTACTGTTTCCGGAAAGCTGTGAAGTGTGTAAATGCATTAAACACATCCCTTAATGTGTCTTTATTTCTGAGCAACCTGCCATTCTAATTTTCCTTAATTTAACTAAGCATGTCTGTTTTATTTACAGTGACTGCCTACACCGACCAAAACCCAGACAATGCTGGGCCAACTGTGTGCCACCCTATGGTGATACAGCCTGGATTCAAACCAGGGTGTCTGTAGTGACACCTCTAGTACTGAGATGCAGTGCCTTAGACAGCTGCACCACTCGGGAGCCCCTTATAAAATGTGACTGTTTGGTTGCCAGGTTGATACGTTCCTCCACCCTTTCACATTTTCATGTTTAATTTTCACCACTCCCCCCAGATGAACCCTTGAACAAAAAAAATGACACAATAATGAAAGTATGCTGAATCTAATGAAACACCTAACATTTCCCTACCTCCCCCCATCTCTCCATTACCCTGGCCGCAGTAGCGCCAAGCTCTACTCACTGAGACCTCGGTCACACACGGTACAGTAACTTGTGACAGCACAATACATGTGTGACAGTCTACAACTTCGAGGGAGCACATAAAGTTCCTCATGAAAACTATTTCCAGTATTAATTATAAACTGTGAGGACTTACAAATGTTTATGCTAACTAAACGTCTCTGAAATGTCAAGGAAACGTCAACGTTTCTCCATCAGTCTAACAGAAAGGGGGGAGCCTAAAAGGGACTATCCTCTGATAAAACAAAATGTCTGTTGTCAGTTGCTTGCGACGGCCTTCAGTCCTTGCCAAAGATAAATATAAACACACGAGCGTAGCTACGTTGTTAGCCATCGCAGCTAGCTAACTGCGGGCTCATTTCCCCCCTAGCCTACCGCTTGCACGTGCTGCTTTCCAGGTGTTGTCATGACAATTAATCCTGTTTTCTCAACATTTGGCCGCTTGCAGCTGACAGAAGTTCTCAGAGGAGTTTTCAGGGTTTAGGAAAATTAAATGAAAGGCAATCAGGCTGTTTTGACAAGCTGAACTCCGCTGAGCTGTGATGGTCGTTTGGCGCTGATTGCCCTATCCCTGGTTTGCAGGAGCCCTGAGCTGCTCTGATGTGGTGAATGTACAGGACAGGTTGGGGGGAGGGGGGGGGGGGTTCTATGCTAAGGTCTATGCAGGTCATTTAGACATGTGTGTGTGTGTGTGTGCGTGCGTGCGCGCATGTGTGTAGTGTTTTTGGTGCTTACTGGTATAATTGCTTTACATCCCTTCTAGTTCTCCAGGGTTGATACATGCACGCTCAACCCAATCCCATCTCATACAGGGTCCTTTTGGCCCCTGACGTGGAGGGAGTATGAGAAGACAGTCTGTGGGTCAGATGCACCAATGGGTAGTAAGGTCCAATATGGCATCATGACAATGGCACACTGGTGGTGATGTCATAGAAATATTAGCCTGTGATACAGTGATAACATACGGTCGACACTGCGGTTAATGCGGCGTCACGCGGTTGCGTCACGTTAAAGACGTCTCAACCATAGCGACTCCTGAACGTCTAGTGGTGCCCAGTCATTCTTAAACGGGGCAAATTATTTTTTTTATCTACACTATATTGGCTTAGAAATATAGACACACATTTAGTAGGAAACAACATTATGATGTCATCAGATAGACTTTAGACAGATGTTAGCTGGCAAAGTTTGTCAAAAAA
This sequence comes from Oncorhynchus clarkii lewisi, assembly GCF_045791955.1. Lineage (NCBI taxonomy): Eukaryota > Metazoa > Chordata > Actinopteri > Salmoniformes > Salmonidae > Oncorhynchus > Oncorhynchus clarkii. Next base: position 27,954,886 of record NC_092166.1, on the reverse strand, counting down.
AGGAAAGCTAAAATCCAAATCAAATTTAAATAATTGGTCACTTACACAGATTTGCAGATGCCGTCACGGGTGCAGAATAAATCACTGACAGTGTCACCAGCAACACATCCCCACACCATCACACCTCCTTCTCCATGCTTTGCGGTGGGAACTACACGTGCAGAGATCCTCCGTTCACCTACTCTGCGTCTCACGAGGACACAGCGGTTGGAAAAGGTCAAAGTTGGACTCCGTCCGAAGGACAGATTTCCACCAGTCTAATGTCCAAGTTTATTCTTACTATTGGTGTCCTTTAGTAGTGGTTTCTTTGCAGCAATTTGACCATGAAGGCCTGATTCACACAGTCTCCTCTGAACAGTTGATGTTGAGATGTGTCTGTTACTTGAACTTCGTGAAGCATTTTATTTGGGCTGCAATCTGAGGCGCAGTTAATGCTGTTTGTAGCGTGCGAGCCATTTGGGATTCTCGCTCTGAGTTCATCTACTTTACTGTCCAGGGACTGAACATTAGAGTAATACAATCAGAAGTGGTGGATGGTATGCACGCCGTGTGAATCTGCCTAGGGCCTCACTTATTCTTCCTCTTCTCCGGCGTCTGCATTTTGGTGTAGCCCTCGGGATGAATAGAGCTGCCTCTGGTTGTCCAAACAAAGGATCCAGATCATGGAAGTTGAATTTCTGCTCGGATTTCTGGTGCGTGAATGCCGATCTAATGTCTAAAATTTTCAGCTGTAGGTAATACTACAAGAAAAGTTTGGAGCAAATAATGTAAGTGTAATGGTCTGAGTGTAGTGGGTGAGGAGTCAGGCGCAGGAAGCAGAGAGTTCAGGGGAGTGCTATTTTAATGCACTGATAAACGCTGAACATAAGCCAACCCTCACAAAAACACAGGGCGTACTGAACAAACAAATGCCCCAAACAGGGGGACTTAAACTGTCCAGGGAAAAACCCACAAAATGGGAAAAACAAAACCCAATAGACGTGCACACAAGTACACCAAACAGACGATCACAATAATTAATCCCGCACAAGGAACCCTGCGGGCCGGCTGACTAATAAAGCCTACTACCTAACTCAAAACAGGTGCACACAATCAACACATAAGGAGGGGGAGGAAATAATCAGTAGCAGCTAGTAGGCCGGCGACGACGACCGCCGAGCGCCACCCGAACGGGAAGGGGAGTGTCCTTCGGTCGGAGTCGTGACAGTAAGAAATAACACCCCCCAAAAAATGGGTGACCGTGTCTGTCGCCGCCATCTTATTACACCATCCAGTGCTCTTCCCTCAAATGTGGCTAGCTAGCTAATCTGAAGATATCACAGTGATAATTAGGAAATACCCTGTCATTCTCTACAAACATCAAAGCAGTGACTCGCTCCTGCAGGTTCATGCTCTACAACATCCGTAGAGTACAAACCTACCTCACACAGGAAGCAGCACTCGTTCTAATCCAGGCACTTGTCATCTCCTGTCTGGACTATTACTGTTAGCTGGGCTGCCTGCTTGTGCCATCAAACCCCTGCAATTTATCCAGAACGCTGCTGCCCATCTGGTGTTCAACCTTCCTAAGTTCTCCCATGTCAACCCACTCCTCCGCACAGTCCACTGGCTTTTAGTCGAAGCTCGCATCCACTACAAGACCGTGGTACTTGCCTACGGATCAGCAAGAGGAACTGCCCCTTCCTACCTTCAGGCTATGCTCAAACCCTACACCCCAACCCAAGCACTCCATTCCACCACCTCTGGTCTCTTGGCCCTCGCACCCCTACGGGAGAGCAGCACCCGCTCAGCCCAGTACTTACTATGACTGTGATATGTGGTTGTCCCACCTAACTCTCTTAAGACGAATGCACTAACTGCAAGTCACTCTGGATAAGAGTGTCTGCTAAATTACTATAATGAACATGTAATCATTTGCCTCTGGGAAATATAATCATATTTCCATGCCACTTTAAATGCAGTTTTGACAAAATCTTCAAGCAGCAACGGAGAACGCGTTGAGGAGAACATTCAGTCGGGCATCAGTCTTCAAGAAAACGTTCAGAACCATGGCTTGACACAACATGCAACCCATGAATAAGACGATGTCAATGGGGAATGGAATAAACCATAGATGTTCATACCAAGGGAAGACAAATAAGATCTTACTCACAACACAGTTAGCAGCCCAATCTTTTAAACGTGTGATCAGTTTGTGTCTTGTCATTGTCTCATTTCCTGTGGTCTGGGGCATGACAAGCGTAAGCTTCCCATTAGCCACCACTACATTGGCAAGGACCCGATGTTCAAATGGCTGGGCAGGGTTTTTCATTCCAGGGCCGTTTGTCAGAGTGTAACAGCAGAACAGAGCACTGTAAGCAAATCAATGCAACATGTTGCTGCCTCACTAACTTGTCTGTTTCCAATAGACACTCTGGCTTGTAACTCGTATTCAGTGACCTGGGAGATGTTTTCATGTCTTCGGTAACTAACTACACCCAGCTACTGATTTGAATACAAGACTCAACTGGCAAGCAAGGTCTTGAGCGACACTGTACTGCAATATATGTATCTATGGACAGTACAGTCATGTCTCCTTTAACTCTGCATCTTTTCTGTAAGTTCAATCATGATAATGGCCTGCCTGCCTGACTGCCTGCTGGTAGTCCCCTCCAGGGGAATGCTTCAGTCTGGTTCTGATTAGCAGCTGGATGCTAGTGACAGAGCTCAGTCTGTTGCCTGCCTGGGAGACAGCTGTGTGTGTGTGTGTGTGTGTGTGTGTGTGTGTGTGTGTGTGTGTGTGTGTGTGTGTGTGTGTGTGTGTGTGTGTGTGTGTGTGTGTGTGTGTGTGGGGGGGGGGGGGGGGGGGGTAAATATAAGACACTTAATGCCAGGACGGAACCATATATCTTTACTAGGTACACCAATAATAATAGGCAGCAACAACAACAACAACAAACATAAACAACGTTACAGTACATACATTTTTTCATGCCAATGTGAAGTGGGATCATAACGATAGCAGTGATAACAATGATGGCTTTGTTTTATATGATATCAAATGTTGAAGCGTGATTTAATCATTTGATCAAAATGTACATCAAATGACACAGTATGATCCACCTGCAAGGCGAGCAGGCAGAACGATTCAACATGTTCAACACTGCAAATGGCCATAGAGGGTGTGGAAGTCATTCAAGAAAAACAAACTGTAACTTGTCTGTAAAATACTTCCCTGGATGGTTTGATTCGCTTCGTTAATTTGGAAGGAAATCCATTGGCTAATTGATTGGTCCATATTTTGTAGCAATGCCGCTGATTGGTTTATTCGTTGGCTGATTGCTATTTATGTTAGAGCTTGATAAGCTTCCTGCCTGGGGTGATCCAGTCAGGGAATCAAAACTCTCAGAGAAGAATCAGAACTAGAGTCTATCAACAGCAATTCACTGAGTCATATGTATATAAAATCAAACCATCTCATTGTAAATAGCAGCGATTCAGTGAGTCATTTTACTGTTTTCATCTCTCTTTCTCTCTCAATCTCTCTCTCTATTTCTCCAAATTATAGCATCTAACAGAGCAGAGATTCAGATTTGCCCAATTATTGGCAAAATATTTGATTGTTTAAAAGACTGATTAGTGGCAAAAGATCAGAATAGGCAAATGCGGCCAATAACAGCGATTCAGTGAACGATTTACCGCACATACTGTAGAATCAGATTGTCTTACAGAGCAGCAATTCAGTCAGTGATTCAGTGAGTCATTGTCTTGCAAGGAAGCAGTCTCTGGCCAAGGACGCGTGGAATCTTACTAAACGTCTATATTTGACAACAGTTGTCAGTAGTTGTTGTTTTCAATGATCATGTCTACGTCGACCGTATTGGGCAAGAAGGCGAGATCCAACATGCCATTCACACTGGGTCAGATACAAGGAGCATCCCAGGGAGATGATCTGATTTATCCGACATGATTTACAATTCTAAAATGTGTTTTGCACCTTGTCTTTTTATTTTATCACTCAAACTATTAGACACATGTGCTTGCCACATTTACTTGAAAAACGATCTCCAATTGCAGATACATTTGAACTGAGATATAAGTTGGATATGAGATCGAGTTAGAGGGGATCTCAATACAGAGAGATTCTCTTGTGTTCATGTTTTGCTGTGAGTCAGAAGTGCAGGTTATGTTGGAGGATTTTCCTTCTACTCAGCGGCTCTCTTCAAGTCAGTTGCAGTATTGTTCAGCTCTGTTTCACAGATCCCTCTCACAAATGCTTATGGGGCGAGAGATGCTTTTAATGTGGAACGGCTCCATGCTATTTTTAACCATGCTGAAATGTTGAGTAAACAGCTTTGAGTCAAAAGTCGAAGGAGCTATTTTCTTTTTTTCGGTCTGCATCTCTCTCTCTCTCTCTCTCTGTCTTTCTCTGTCTCTCTCGCTGCCTCTCTCGCTGCCTGTCTCGCTGCCTCTCTCGCTGTCTCTGCCACTGTCTCTGTCTCTGTCTCTGTCTCTCTCTCTCTCTCTCTCTCTCTCTCTCTCTCTCTCTTCAACTTTAGTTGTTTAGTTTGGGCTACCTACGGTTTAGAATGTGCGTCAGAGCCTTTAGTTGGAACACTGTTTCTAAAGGTTGTAAGCTGCTAACTCTGCATGAACCAGAGCCTAAAGGTCATTCCAACAACACACTGCTTTTCCATACATCCCTTCATATTCTCAGTGGGAAACGGACTGAACCCCAGGAGAGAAGACGAAATGATCAGACATAGTGTCATTGTACCATGTTTTGTGCTGCTACCATGTTGTGTTGCTAACATGTTGTTGTCATGTTGTGTTGCTATCACGCTGTGCTGCCATGTGTTGCTGACTTTCTATGCTGTTGTCTTAGGTCTCTCTTTATGTAGTGTTGTGTTGTCTCTCTTGTCGTCATGTGTGTTTTCTCCTATATTTGTATTGTATTTATTTTTTACATTTAAATCCCAGGCCCCGTCTCCACAGGAGGCCTGTTGCCTTTTCGTAGGCCATCATTGTAAATAAGAATTTGTTCTTAACTGACTTGCCTAGTTAAGTAAAGGTTAAATAAATAAACATGAATCTCAAAGGAGTCATAGCAGTACACTCCTGCACAGACAGGTGGCAGCAGATAGCCATAAGGCAAGAGAACAGTGATGTCCCCAGACTAGTCCATAGTCATAGAGTTAATGTCAATGGGTTGTTAGTGGCTCTTTTATTCCATGCCACTTCTGTCTGACTGTCACTTCTCAGATTTGTGCAGACTTCACAACGCAGAATACCAAGTCACGACAGGAGAGATGGAGAGAGACTGGGAGCATGAGAGAAGCTGCAAGTCTAAAACGAATGGGAGGACACCAGGATAGTAAGGTTGACGGGGGTGGGTCTCTATTACGTCAAAGGAAAGGGAGGACGTGCTGCACAGGTAAGGAAACCTGTGTCTTTCTGTGAGAGAAAGGAAGTGTACTGGCTGTGTGTGTTGGAGGTATAGTCCAATAACGTTTGATTTAGGTAGAGTGCGAAGTGGTGTGAGAAGATTGGGTGAGTCAGGAACAGGAAGAGTGAAATTTGACTCATCCTTATTGTTAGATTATGTAGAGTGAAGGTAGATCATCATTCATGATCGTTAGAGAGTGTAAGGGAGGTATGGAATGGAGCGAGTGAGGTAGTGATGACAGGAAATTAAGACATCTCTCGCTCTCGCTCTCTCTCGCTCTCTCGCTCTCTCGCTCTCTCGCTCTCTCGCTCTCTCGCTCTCTCTCTCTCTCTCTCTCTCTCTCTCTCTCTCTCTCTCACTGGGAATGTTTTGTCAGGATTCCTCATCAGTTGATGTCAGCGTTTCGGCACAGGGGAGTGATTTAAGAGGGCACGGCGCTCTTGCCTGCACCCACCCCTCCGAGGCTGTTCCAGTCTGCCAGTCCCGCTACGCTCTGCACTGCAATGTAAAAACAAACAAAACACCCTGGGCCTTTTTAATTATCTCCGGGGCACAGTCTGACAGCTCAGAGCTGAGGAGATAACCAGCTAAAGCGGAGTAACCAGCTATTACACTAAATATTTGGGTGCGTTGCACAGCTGAGGCCATGAGTGAGAGTGTGGGAAATATCGACTGGTGGAAAGTTGGAAAACAATTCAAACCCCAACTGGCATGATGGTATTAACAGCTTATCGTTAATGTCACTCAGTAGTTAAGATTTGAGTTGACTGTAGAGTTTACACACTACAATGGAATGGAACTTTCGGGTTTGCTTTACTCGCTCAATGTTCTAGGGTTCTAGCCAATGGTTTGTCGCCAGGTGAGATGTTTTTGACATGGTTAGGAGACAGGGTTTTGCTGGCGCCATTCTTATTATTTATGGCAGGAGGGTGGGTAACGTTGGGGGTGGGTTACATGTTGGTAAGGGATGTTATTTGAAGGTCGTGACCTTTCCTTATTACCAATTTACAAACCAGCCCAGTGTTGTAAATTGCTTTATTGTGCCACAGAGCGTGGGCACCACTCACCCGCGCAGGGCCACTTTGAAACCATGTTGATGTTGACCTATGGGGTCACTGGGGTACAAGAGTATTTTAGTAAATCAAAACTAATCATGATAACTATTTAGTAAACTGAAATAAACTAATTAACAAACCTGCTTGAAAAATGAAAACTCCAAAATAAAATAAAATAAAACCCTAATGAAATATGTTCAGTTTTCAATGGAATTGAGTTTTCAATGGAGTTTTCAAGCTTATGAATCTGAAATCATAATATAATATTGTGTGTGTACATTGTACAATCAATTAGAGAGAGAGCCTCATATCACATTTATTTGAATATATCCACTGTACACATAAATCACAGCAAATTGGTTCCTGTTTCAGCCATGTCTTTGGTCACATTTGCTTGGTCAAACAAAAATCCTAATGAATGAATGAGAGTAGAGCTGACCACAATGCAGGCGACGGCTGCAGGATGAAGTTGCTGAAACTTGCAGTCGACAGCAGGCATCATAATGTTTGATCCCATGATTTTTGTAAAGTTCATGCGTTTTCATGTAGGTGCAAGTCAGACTATTTGTATTCCCAGAATGCAGCACACTTTGAAAGGTGGTGAAGTGATCCGATTAAGGTGAGCACAATGAAATACTTTGCTCTCACATAGTCACGCAGAGTAGCAGCGCGAAGCACACCCATGCACATGGGCAGATACTCTGTACGACTGTGTGAGAGCAAAGTCTTGCATCGTGCTCATCTCAACGGGCGCGTTTTGAGCGGGTCACTTTTGTCAAGTTGGTGACCATTGTTGGTCACTGCCTTTCAAAGTGTGTTGCATTGAACATGGTTGATACTGGACCAAAACAGCAGAAAATGTTAGCCTCGTGCTTCAACGCTCCTGGTTGTTGCTGAAATTGACCCACTACTACTGTTTACTTTGTGCATCTACATCATCTTACTAGCCCCGTTTATACCTGGTTCTAACATGCGTCCTTTGTCCTGATCTTGTCCATATTCGGATTTGTGTCCACATTTTTTAGACAGTTGTAGATTATGGAGAGAAGGATTGTGATCAGACGTTCCTGACCACCGCCGCATTGAGTCTAGATATCTTAGTGTAGACGGATCTGGACAGTGAAACCAGTTAAATCATCATTATCCCGCCTTCTAAAGTCATTGAAAGGGGGCACCATTGACTTATGATGTCAATATGTGTCTTAAATATATAAATAAATATTATTTTGAAAGAATATCCGTAAAATAATTAGCATACATGGAGGGACCAGGAAATCTGGTACCAATGCGGACACAGTGGACCGATAAGAGACTCATTTTAATACCATGTGTAGATGCATATCTGAAAATGTGGGCACAATCAGAAGAAAGGATGAGTGTTTCTCCTTTCAGGAGAAAGGATGAATGTTAGCGCCGGGTATAAACTGAACCTATAAAACTTAAACAAAACAAAAAACAAGCTAGTAGTGGATCTGAAAACGAACTGAATCTAAACCGAGTTTCAAATTCAAATCCTAGAAGGAATATGTTGAGTAAACAGCCTTGAGTAAAATGTTAAAATAAAAAAAAAAATATATGAAAACACAAAACTATAATAACCTTGCTCTTCCAAGGATCCGTGGTGATTTTCTGTTGACATAAACAAGTAATTTGAGCCCTGAGACTCTTTTTCATCATCATTGCTTCTACTAATGCTGCCTAAGGCCGTCTGTGAAAATACACAGACAATGTAAATCAACTGTAGAAAGATTTGATTAAAGCCGGACTGAGTTTTGAAATAGTCACCCTGTTTGCCTTTAATATACTCAGTAGATTGTTGATCTCCTTGGCAATATCCAAATATGCTGAAAAGAAGTGTATTCTGTGCAGTTAGTTCAGAATGGTCTGATTCCAAAAGTGTGACTGATAGAGCTCCTACTCCAGCAACAAGGGTTGGCTTTTGATGGTAAATGAATCAGAATTGTTTGTCATCGGATCCATGTAATCTATATAATCCTGTGGTATTACATGTTGGCAGTGAAGCTTAGAGGTTTACGCCACAGACAGTCCTGGCCTGGCTTCAAAGAGAGCCGAACCAAGGTGGGTGGACAGAAATCCTACGACAGAGTGTTGATATCTAACATCGGTGGGATAATTCCTGGTCAACGTATGTGTGAACTATGTGTTGCTCCCTCCGCTGATAACGTGGTCACATTCCATCAATACAAGTGTGTTATCCAAAGCTTACACCCGAGTGATTGTAAAGTAGGCTCACACATATTCAGTCCCCATGCTTTGGAGACTTATACCCACAAAAGGTGCTGACTTTTCTCTGTGATAGCGTGCAGTAACACGTCATGTTAGTAACACGTCATTTCTTGCCTTTTTTGCTATGTTGAATAATCAAACAATTTCATCAAAAGTCTCAAGTGATTTTCATGTTTTGTTTTCTAATTGGTTGAGAAAAATGAAATAGGGGGATATCTCCCCCTGGAAGGATTGCAATACTGTTGTCTTAAACATTTCGAATGGTTGTTTTCACTGGGTTTTAACAATGACCGGCCCTTACCGAGAAACACCTCATATGTGACCACCCACAATCACCATTTCCTTTCACCGAATGACTTATCTGCCTGATAGTTGAATTAAGTTCTGTATCCTGATCATGACCCCCAGATGGTTGCTTATGGGTATAAAAGTCATTATTTACAGTGTGAGGGTCTGACAGTGTGAGGGTCTGACTGTGTGAGGGTCTGACTGTGTGAGGGTCTGACTGTGTGAGGGTCTGACTGTGTGAGGGTCTGACTGTGTGAGGGTCTGACTGTGTGAGGGCCATATCTGACAATGCGGCAGTAAGCGAGTGAGGGGCCTGGTGTTTATTTTATGCCGGCTAAATGACGGGTTCAGGACTACAGCTTCCTCTTCTCTTTAAACATAATTACAGGGGGATTCCTCGCTTAAACACCGTTTGATAGTTCTGCTGAACTCTGCTGTGTTTTATGTGACACTGTTTTCACGAAGGAGTAAAATACAGAGTAACTGAAATTCATAGTATAATTTTTTTTTTGACTAGTTGTGACTCAAAGATTATATTGTATAATAGATACTGTTATAAAGTTAAAGTTTAACAGACATTACCCTGCTCCCATACCGTAATCACCACAATTAAGCTATTTGAATAATCAAACAGAATCAACAACATTAATTATTGATTGTTATATTAATAGTTACATATTTGAACACATATTGACATTTTCATCTACAGTTCTTTCAAAGATTACACAGAATACAAAGCTGGACTTAATATCTCTCTCATAGCCGCTTGCTCCCATGGAGAGTGCCTGAAATGCAGTGAGGGTGAGGCGGGCCAGGCGGTGTACTGTAGCAGTGTGGACCTCCAAGGTTGTAGCAACATACCTTCCCCATGGTGGGTCCTGGGTCTCAGGCAACTATTACAGGCCAGTAGACTCTACCTGGGGAATACCTCTCTCTCTGTCTCTGTCTCTGTCTGTCTGTCTCTCTCTCTCTCTTGCATGCTGTTTACCCCAACGCTGTCAAACTCAGAACCGGACCAGTCCAGAACCAAGTACTCACTGAGGGGGTGTACATCTCCTTCAACACCACTGCTACATCATGTCCTTGTTTGGACGTAGTTTTGTTCTAGCTTTCGCCTTCACTTTAACTTGTATTATTATTTCTTACAACATAATATTTGCATTGTCAACATTACTAAAAACATAAGTAGATTTTAGGTGAACTATTACATTATAAATGACATTGTTGCAGCTTGGAAATAGTTATACATTTTCACAACTTTATGCTCGATTGTGAGATACTGTATGTAAGTGCATCCATTAATTTGATGAAAATAAATATTGTAAATTGATAATACTCTACAGGATGATGTATCATGTTGAATATGCAACAGTAAACATCAAATATATTCTGTTTATTGAAAGTATTGTTAATGGAAGGCTAATTTATTTCTGATTGTAAAGTGTCAATGTGATGTAGCTCTATTTTATTGAGGTAATAATAACAAGCTACGTAGATAAGTAGACAATGTGGATAGGTAGATCGATAGAAAATGTACATTTTAGTCTCTATTTGTTATTAAATGAATAACATGTCTCTCTTTGAGCTATCCTACAGTATGGTTTTAAAAACCATCTGTTTGCTCATTCGACCCAATGATCACAATAAGAAGAAGTGCTGCAGCTTTTCTTCCAGTGTCATAGAATATATTTCAAAGCATGACATTCCTTCACTTCAAAACTCTTGGTTCACTTCCCAGCCGATGCAATCCCATGTGATACTACTGCTTACCTTGTGATTATTTAGTTTGTCACTCGACCTCAGAATCTTCTCATTTCTAGAACCATGCATGACGGCAAGCAGAAAGAATATCATAACTATCCACGTTACACAAATATTCCCATGCAATTTGTTGCTACTTTTGAGATTGATTAGCTACATTTTCATGAATTATCGTGAATTAGCTAAACGTTAAATGATAACACTTGTGTTGATGATTAATACATTGTGGAGACGATTGTGACTTTAGATATTTCTGAACATGTATTTTACCCATTGATCGATTACAATAGACAGTCAAATTATAAATGCAAAAGCAAACAATATTAAAAAAAGAAGTACATTGGAATAAAGCATTTAGAAATGAAATACTACCACAATATATTTTTGTAAATGAAATAGTCATTCCAATCATAGTTTATCTTAAATGTATACATGATCTTTTTTTTATCAAAGTCTATTCAATATAATTTTACTTTTAGTATGAATTATTCATTATTATAATGTTATATTATATCATTATTATAACTTCTCTGGTCATTATTTCTACTTTTGTTGTTGATATTGTAGTTATATTGTATTATGTTGTACCATTTACTGTGGTTGCATGTTTGAATTTGGGTAGTTTGGTGTGTTAATTAAACATATTATATGTCTTAATGATAAATGTTCTATTAGGTCTATACTTGCTCTTAATAATATTTTTTTAAATTGAAACGCTAACATAAGTACTTGACCAATGTGTAGACTTTGTCAAATGTACGCCTTTTAAATAGAAAAAATGTGTTATTTAATATATTATTAAATTAACCTACATTTAAATCAAACATCAGGTTAGTTGATGATTCCAGTCACCCCCTTATTGATGTCTGCAAGACAGCCTCTCTCTATGACCTTGGTCATACATAATGTGACAGGCATGAGGACAAACACGCTGTGAATCTGAGACGCCGTTTAGCCAAGGTCGACGACCCTCCTGCACTTAACGCAACATACAGAATACAGATAATAATAAAGATATGAAAATGTAATCTTGCGTTTTACGATTTTGTCCATGTTTGAAAATGTGTGTACTTGTATGTATTTGTGAGTGTGTGTCTGTGTGGGTGTGTGGGTGGGTGTATGTGTGGGAAGGTCGGGCCGGGGGTGTCAGTGCGGGTGAATTTACGAGTGTGCAACGAAGCGACTCTGACGCACACAGACTAAAAAGAGCCTGGGTCAGCTCGTCGTTTCCCATCTCCTTAGCCCTCGGCCCTGCCTGCCCCTACGTACCCAGAGGCCAGCCCATAACCCGGACCCCCGGAAGACAGGAGACGCCATGGCCCCATCCTACATCCCCACGTCCCGCCATCCCGCCACCTCGCTCCTGGGTTACTCACTGGCTAACTGTGTGGGACAATATTTTACCAGTGAGGTCACAGTCTGCGTCGTTCGTTATCACTTTGTTATTGGCTAGAGTATAACTTTGATAATATAGTACTCTCTCCGTAAAATCACATAATCAAGATTAAAGTGTGTCGTTTTTTTTTTTACGCTACTGTGAAATAACACTAGGCTACATTTAATTAGAATCTGTTGTTCTAGTACTTGTTACAGATATCTATGGTATGTACCCAGTCGTAAAGGCTTTGGAAACATAGACATTCTACAGTAAAAACCATGTACATTACATCATAAATCCCAATCTGCTAGAGGATTAAACACCATATTACAATAGTCGGGTTTCAAAGAGAAGGGAGAGTCTACTTCTGCCAAATCAAACATGTTTGAGAACAACATTGTATTACTGGGTGACCGGGTCTTTAGAGTGACTTGCCACTAGCGAAAGACTGGCCACTAGAGAGCTTGTTAAATTCATTTATATTACTCTGGTTGTTTTATCTGCGGCAGTATTGTTCGTAACCCACATTACCCAACCGTTGGAACTTGTGACTGGTCACTGTAAAAATGCTAGTTGTATTATTAGTTATATTAGAAATGACCAGGAATACTCAAATTCTTTGCAATTACAGTACTGTACAAAGATGCTGATTTGGGGTGAGAGATTTTAGACTGCATTTACATAGAGCAGAATATCATTTTCACCTCAAAGCTCACCAAATACTGTGGTATTTTGGTACTCTTCAATATTGAAGAAAAGACAAACAAACATTATTTCCATGCAAAGACGTTGAGGCTCTTCCATAAAAATGACAGGGATTCCATTGTGTTGAATACATCTGTTTGACAGGTAATCTCAACTATTGTGCTTAAGTGGTTCAGACTCCTTGTTTCCTTTTTGACAATAGAGAATAAGGTTATTTGAGGATCTCCACAACTCATCAGTAGCTTCCATGGTCTGCCTGAGAGTGTAATTTCTCTTCTCACACCTTAGAAAATAATTATCTTGCTGCTCACAGACAGAGCAGCTCTGTTGGCCTATGTAGTCAAAGGTGAGTGCTGTCCTGTCATGATGAATTGCCAGGGTAATTGATTCTTATTCACTGATAAGAGGGATGAATGCTCACGCACACACGCACACGCACACACACACACACACACACACACACACACACACACACACACACACACACACACACACACACACACACACACACACACACACACACACACACACACACACACACACAGGGTTGAGAGGGGTTGGCTTTATGGCACTTTGCTCCTCCATTCCAGCTCTGTTTTGACTAGCATGCCAGCTCTCTGGCTGCCAGTGGAGCGCGTACACCCCTGCAGTGGATTCTGAACATAATGAGGAGGATTGCAGATGCCTTTCAAAGTGACAGATGTTCCATCAGCCACCCCCCCCCACCCCTTCCACCTCCCTCCTAACCACTAACCCTCCTTCCCATTGTATATTTGTTCTCGCTCTATAAATAACTGGCTAGTAACTTGAAGATAAATGTAGCTGATGTGGAGCTAGCTGACCTCTTCATCTCTCATCTCTGACTGAAACATGGATGATGATTCAGAATAGGCATGTGAACCAACCAGGACAGGGGTGTATGTACTGTATGTTTGGGGTTGATACATGTACAGTGCATGGGTTCATGGAAAGGGGACATGCTGTAGGTTACACACCTATATTGTCCACATACGGGCCTGCCTGAACCGCCTCGTTTTCTCTCTCTTATAACAGTTGAGTGTAGTACTGGCAAATGAAGTCAAAACCTGATGTGTCGTAGCCAACATTTGGGCCACACTGACCAAAAATATAATAACTACATTTAGTTGATACTCCTTTAATTACTTTCGCCTATTTCTTCTAAATATAAATGCAACATGCAACAATGTCAACAATTTTACTGAGTTACAGTTTATATAAGGAAATTAATCAATTCAAATAAATTCCTTAGGCCCTAATTTATGGATTTCACATGATCAGGCAGGGGCGCAGCCATGGGTGGGCCTGGGAGGGCATAGGCCCAACCACTTGCGAGCCATGCCCACCCACTGGGGAGCCAGGTCCAGCTAATCAAAATTAGCTATTCGCCACAAAAGGGCTTTACTACGGACAGAAATTCTCCTGTTTCATCAGTTTTCTGGGTGGCTGGTCTCAAACGTTGGAGAAACCGGATGTGGAGGTCGTGGGCTAGCAAGGTTACATGTGGTCTGTAGTTGTGGGGCCGGTTGGACGTACTGCCAAATTCTCTAAAATGATGTTGGATTATGGTAGAGAAATGATCATTCAATTCTCTGGCAACAGCTCTGGTGGACATTCCTGCAGTCAGCATGCCAATTGCACGCTCCCTCAAAACTTCTGTGGCATTCTGTTGTGTGACAAAATGGCACATTTTAGAGTGGCTTTTAATTTTCCACGACACAAGGTGCAACTGTGTAATGATCATGCTGTTTAATCAGCTTCTTGATATGCCACACCTGTCAGCTGGATGGATTATCTTGGCAAAGGAAAAATGCTCACTAACAGGGATGTAAACAAATTTGAGAGAAATAAGCTTTTTGTGCATATGGAACATTTCTGGGATATTTTATTTCAGCTCATAAAACCTGGGACCAACACTTTACACGTTATGTTTATATTTTCAGGTAGTAACTTCCCGATGTTACCATTCTAAAGCTCTGAGGTACAATAAAACATTTAACTGAATTTTCCAATTATGTATTATTTAGGTTGGTAGAATTTATGAATCCTACATTTTCTCATTTTCACAAATGTAAACATTTAGTTAAATGTACAATCATTTCGTCCCACATGGTAAAGGTTTGTGTAGGAATGTAGCATGCTAGCCCGTGCAGTTAGCTCTTTGGGGATGGATGAATAGGTGATTGTTTGAGGGGCTGTGTGGAAGTCTGGAAGCCTCTCCGGGGGCTCATCAATTCAGTGTGGCTCTGAAACATCAGTTCTGTCCAAGACTGCAGTTGAAAGTCTGGCCCCCACTAAACTGACCAGTTAGAGCTCAGTCAGGACCTCCAGGTCGCACAGCTGGGTCCCTTAAAAATACCCTCTAAGACCTCAAACTAAAGAAGTGAAGAAACACTGCATTACTCCTTACTCTTTTCTCCAGACAGCACAGATATTAGATATTGTGATTTTTTTTACAATGATACATGCAAATTACTGCTTGCCAGAAACCACTGGAAGCTGTATGAAATTTGGTGATCCGATCTGGTTCTACTTGGCTAGATAAAGTTGTCCACAATCAAAATATTTTTCACACACACACACACACACACACACACACACACACACACACACACACACACACACACACACACACACACACACACACACACACACACACACACACACACACACACACACTCCCCTGCCTGCAGCAGTTCTATCTTGCTGTATCAGTTACATGCGAGCAGCAGTCAGGTGTGTCTTCTACGTTGGACATCTTAGAACATTGAGGGCAGCAGCAACTTCACCCCTCCAGCCTGCTGCTTCCAGACTCCAGTCCAAGGCCTCTGTCATGCTTCGTCCCGGACAGGCAGGCCAGGCAGGGGCAGATAGACACCTGGCCAAACCACAGAAACGCTTCCAGCTGCAGTAGGAGCAGGGTAAGCCAGCCTGATCCTGATCCTGCCTGATGTTCACCACAGGCTGAGAGAATCCAGGCCAAAGGTGGTGGAGGGGCTGTAACCATGGGAGTTTTTGTTATTCTTGTTTTATTTTATTCAATTGAGCTTTAATCTGTAGGATAATCCATAGAATTTTCTAGGCCATAATTTTTCAAGCTTAGAGGAACGATGTTAAGTAAATTTCAGAAACCACTATATTCGAGCTCCCTGCCATCCAGGACCTCTATACCAGGCGCTGTCAGGGGAAGGCTCTATAAATTGTCAATGACTCCATCCACCCAAGTCATAGACTGCCCTCTCTGCTACCGCACGGCAAGTGGAATCGTTGCGCCAAGTCCTGAACAGCTTCTACCCCCAAGCCATAAGACTGCTGAACATTTAATCAAATGGCTACCCAGACTATTTGCATTGACCCCCTTTTACTCGAACGGACTCTCTTGCACCAGCTCTATGCACACTCACTGGACTCTAGCCACACACTCACACATACTACACTGACACTCCAACACACACATACACACACACACACACAAACACACGAACACACAATCACACAGAGACACACTCACACTCTTTCACAGTTGTCACATATGCTGCTGCTACTATTTATTATCTATCCTGATTGGTCACCAACCAGTCGATCACGGTGGACTGGTCCTAGTCGATCGCCAAACATTTCTATAGAAAGCCAATGATAAAGGCATAAAGGCATATGTTGCGTTGTTGGTATTAGGTGCACCTGGTAGGCAAAGTGTTCCCATTTTGAACCATTTTAATTTGTCTGAAATGGAAGATCTGTGGCTAATCAAGTGCACCTACTGCGCTGGCCAATCGGATAGCTCAAATCACTGTGCCTACCTACAGCTTCCACAACCCCGGCCACAGCAAAGTTTGATACTAGCCTATGTGAGATTTCATAGCTTTTAAAACCATGACCAGAGAGAGACTGTCAAAGAATATTGCAAAGAGCTGCTGTTTTCCTCATTTTTATTCAGTACAGTCAACACTGTTTTTAATCTTTCGCAAAACATGAAACGCGCTTCTCTTTACTTCCACTCGCGCTGCAATGAATGAGTCGCCAAGTGTATCGATAGCCCTGCATTTTTATTATTATTAGCAGCTTGCCGTGTCTATTTTAATATTGAGGAGTTTTTTCACAACATGAATTTGTGTCTGTGGCAGATGTGGTGTAACTCGAGTTTTGCCATCAGGTGTCACCTCTCTGGTCAGTCTCACCGGAGGAAAAGAAGGAGAGAGCAGGGACCTTCAGAGGCTCTGCTGCTCTCTCCCTCCCTCTGCTGAGACTAATGCCATGTTCAAAATAACTCAGAACGAGGACATCTCCGACTTATGACTTCAGTGAGTGGGAACTATTACTAACTATTACTAACTAACTATTACTAACTAACTATTACTAACTAACAATTACTAACTATTTCTAACTGGGAACTATTTTGTTATCAAAGCTTGAGTTTGGAAGTATAATAAGATCTGAGAAGAACAATACTCACCACTGTTTTATTAGGTTAATGTTGTATTTTTTAAGTCATGTTTTAAAAGAAATCTGAGCGGTAGATCTCGGCTTGCTTTTTGACTGTGAAAGTGATCTTGACTCAGAAAAGGTTGGTGACCACTGGCCATGTCACTTTTACCACTAGCTACAGTGCATTCGGACAGTGCTCAGACATCTTGACCTTTTCCTCATTTTGTTACGTAACAGCTTTATTCTAAAATTAAATAAATTGTTTTATTTCCTCATAAATCTACAAACAATACCCCAAAAAGATGAAGCAAAAACAGGTTTCTAAAAATGTTTGCAAATGTATTAAAATGTAAAAACTGATATCACATTTACATCTCTGTTCATCTTTCCCTTGATCCTGTCTAGTCTCCCACTCCCTGCCACTGAAAAACATCCTCACAGCATGATGCTGCCACCACCATGCTTCACCGCAGGGATGGTATTGGTCTGGTGATGAGCGGTGCCTGGTTTCCTTCAGACGTGATGCTTGGCATTCAGACCAAAGAGATCAATATTGGTTTCATCAGACCAGAGAATCCTGTTTCTCATGGTCTGAGAGTCCTTTAGTCCAAACGGGCTGTCATGTGCCTGTTACTGAAGAGTGGCTTCCATCTGGCCACTCTACCATAAAGGCCTGATTGGTGGAGTGCTGCAATGATGGTTGTCCTTCTGGAAGTTTCTCCCATCTACCCAGAGGAACTCTGGCGCTCTGTCAGAGTGGCCATCGGGTTCTTGGGCACCTCCCTGACCAAGGCCCTTCTCCCCCAATTGCTGAGTTTGGCCGGGCGGCCATCTCTAGGGAGAGTCTTGGTGGTTCCAAACTTCTTGCATTTAAGAATGATGAAGGCTACTGTTTTCTTGGGGACATTCAATGCTGCAAAAATATTGTTCCTCAGATCTGTGCCTCGACACAATCCTGTCTCGGTGCTCTACGGACAATTCCTTCAACCTAATGGCTTGGTTTTTGCTATGAAATGCACTGTCAATTGTGGGACCTTATATAGATGTGTGTGCCTTTCCAAATCATGTCCAATCATTTGAATTTACCACAGGTGGACTCCAATCAAGTTGTAGAAACATCTCAAGGACAATCAATGGAAACAGGATGCACCTGAGCTCAATTTCGAGTCTCTTAGCAAAGGGTCTGGATACCTATGAAAATACTGTATTTTCTGTTTGAAATTTGTAATAGATTTGCAAACATTTCAAAAAATATTTTTTTCACTTTGTCATCATTTTTAACCCACTGTTCCCCGGGCGCCGAAGACGTGGATGTCGATCAAGGCAGCTTCCCGCATCTCTCTGATTCAGAGGTGTTGGGTTAAACGCGGAAGACACATTTCAGTTGAATTACATTCAGTTCCCCCTTTCCCTTATTACAATGTGCTTCATAGAAAATGTCTTCAGGTAGGTAACTACACAGCCTTAACACCAGAAGTCATCAGACCAGCACACTCAGAACTGAGGCAACTCAACAATCTTACAAACGGTAAGACAATGTTAAGCCGAGAGGAAGTGGCATCTATGCTTCTGTTCCAAAGTTGTTGTTTTTTTGCAGCTGAAAATACAATATTTTTGGTTATGGAAAATATATTAAGAACGGAAGCAAATATTAAGATGGTACCATGATTCTATACCTTATACTTGCTTGTTTTGTCACATAAACTGAACTATTCGTTTTTTTTGCAATCAGCAAATGTCTGAGTGATTTCTGCATAGTGCATCTGTAGGACTTTTACTTACCACCATGACAGACCCAGGCAGGGGTGTCATTTGACGATGGGCTGTGAGGGAGAAAATGCATGGCAGGGAGAGAGAGAGTCACAATAGCTCTCAGGCACTTGTAGGCATATTTCAAAAGATTCAGAACCCATAATACTTCAAACAAGTTCAATCACTCATTTTTTAGATACAAGGTATGCTTGTTTCCCTCTCACCAATGTCAACGGAATATAAAAAGTAATTACGCCCGTGACTTTAAACACAAGTCACCTGTGTTTACTTATTACAATTGCACAAATATTTCAAGCTTGCCATACAATGGAAACAGGAGCATGACATGCTCTCTATTCTCGCTGCTCTGCATTGTTTCAAATCGAATGGACGTTTTCAGGACAGGAAACTCTGTAGGCAGGTTGTTCCAGACAGAACAGAGGCAGAACGAAACAACGTCTTTATTTGAGGGAAGTCATTTCGTTGATGTATAAAACACCAAAGAAACATTTCCTTCCCCCTCACTTTCCTGGTGCTTTCCCCTTCAAACGACCCCTTCCTTTATACTGGGCTCACATGCACACACGGGAGCAGAAGAAAAAACAAACACGACCCATTTAAATATCAACCAACCTGGCCCTCTGTTTCTCTTTGAATGGCAAGATGCTGGGTCTTAGAGATTGGCTTACACTCTACTCCTGTATTATGTGACTGGCCTTTTCCGCACAGGTTCTGGACATCACATAATTAAATGTAACATATTATAAGACCTATATGCCACACACTACCAAACCGCACTTTTAATTGTTTTAAAAACACAACTCAAACTCAGAAGAGTTTGTTACTGTATAAGGTGTGGGAAAGTGTCTTAAGGAGTTGTGTCCACCCACTCTGCCCAGAGTGGATGAGAACTCTGTTTAGTGAGGTAGTGTGAAAAGAGGAGGAGTGGAGGAAGAGAGGGACCACCAAGAGCATCACTGGGATCTGAGAAGTGATTGATGAGCACTTGGTGAAGGGCAGCAGGGTGTGGACTCCACAGGTGGGGAGGAGAGGGTAGGAGGGTACGGGGGTAGGGTGTTTAACTAAATCCCCCACATACACCTCCTTCACTGGAGGTGTATGTGCAGAAGATATACGTAAACAGCAAGTCATTAAATGAAAGACAGAACATTCAAATACAAATGAAATTGTAGTAAGTAACTATGAACCAATTCGCAGGCTACAACCTGTTGATGTATCCCATCTTTAGCAAGACACTCTTCCCATTCAAACTACTACATCAAAAAGACTAGTTTGAGCCCTCGCACAAATAAGCCACCCAATAACAAGAGGGACAAATGGAGAAGGAGCAGCAAGCAGCAGTGGATGTGTGGTTGGTTGGTTCGTTGGTTTAGCGCCTGGTGTGTGTGAAGGAATTAAAACTCTGGTAGTCTGCTCCTAACTGTCAGGAAATTACCCATAATCTGCTGTGAGCGTTTGACTGCTAGCTGCGGCATTCCTGTGAAATGACACAAGTTGGGCAGATTAGGGTCTGGGTAATTAGCTCATTAGTCAACATAAACACATGGCATAGCTACGGCTAGCTCCCGCCCACACATAGCAGCTACACCCCATGTCTGTCTTCTCCACACAACCCTCCCCCTCAACTCTCACCACCCACAGCTGGTAGTGTAAGTAGTGCAGTTTGTCATACACACAGACACTTGCATGTGCACATACTCATTCACGCATGCAAGTATTAACACACACACACACATACACACGTGCGCGCGCACACACACACACACACACACACACACACACACACACACTCGTCTTACGGTCGAGTTTGGCTTACAACTCCTAGACCTCTTCATTATACCTCCAACACCTCTCGCTTGTCTTTTTCTCCCTTTTAACTTTTTTTCTCCTCCTTTTCTCGCCTCTCCGGTTCCCCTGTTCCCCTCTCTGCTCACCTCCAGACAAGTCTATCTTTCTTTCATTGTGGCCCTGGGGGCCGGGGGCCGGCAGAACACTTTTCACCAGCACCAGGCAGCTTATCACAGCACTTTATCAGTATGATGTGGGGAAAGGGATGTGGGCTCAACCTCTTCACTCCTCTGCTCTGCTCAGAGGCTCAGCTAGCGAGCAGCCTGTCAGCAAACAACTATCAGCCTGGGA
The DNA here is from genome assembly GCF_045791955.1 of Oncorhynchus clarkii lewisi. Classification (NCBI taxonomy): domain Eukaryota; kingdom Metazoa; phylum Chordata; class Actinopteri; order Salmoniformes; family Salmonidae; genus Oncorhynchus; species Oncorhynchus clarkii. The sequence continues at coordinate 27,933,672 of NC_092166.1, read as the reverse complement.
GCACAGAAATGTATGAACACAGAAATGTATGACCCTGGGGAAAGGTGTATCTGTTTGTGTGTTTGCACATGTGTGTGTGTGTTGTGTGTTTGCACACGCAGTGCTTCGTGGAGAAAGGTGAGGTCACTTGTGTCTGTCTGGTCCCCACACAGTGTCTCTTGTTGCACGACCAGGGGACAGAGGCTGAACACTGGGCCCTGGGTAGCCCTTCACACCCCCTAAAAGTTGCAGGCTGGACCAGGCTGGAGGCTGGAGCCAGGCGTCAGATTACTGTTCCACTCCTCTTTCAACGACACGTCACAAACCATATGAAACATTTTTCAAAACTTTATCAAGGAGGTGTTGAAAATTAAAACATTCCTGGGTCTCAGAACCGATGTATGGATAAACCAATTATCTAATATTTTTGGCTTTATAACAAAGAACAAACAGCAGAAACACATAAATGGTCAAATACAAATCTTAAGATCAACTATTAAGACGACTAGAACCCAATGCTTCTCCAATTATATTGAATTAACTAGAGGACAAAATACAAACCCTACAACCCAAAAAGGCCTGTGGAGTTGATGGTATCCTAAATGAAATGATAAAATATACAGACCACAAATTCCAATTGGCTATACATAAACTCTTTAACATCATCCTCAGCTCCAGCATATTCCACAATATTTAGAACCAAGGACTGATCACCTCAATCGACAAAAGCAGAGACAAATTTGACCCCAATAACTACCGTGGAATACGCATCAATAGCAACCTTGGGAAAATCCTCTGATTTATCATTAACAGCAGACTCATACATTTCCTCAGCAAAAACAATGTACTGAGTAAATGTCAAATTGCCTTTTTACCAAATCACTGTACGACAGACCACGTATTCACCCTGCACACCCTAACTGACAAACAAACAAACAAAATCAAAGGCAAAGTCTTCTCATGCTTTGTTGATTTAAAAAAAGCTTTTGACTCAATATGGCATGAGGGAAACATATACAACATTATAAAATCCATGTACACAAACAACAAGTGTGCTGTTAAAATTGGCAAAAAACACACACATTTCTTTCCACAGGGCCGGGGGGTGAGACAGCCCCACCATCTTCAACATATATCTTCAACATATATCTCTACACATTGGCGAGGGTATTAGAATGGTCTGCAGCACCCGGCCCTACCCTACAAGAATCTGAAGTCAAATGTCTACTGTTTGCTGACGGTCTGGTGCTTCTCTCCCCAACCAAGTAGGGCTTACAGCACCACCTAGATATTCTACACAGATTCTGTCAGACCTTGGCCCTAAACAGTAAATCTCAGTAAGACAAAAATAATGGTGTTTCAGAAAAGGTCCAGTTACCAGGACCACGAATACAAATTCCATCTAGACACCGTTTCCCTAGAGCACACAACAAACTATACATACCTTGGCCTAAACATCAGCGCCACAGGTAAGTAGGGCCTTCAATGCCATCAAAAGGAACATAAAATTCGACATACCAATTAGGAACTGGCTATAAATACTTGAATCAGTTATAGACCCCTTTATGGTTGTGAGGTCTGGGTTCCGCTCACTAACCAGGAATGTACAAATGGAATTTACAAAAGCACCAAATTGAGCACCAAATTGAGACTCTGCATGCAGAATTCTGCAAAAATATCCTCTATGTACAACGAAAAACTCAAAATAATGCATACAGAGCAGAATTAGGCAGATACCCGCTAATTATCAAAATCCAGAAAAGAGACGTTAAATTCTACAATCACCTAAAAGGAAGTGTTTCCCAAACCTTCCATAACAAAGCGATCAACTACAGAGAGATGAACCTGGAGAAGAGTCCCATAAGCAATCTGGTCCTGGGAATCTGTTCACAAACACAAACAGATCCCACAGAGACCCAGAACAGCAACACAACTAAACCCAACCAAATCATGAGAAAAAATTAAAAGGTTATTACTTGACACATTGGAAAGAATTTACAAAGAAACTGAGCAAACTAGAATGCTACTTGACCCTAAACAGAGAGTACACCGTGGCAGAATACCTGACCACTGTGACTGACCCAAAATTAAGGAAAGCTTTGACTATATACAGACTCAGTGAGCATAGCTTTGCTATTGAGAGAGGCCGTCGTAAGCAGACCTGGCTCTCAAGAGAAAACAGGCTATGTGCACACTGCTCACAAAATGAGGTTGAAACTGAGCTGCACTTCCCAACCTCCTGCCAAATGTATGACCATATTAGAGAGACATATTTCCCACAGATTTCACAGGCCCAATTTTGATAAACACACACATCTATTGGGTGAAATACCACAGTGTGCCATCACAGCAGCAAGATTTGTGACCTGTTGTCACAAGAAAAGGGCCACCAGAGAAGAACAAACACCATTGTAAATACAACCTATATTTATGCTTATTTATTTCCCTTTTGTACATCATTATGACACTGTACATAGCCATGATATGACATTTGAAATGTGTCTATTCATTTGAAACTTGTGAGTGTAATGTTTACAGCACATTTTTGATTGATTATTTCACTTTTGTTCATTATCTATTTCACTTGCGTTGGCAATGTAAACATATGTGACTGACCGTCTCGATTCGGTCTTATGTAGCAACATTTGAAAAGGTATTTTTTTATATTGGATAAAACTAGAGACTGAGAGCTATAAAATGGTATACCATAACACTGCAGGAAGGAATTCTGTTTTGAAAGTTGATGAACTTGTAACCCCACGTTTGAGAAAATGGCCCTTGAATGGTTTAGTACGTCTACTGGACAGCTCTTCTTTGTCTACACCAATTCAGCATCGTTCCTACTCTCTTAAGCCTTAGCCCCACCAATCTCTTTAAAGATTGACAAGTGAGGCCATGTGGTAAACACACGCTATAACAAATAAAATGTACATTTATGTGTCACATGCACAGGATACAGAAGGTGCAGTGAAGTGGTTACTTGCGTAGTAGCAATATCAAAAACAGGAAATGTGTCCAGATAAACTATTTTATCATTATTAGATGATGCTTACCCGACATACTTGTCTAAGTTGATGGGTCATGTGAAGGAAATGCTATAACCCCCCATCTAAGTGGTTGGTTGGGTCTCTATTGTCTAGACATGTACACACGTTCATGAAATACAAGAGATGGCCGTAGTCACCCCCAGACACACTTGACTAACTTGATAGGTCAGGTAGCTAGCTAACTAAACCATGAACTGGCATAATCCAATTCTCTACCTAAAACACAAAAATCTAACTGGAAGTGACTTGCTTTCCTTTTCCAAACACAACCAATCAAAATGCTACACTTATTCACCAGGCCACACACACACTCCTCACATGTGCAAACACTAATAGCTTAACTAACCAATCACTGCTTTACTGTAGTATAGGCCTATAAATAGGTCAAAGGTCAGATTGCCTGTTTTGAACAATGGGTGCCAACAATGGACAGAGAGCAAGAGGAGTAGGAGGGAGAGGAAGAGGAAGAAGAGGACGAGGGCAAAGAAGAGAAGGAAGGAGAGCCATTTCTGGTGAGATTAGGGCAACACTTGTTGATCATGTGATCAACCACGGTTTGACCATGAGAGAGGCTGGACTGAGAGTCCAGCCCAACTTGAGTCGATTTACAGTGGCGTCCATAATTCAAACCTTTAGAAATGAGAACAGGTATGCAACTATCTAATGACTATTTTAGCATTACAGTAATGTACTGTAAAATACGTATGACTGCAGAGTATTGCATACACATTTGAAACTCTAAGCCATCCATTTACTGCACTGCATTGAATGAATGAGGTTTGGTTATCATGCTGTACAAACATTTTTTTGTACATTGTTTACAGTTCCTATGCTGAACACATACTGTGTTTGAATTCTGTACAGAGTGGAAAGGCAAAGACATCATGGAGGATGAGGACGCTTGTTTACAGATGTACAAGAGACTGCAATTATAAATATGGCTTTGGCCAACAATGCAATTAGGATTAAGATAAGAGATCATATCTTGAATAATGACGCCATATTTAACAACATCAATGCTGTAAGCCTGTCGACCATACAACGCATCCTCCAACGGCACCGAGTGACAATGAAACAACTTTACAAGGTGCCATTTGAGAGAAACTCTGACAGAGTCAAGAATATGCGACATGACTTTGTAGAGGTATGTATGCAACACTACTTCCAGTACTTCAGACATACCATATTTACTCATCTGTATATCCTTTTGTCTGTTACAGAGAGTATTGGAGATGGATGCCCATGTTATTCGCCATTAATTTATTTATGTGGATGAGGTTGGCTTCAACCTCACCAAAACTAGGCGCCGCGGAAGAAATGTAATAGGATAGAGGGCAATTACCAATGTCCCTGGACAGCGTGGGGGTAATAACTATGTGTGCTGCCATCACTCAAAATGGGGTCCTCCATCACAATGCCACACTGGGTCCATACAACACCGGCCATATGCTCACTTTTCTGGATGCAATTTACACAATGCTTGTCCCTGATCCAGATCAGGAGCCTGCTAGATTTGTGGTTTTATGGGACAATGTTAGTTTTCACCGGGCTGTGCTGGTCCAAAACTGGTTTGCCACCCCTCCACAATTTGTAGTTTTGTACCTACGCCCATATTCAACTTTTCTAAATCCCATAGAGGAATTCTTCTCAGCCTGGCGCTGGAAAGTGTATGATCGCCAACCCTATGCCCGCATGCCGCTTCTCCAGGCAATGGAGGACGCATGTGGGGACATAGAGGTTGCCTCAGGCCAAGGTTGGATACGCCATGCTAGGAGATACGTTTTCTCTTGCCAAACATGGAGGGAAGTATCTTGTGATGTGGTCGAAGTATTATGGCCAGACCCAGGCCGGAGAAGTGATGAAGCTTAGCTTAGCACTGGTGACTGCCCCCCCCCCCCCCCCCCCCCCCCCCCCCCCCGGGACCCCACACACACACAATTGTGTTCTTTACTGTATTATAAAGAATATACTTTTGGTTTACATATGTTTATGGTTTTGTTGTATGCTACTGTATACAACAGTAATGTTTGGCCTAATAAATGTTTTCTGTTTCTACATTGCATTGGTGTTTACAGTGTACTTGTTACCCCTTTTAGCAGATTACTTTCACTGTAGAACATTGTATTGAAATGTAGATATAAGCCTATGAAAGACCAAAGAGCTTTAGATTTAGAACAACACTGTTTACGTGGTATATCCACAAATGTACTATTATGAAAGCAGTGTTTGCCATTTGTTGCAAATGATTCATTCTGACATGTGTTTATGGCATTTTGAATGCAGTGTTACATTTTGAAGGAGATGTGAGGAATTTTGCATTTTGTGTGTGCAGTTTTGGGAATTGTGTTTTGAGTTTTGAAAAAAAGGAGACCGTTTTGAAAACGTGTGTAAGCAGTTGGAAAAAACTGTAAAAGTACACATTAACTTGCAATAAAAAAGATTTTCTGACCACATTTGAAACTTATATCTGAAAATTTGACTAGACTCTTTGCCGTATACATGGATAAACGCTTCGCGGCAGACTGGAACAATTTAACTCTGTTTTGTTTGTAGCTACATCTTGTTTGGCCTGCGTTGTGTCAAGTCACTCCGGTTCACACTAAACATGGCGTGTGCAGAAAGTAGCCCATCAGTTCTGTCGATAGCGCCTGCTAAATTCAGGGCATCAACGTTGAGAAAAGCAGCAAAACTTGTCGTTCTCGATGGCTAATGTTATATCTTTCAAAAACAGCCCTGGAGAAAGGACTGTCAACACATACGGAACAGCTCACGTTATAGACAGAATGGCAGACCAATCCAAACTCATCTCCCAGCATGTCCAGCCCATCCATTATCTCAGCCAATCATGGCTAGCAGGAAGTTTCCAGCCTTTTTCCGTGGCTAAACCAACTAGGCTCGTAATTTAACCATTTTATCCATATTTATGGATGGAATACAGATTTGTTATTAAGGCACATGAAAGTTCACATGTTCCAGAAGGCATTTCTGCCCAAAAACGCATTTTGATAATGTGAAGTAGTGAAATGAGTTACATATGTTTCCCATGCCAAAAAAGCCCTTTGAAAATAATGAATTGAATTGAGAGAGAGAGAGAGAGAGAGGAGACAATGGGCGAAGTGTGATATGTGTCGCTCGCATGGTTTCAACACATAAGGTTTTTTTCAGGACTCTATTTTAGCACGTCCAAGTTTCATTTCAGAACAGGGTTGTGTGTAGGTTGTGTGTAGGACTCCATGTCACTGGAAACATAAGGTTTGTTTGATGGTGTGGGGATTCATAAGAATGGCTATTTGTGTGGTGGTTTCTGACTGTAAAAGTAGCCTACAACACCTTAGTCACGTAATATCACACGTACAAGCTACAGTGAATGGAGAGGGAGAGAGACAGAGAGAGAGCAGAGACAAAGATTATGAAGTACACAAAAAAGCCAGTTAATTGAGAGGCATTTACATTTTAGTAGACACTCTTATTCAGAGCGACTAAAGCATCAGGGTTAAGGGCCTTGCTCAACGGCACATTGAACGATTTGTATCCTAGTTGGCTCAGGGGTTCAAACCAACAACCTTTCAGTTACTGGCTCAACACTCACCTGCTAGGCTACCTGACGCCCTAGTTGAAGGCTCCATCCATCATCCCCTGGAGAGAGACAGCTGACAACAGCTCAGTCTCACAGTCATGCAGCAGACATCATTATCTGGAACATTTAAAGGGGAAAAACACACAGATGCCTTCCTTTAATTTAACTGTCCAATTACGTGTGTGTGTGTGTGTGTGTGTGTGTGTGTGTGTCTCTCTCTCTCTCTTTCTCTCCCAGACTCTCTCTCTCTCTCTCCCAGGCTCTCTGTGTGACAGCTTGAAACATTGCTCCAGGTGCAATGGTTGGATCCCAAAAAGCACAGCTCTGCTAGGTGGAGGGTGAATATGCGTAAGCTGAAAACCAACGGTTGTTTGTCGTCTACTATTACCCAAGAAACAGAGGCGGTTTGACAGTGACAGAGAGAGAGACAATGACAGGGAGAGAGAAGCAGGGAGATTGATATCGTTATTGTTATCTGCTCCCACACTTAGAGGAAGGCCATCAAGGAGATTTGGGTTCAGTATCAGATGTTAGTCAGCTTTACTGTGAAAGGGTCAAGAGGTCACTGATATGAGACATCTGACGAGTGTATAGGCCACACACTGTCAATAAGAAAAGCTTGGTTTGCCAGCGGTTCCACCATAAAGGTATAATAAAATACTATTGTGTTCTGTATAATTATGTTTTTTTCCCCCACTATATTTGTCACAGCTCTGCGTAATAATATGAAAATGAATTGTCAAGTGTAATAGAAACAACAAACTGTCTTAGTGAGGGACATTAGCACTGACAATGATGTGTGAGGGACTGCGCCACACCTTGCTCTCTGGCAGTGGGCCATGACCTTATCACTGCTTGATGAATTACATTAACACCCCTGCTATCTTAATGGTCTCCTCTCTCTTCTCCTCCTCCTCTCTATCTCTCTCCCTCTCATTCCTTGGCCCTTGGCCTGCATCCTCCCACTGTTTCATCATCCAGGGGTGCTTGCTATCATTATTCATGTGTGTGTGTGTGCACGCATGAGTATGTGTTTGTCTTTCTATCCTATCATTAGATAGAAGGGGATTAAATAAGGGACTCTTCTCACTATCAGAGATTGCCTAGAGATTCAGCTAGACCTTTTACTGTAATGTAAACTTGCAAAATTGTCATGTCTTGACCATTACCTCCGGAAGTCTCACAAGTCACTTGCTTGACAGTTGTCCCGCTCCAAGCCCCCCTGTATAAACAGAAGAACTGTCTCATTGAGCCCAACACTCCTACAGTAAATATCGTAATAGCAGAGCAATGATTTTGAAATGGCTGAAAATTTATTTGTATTTTTCCTTATATTAGAGACTTGTTTTTATTGCGTTTTTACCAAAAATTGCTTGTTACACTGAAATTGACGTTGTAGCTTTAAGGAAATCTCACACAACATTGTCATTTATTTCAATGCAAAAGCGAGCCGGAATGCAAGCAGCAACTCCTCATTCAGCAACAACTGAATGAATAACTTTTTAAGTCGCAATTTGCTTTTTTCAAATAATGATTTGCATGATATTGATTAACTGAAGTATGGTTTGTTCTAAAATGGGCCGAAAAGCAATCTAGCTATGGTTCAGCTAACGTTGGCTGACATTACCATTCACCTAACTAGCTAACTTAGCTAGTAAGTTAGCATGTGAGGAGGATGCTGACATTTTGCTTAGCTTGCTACCTAGTTAGCTCTGTATAATATGAATCATACTATTTGATAACGTTAACGTACTTTTATATGCGTATGAAAGGGGTAAACGTTCAGTTTTACAATGCTGAAGTTACTTGACAAAGCAGATGTTGTTGGCTAATGTTAGCTAGCTAGCTAATAGCTGTGCCACTTTGTCTCTGGTATTGTCTTTCAGCTAAATTAATGAGTGTATGGACAAGAAAATAAACCATTTAAATGACTGCACATGCTCGTGAATTGTTGCATTATTCAAGAGCGTAATATGGTTTTGTTGCATTAATCAAGAGTTTAATATGGTAGACGCATTAAATGTTGCTCGCTTAGCTAATTTATTAGTTTGCATGCTTACTGGCTAGTGGCTACTGTGATATTTAGGGTACATTTGAGCTGCAAAAGAATGTCTCGGCACAGGACATTCAACTGCGACATTTTATCCCGATGTCTCTCTTCCAACTTTCCACAATCTGAATAACCTTTAACCTTTAAGACCTATGCAGGCTAGGTCTCCTCATTACTGTATCTCCACCTCGTTGAAGTGCTGTGTTTGGGCTTCTCTTATCTCTATGTTCCCCATGCTCTTTACAGCAGCTCTCTCCTACAGACCCACTAGGCCTTCCCACTAGGCCATGTTCCCAATCAGGTGTCATCAGTTGCTGTTTATGTGACTGCCACCGCAATGATAACAGAATGTGGAAAGTAGATCATATTTTTATTCTCTATTACACTTAGACAGCATGACACATTAAATCCTTTCTTAATTGAACTGAGGCCAAGGTTTGTCTGAAACCATTGTCATTGCATCTGCCTGCTTCTTACCCTAGCGGACCCACAAGTCACTCAACCTGGTGTATAAGTGTGTGAGATCATGTGTTGTGGGTGGTTGTAGATGGCCATTTGCTGGGGCCAAATTGAGTTATGTGCGTATGTGTGTGCATGCTTGTACGTGTCTAGGGGTCACAAGAAGTGGCGAGGCAAACCTCTCCACCTCCCTTCTCTGGGTGTTAAAACAGAGGAAGTTGCAGTCGGAGAGGGAAGGACGCCCTCTTAACAACCAGGAAATTAGCCTCCAGGATGCCCTGCTCAACGCTAACGACGGGGTCGTACACTAAGCTGCTTAAGCCCTGTCCCACTCCCTCCACACTGCCTGTTTGGCCTGGCTACCGTAGTGACAACACAAACACTGAAATACAACACTGTGCAACCATATACCTTACACCACCACACATCAGGAAGGCTGTAACAGTAGCAAACCACAGGTATGCCTCACTTAATTACTGTTTTCTGCAGCGAGAAAGAAACGATTCATCAAATGTTGTCATCGGTTTAAGAACAGTAATTGTTTCTGAATACCCAGTGGGCTTTTTTGCTCCAGTTGCTCAGCTTAATCATATTGCGGTGGGAGAAATGACAGGTGTTTTTGTTGTTGTCGTCTTATACATTTTTTCCCTTGACAACGTGTCACAGCATTCTTGTTGTGAACACGTTCACGTCTCCATATATCATGACTCATCTCCTTCAGTTGACCTTCAGTGGAATATGGAAAGTCAAAACAGGATTAGCTTAAACGTATGGCTTGCCCTGAGATCTGGCAAAACGTTACCAACTGACATATTATACTTTCGGTGTTCAAAATAATGCATTTTTCATACTTGATGATGGTATACTGACATAAAACATGCTGAACAAAAATATAAATGCAACATGCAACCATTTCTAAGATTTTTACAGTCCGTATAAGGAACTCAATGTAAATAAATAAACTCTAAGCTATAGATTTCACATGACTGGGAATACCGATATGCATCTGTTTGTCACATATACCTTAAAAAAAGATAGGGGCGTGGATAAGACAACCAGTCAGCGTCTGGTGTGACCATAATTTGCCTCAAGCAGCGAGACACATCTCCTTCGCATGGAGTTGATCAGACTGTGAACTGTAGACTGTTTCCCCGCTCCTCTTAAATGGCTTTGCGAAGTTGCTTGATATTGGCGGAAACTGGAAATCTCTGTCATACACTGTCGATCCAGAGCATCCCAAACATGCTCAATGAGTGACATGTCTGGTGAGTATGCAGGACATGGAAGAACTGGTGCATTTTCAGTATCCAGGAATTGTGTACAGATCCTTGCGACATGAGGCCATGCATTATCATGCTGAAACATGAGGTGATGGCTGCGGATGAACGGCACGACAATGGGCCTCAAGATCCCGTCTTGGTAGATCTGTGCATTCAAATTGCCATCGATACAATGCAGTTGTGTCCGTTGTCCATAGCTTATACTTGCCCATACCATAACCCCACCGCCACCATGGGGCAAACCACTTGCCCACGCGACTTGCAACAGATGGTCTGCAGTTGTGAGACTGGTTGGATGTACTGCCAAATTCTCTAAAATGACTTTAGAGGCAGCCTATGGAAGATAAATGAACATTCAATTATCTGGCAACATTTCTGTTGGACATTCCTGCAGTCAGCATGCCAATTGCATGCTCCCTTAAAACTTGAGACATACTGTATGTGGCATTGTGTTGTGACAAAACTACACACTTTAGGGTGGCATGTTATTTTCTCCAGCACAAGGTGCACCTGTGTAATGATCATGCTGTTTAATCAGCTTATTGATAGGCCACACCTGTCAAGTGGATGGGTTCTCTTCGCAAAGGAGAAATGCTCACTAACAGGGATGCAAACACATTTCTGCACAACATTGTAGAGAAATGAGCTTTTTGTGTGTATGTCAAATTGTGGGGATATGTGCTCATGAAACATGGGACCAACACTTTACATGATGTGTTTTGTTCAGTGTATATGGGTATCAGGGTCAATGCCATACAGAACAGAAAACGACCAAATTGATCAAAATATATTAAGTTCTTGATCGTGCTTGCTTTTTCAAGATAACCTCTTATTCACTAAATGACCCTCAAACAGATGACACTTTGGTGACCAAGGCTATTCCATGCTGTTTCTCTGATGAAGCACACACACTAATATTATTCCACTGTGGTGAGACAAGGACAGGTAAACTGATCCTTGGGATTCATTACTCATGATCAAGGTCCTTGAACACATTCGCACGCACGCACTCACGCACGCACGCACACACACACTCACGCACGCACGCACGCACGCACACACACACACACACACACACACACACACACACACACACACACACACACACACACACACACACACACACACACACACACACACACACACACACACACACACACACAAATCCTTCGTTCTCCTGTGGAAGTTGACCATAACAGACAGGAAAGGCTCTTTTAAAGCACTTCACTCCTATAAAAGTGTTTTCCCTGACACCTCAGCAGATAGGCTGCATGACCTCAGCCCTGGCAACCTCAGCCACTGTTCCTGTTACTGCTGTCTGACAACAGAACAGTAAAGCAGTGGCAACAAGACAGACACTCCATAACACTCTACATGTCCAAAAGTATGTGGACACCTGCTCGTTGAACATCTCATCTCATTAAGCCTGGCTCGCAGTCAGAGTTCCAATTCATCCCAAAGGAGATTGATGGGGTCAAGGTCACAGCTCTGTGTAGACCAGTCCAGTTCTTCCAAACTGATCCCCCGACGAACCATTTCTGTATGGACTCGCTTTGTGCTTTGTACTTTGTCATGCTGAAACAGGAAAGGGCCTTCCCTAAACTGTTGCCACAAGGTTGAAAGCACAGAGTTGTCTACAATATCGTTGTATGCTGTAGCGCTAAGATTTCCCTTCACTGGAACTAAGGGCCCTAGCCCAAACCATGAAAAACAGTCCCAGACCATTATTCCTCCTCCACCTTGCTTTACAGTTGGCACTATGCATGCCCTGGGCAGCTCTAGCAGGGCAAAAAATGTTACGAACTGACCTGTTGGAAAGGTGGTATCCTGTGACGGTGAAACGTCACAAATCCACTCATTTGAATGGGTGTCCTCATACTTTTGTACATATAGTGTATCTAGCCTACTACTCAGGGGATATGTCTTGAATATTTAAATAGCTACAAACACTAGCACCTAAAAAGTAGAGCCCATCTACATTGTATTCAACATAGTAAATATCTTCATTACGTCAATTGATGCAACCAAAAATTAATATTTTCAGACTGTTTTTTTCAGATTATAACTGTAGCCCTGTGTTTTTAATATTTCCACCCACAGCTTAACCTTAGCACAGCGCTCACCGCTCATTGGCTCACTCTCTATCACATGAACACCAAATAGGCGTGATGTGGGACAGAAATAAAGGCAGACACACTTTGCTGTGAAGAGTTAGGGTTTGGCCGGGGTAGGCCGACATAGTAAATAAGAATTTGTTCTTAACTGACTTGCCTAGTTAAATAAAATAAAAAGAGCACTTGTTTTTTACCCGCACATCAGATTCAAGCGAGAGAGAGAGAGAGAGAGAGAGCGAGAGAGAGAGAGAGAGAGAGAGAGGGGGGTGGTGTGCGGTCCAAGCACCCTGGTCGTAATGGTATATAGCTCAATGTTCCGGGAACTCCAGGAGAAAAAAACAGAGGAAAAGAAGGCCATGAGGTTTTCTGGATAATAACTCCATTCCCCGGTCGGGCCGGCGTTTGGGTAACGAGGGAAGAAGGGGGAGGGGGAAGATGGCTTCTTCTCTTTTTTTGGGGGGGGTCATTCTTTTTTGTTCTGGCAGGTTCGAAAGCCACCCCTCCACGGAAAGCCTACTCTGCACATTCTGCAGACAAGGGTCTTCAGGGAGGAAATAGGGAGGAAATTGTGCAGAAAGTGTAAAAATCAGTCTCTCTCTCTCTCTCTCTCTTTCTCTCTCCTCCCGCTCTCTCTCTCCCCTCTCTCTCTCTCTCTCTCTCTATCTCTCTCTCTCTCTCTTTCTTTCTCTCTCCTCCCTCTCTCTCTCTCTTTCTTTCTCTCTCCTCCCTCTCTCTCTCTCTCTCTCTTTCTCTCTCCTCCCTCTCTCTCTCTCCCCTCTCTCTCTCTCTCTCTCACTCTCCTCTCCCTCTCTCTCTCACTCCTCCCCCTCTCTCTCTCTCCTCCCTTCCTCCCTCTCTCTCTCTCTCTCTCTACCACTCTCCTCTCCCTCTCTCTCTCTCTCTCTCTCACTGTCTCTCTCCCACTCTCCCGCTCTCTCTCTCTCTCTCACTGTCTCTCACTGTCTCTCACTGTTTCTCTCTCTCCCACTCTCATCTCTCACTCACTCACTCACTCACTCACTCACTCACTCACTCACTCACTCACTCACTCACTCACTCACTCACTCACTCACTCACTCACTCACTCTCTCTCTCTCTCTCTCTCTCTCTCTCTCTCTCTCTCTCTTTAAATGAAAGACGCCTTATTTTGAGGGCCAGGGTGGCTGTCTGATGACATTGGGGCAGTGTGATTTGATTTCACTCCTTCCTTTATGTTTTCAATATCCCAGCCCTAAATGAATAAAACACTGCATCATGGCCCACTGCCAGATATTTCTATGATCTTATTACAAAATAATACCAGGGCATGGCCATACAGTCGTACGGCATGTGAATATGATGTTAAGACAAGTTTATATTGTAACACGATGCAATTGTAATAGATGTTGACTTATCTCCTCTCTGCCAACTGGTTGGAAAACTGTGCTGATTTTTTATAATCACATGCTTTGCCAAGAATTTGGAACATAGATGTCCTCTGGAGGAACAGAAAACATAAGAAGCAATGACTTTGCAAGTTCTTGGCAGATTTTGTCCTCTATACCCCATTAGACTCATAATGGTGGGGCTCGTCTTGCATACTCAATTTGTCACTTTTACACTTTTGCAAGAGTTTGTTTAAGGGCTGGGAGAGGGGGTTGTCTGCTCCAGTCCAGACTCTCTCTCTCTCTCTCTGTGTGTGTGTGTGTGTGTGTGTGTGTGTGTGTGTGTGTGTGTGTGTGTGTGTGTGTGTGTGTGTGTGTGTGTGTCTGTGTGTGTGTGTGTGTGCGTGCGTGCGTGCGTGTGTGTACTATGAGTGAGGGGACTAAGAGCTAAATTAGATGAGTGGGGGTTTGGGTAGAGTGGGTGGAGAAGGGGTGGAGAGTGGGTTTGGTGGCTGTGGTTTCGGGTGAAGGGGTTTTAAATCTTCTCCGGGGATCTCATTTGTGCCAGGTGGCCACACTTCCTGAGCTGCCCATAATAACCTGCACCACATGCTGTCACCTGTGTGTGAGGTGATAGAACGTCTGTGGCTGTCCTTCTCTGTGCCTCTCTCATGACCTTCCACTGAGAGACACACAGTGACTCCTTCATCTACTACCTCAGAATGAGCTCAAAATAGCTTCCATCAATCTGTGATATGACTGACACTGTGTCAAAGAAGACATTTTAGATTTTTACAACACAAAACACCGATTTTATATATGGTGTATTCATGTAGTGTATTCGTAAAGCTCTCAAGTCCATACTGGGTTCTCTGGTACTGATGGGAGGCTGTACAGTACTAAGCTACTTAGCGTAGCCTACGTAGCTACTTTAGTTTAACAGACGTGTATAGGCAGTCTTCAGCTCTGTGGGGCTAGCATGCATACCCTTTCTCTCTCTTGTGATAGATGGAGTGAGGGCAGATGTCCCAGAGTGATAATCTGCCCATCAGCTGGTGAGATTGTAAAGTGAAGGCACTTCCTGCCTCTACTCCCCCAGATTCCCAACATTCTCCCAACACTCACTGGGAATAGGACTTTGGGAACACAATGCCCCAAGAATCAAACTCTGTCAATGGGAATGTGAGTATAGAGATGACTTACTGCCCTGAGATGGGAAATTCAGCGATGCCAGACTGACATAAATACAGCATAGACTGTACAATGTATGGGTATGGCAGTAGTATGTCATGTACATGTGCTGGAAATGCAAGGATAGTGTATACCACACTGCCATGTACATGTACTTCCATCACACATGGAATGGGAATAAAAGTACAATACAGTGTGACCTGTGTGTTGTTTTGAATGTGTTGCTGAATGACAGACACCATCACCATCTATTAGCATATGGCCATGTGTTATATATGTCTTCCTAACATGTTACAGAGATGTAACAGACATGTAACAAACATGTAACAGATATGTAACAGACATGTAACAGACATGTAACAGGCATGTAACAGGCATGTAACAAACATGTAACAGACATGTAACAGACATATACCAAACATTTACCAGACATATACCAAACATATACCAGACATATAACAAACATGTAACAGACATGTAACAGACATGTAACAGACATATATCAAACATGTAACAGACATGTAACATACATGTAACAGACATGTAACAGACATATATCAGACATGTAACAGACATGTAACAGACATGTAACAGACATATAACAAACATGTAACAGACATGTAACAGACATAACAACTCCCACACTGTTGTAAGCATTTGCCACCTTAACTATGAGGACAATTCTTTATTTTTTTTAATCCTCAAAGAACAACAAGAATAGAATCGTCAGCAGGGTGTTTCCACCACCGTTGGCCATTGAAGCCGATGTTCGCTTGAGCATAAAAAAAAAAAAGAAGACTTGGGATGTCACAGGAGGAAATGTGGTCACACGCATGTTAATTGTATAAGAAAAAACATATTTGGAAAATAAAGAGAGGATGGTAAGGTTGTAAACTTCATAGCCCTGGGCCAAAGAGGAAAGAGACCCCCGCAATCTCTGATGACTTTTCCAAAAGCTTCCCCCATACAGGCTGCGTCCAAACATTATTCAGATTGTGCGACACAGAGGAAGAAAACACAGAGACAAACCAACTGCTTCAAAGTCTCTCTCTCTCTCTCTCTCTCTTTCTCTCTCCATCCCCTCTCTCTCTCTCTCTCTCTCTCTCTCTCTCTCTCTCCCTACCCCTCTCTCTCTCCCTACCTCTCTCTCTATCTCTCTCTCTCTCCCTACCTCTCTCTCTATCTCTCTCTCTCTCTATCTATCTCTCTCTCCCTACCTCTTTCTCTATCTCTCTCTCTCTCTCTCTCTCTCTCTCTCTCTCTCTCCCTACCTCTCTCTCTATCTCTCTCTCTCTCTCTCTCTCTCTCTCCCTACCTCTCTCTCTCTCTCTCTCTCTCTCTCTCTCCCTACCTCTCTCTCTCTCTCTCCCTCTCTCTCTCTCCCTATCTCTCTCTCTCCCTACCTCTCTCTTTCTCTCTCCCTACCTCTCTCTCTATGCGCGCTTTTCCTGAACAATCTGCCTAAGACAACACAGACACACCATTAATTAAAGGCAGGGTGCTAAGTGGCGACGAACACGAGATTGGCTCGCTTATGAAGACGACGAGGAAACGGCAGCGTCCTTAGCATTTTGGCTTATGTCGTTGCGCGCTACTTGTTTCATTGTCAAATCGTTACTGTCACTTTTATACGATTGCGGTTGATGGAACGACTCTTGTGATGATGATTGCTAATCAGAAAGGCCTTTAGACCTAAATGGTCATGGAATGATGGGTTCTCTGTTCAGGTCTGAACCATGAACCATGCGGGGAATCCGGCTCATTAAGCCCAGGCCAGGAGGGAAAACTTAATTGGACTGAGTTTCTTGGAGTATAGACTACAGTTTTTTTCTCCCAGACGGTTCTGGCAACAGAACTGAGCAGCAGCAAAAGGCCAAGTCAAATGTCCTGTAACAGGCATTCTCACAGGCTTGTGATTAATCTGTGTGTTGTGCCTTGACTTCGTCCGTCTGGCCTGACAGAGTTCTTAATGAAGCGTCGGAGTGGTTCAGATTCCAACTACAGTACAGGTAGAGAACCTGGAAGAGGTCTGGAACTAGGATCCAGAACTGTATCTGATTGCAGAAAAAGGGATGTTTACATGTCAGCTTTGATAAAAATAAACAAATATGCCATGGAAGCTCATCAGTCACAATAGAGATCTATGGGGTGGATGGCATGTTCCTTTTTTTCAAAAGCTTTTTTCAAAATCTATTTAAAGATTGGGTAACAAAAGTTAAGGTGGTCTGTTTCCAACGCTAACAACAGGAGTATTAATTTATCAAAAACCTGAAAGTGGGGGTTCAAGTTGGGTGTCCTGGGTGGGGAATATTCAATAGAGGGGGGAATGAGGTAAAGGCCCAGTGCAGTCGAAAACATATTTTTGCTGTTTTATATATATTTCCACACTATGCGGTTGAGATAATACTGTGAAATTGTGAAAATGATGATGAATACCCTTTTAGTGTAAGAGCTATTTGAAAAAAACACCTGAAAATTCAGTCTGTTTGGTGTGAAGGAGTTTTCGCCTGCCTAGTGACATCACCACGTGGTAAATTAGTTAAATAGACCAATAAGAAAGATCATTCCTAACTTCTCTGCCAATAACAGCTAGTTTTCAGTTTTCCCCTCCCCAGGTTACTCACAGACAGTCTTAGCAAAATTGCTGTTTGCTAAGAAGCTTTTTTTGGGGAGAGGGGCATTTTTATTGAAAGCAATCACGGTAATATACTTAATTGTTACCCAGAAATGATTTGATATTGAGATTTTAAAAAAGGGCTGCATTGGACCTTTAACATTGGAGTGGTGGTGGTCCAAACCAGGGAGAACCAGCCAGGAGGATGTGGGACTCCTGGCGTGAACCTGATTACCACCAAATGGGCCAATAGCAGCAGTAACAGCAGTCAGCAGCAACAGCTGTGCCGAGGGACATTGCACTGGAACCAAAAGGGTTCTAACTGGAACCAAAAAAGGTTATTCAAAGGGTTCTCCAATGGGAACAGCCGAAGAACCAATTTCGGTTCTAGATATAACTTATTTTCAGAGAATGTGTATACTATCTGTATGAAATATTTAGTTGTAAAATACTGAATTGATGTGTCCATGGTTTGTATTATTTCTTATCTATTTTACTTGCCCCGAATTCTACCTTTCTATCTTTCTTGTCATTAAGCCCTCTCCTCCCAGTCTGTCTGCCCCTGTATGCATCTCTCACACACTCTGTCAGTTCATTAATCCTGCCTGAGCTATACTAGACTAGAAGAATGCAGTTTGTCTTCCCTGACTGAGACGATTGGTCCAGACAGAGAGTGAGCCATCTGATCCTTCAAAGATAATGAAGAGGGATTCTAACCATCTCCATCTCAGACTCAGCACACCCCTCACCTCTGCCTCCACCAATGCCAAGTTTATGTACGTGACTCAACATTGTGACATCTTGCATGATTTATCTATCCTTTTGTGTCTCGAAACTCTCTCATTTTCTGTCTCTCAATCTCATTCTCTCTATTTCACTCTTTCTCCCTCTCTCTCTTTCTATTCCAGTGTCCGTCTCCCCCCTCTGCTTTTCAGATACATGTTTTTACACAGTCCTGCTATACAACCTTTAAAAGGCCAGTGATTTTAACAAGGCAATAAAAAGCTAAGCAGGCTCTACTCTATGGTCCCTGACCTGCGGCTTTACACAACTGATTTCAAATAGCTGAGTCAGACAGTGAACAATGTTACATGTAAAGTAAAGTGGCACACTAGAAGGTATGTTTTCTCTGTGGTGGTGTCTTCTGTGAAACCACCCAAAGTTTTACAAAATACTGGATTACTTAAATGACACATTTCCGACAACACGTACAGTTTCTTCTTTTAAATGTCTCACTTCTTTCACATTTATTTGCTATTCTTTCATTTATTCTGTTTCAAGTGTAAGAATGTTTCATATTTTCATGAACCAAAAAGGACGAAGGGTACTGTCTGTGACCTCATAAAAGCAATGCGAGGGTTTCACAGCGAGAGAAGGAAATGGAACAATGTAACAATAAGATTGTTCGGAGCTTCCTTTAACATGAAAGTCGCGGGGAGCGAGGCAGCGCTATTCTGGGCCTTAAAAGGCTAATTTCTTTCCTCATTTTAAAACCTGTTTATTTATCAAGGGGATATTTGAAGTATTTATAGACTGATGAAAGGGGACTGGTAAGACACAGGGTTGGAGAGGGTGAATTCACACGGCGAGTGGAGGAGTAAGCAGCTGTTGTGTCATGCACGTATGCACGCACACACACATAAACACAGACACACACACACACATTCAACAAAGGGTTGGCTCAAGAGTTGTTGTAATGGCTTTCGTCGTCGGATGAGGAAGAGTAGTCGGACCAAAGCGCAGCGTGATAAGTGTTCATGTTTGTTTATTGAACTGAACACTAAGAAAATAACAAGAGAATAAATGAAACCGAAACAGTTCCGTAAGGTGCAAACACTAAACAGAAAATAACTACTCACAAAACCCATGTGGGAAAAAGCTACCTAAGTATGGTTCCCAATCAGAGACAAAGAAATACAAAACATAGAAAAGGGATATAGAATGCCCACCCAAATCACACCCTGACCAAACCAAAATAGAGACATAAAAAGCTCTCTACGGTCAGGGCGTGACAGTTGTTCCTTTTTTCTGAATGAAATCGATATTTGCCTGTAACATCAGTTCTGTTGCACTCACAGAAAATATCTTTGCAGTTTTGGAGTGTTTTCTATCCAAAGCTGTCAATTATATGCATGGAAGGAGAGTTTACAGTCTAGCCAATCACCTAGGTATTTATAGTTGTCCACATATTCTAGGTCGGAACCGTCCAGGGTGGTGATGCTAAGCATGCATTTGGTTTTACTAGCATTTAAGAGCAGTTGGAGGCCACGGAAGGAGTGTTGTATGGCATTGAAGCTCGTTTGGAGGTTAGTTAGCACAGTGTCCAAGAAAGGGCCAGAAGTATACAGAATGGTGTCGTCTGCGTAGAGGTGGATCAGGGATCAGCCATAACAGGGTGATCCTAACTAACCTAAAACAAGGACATTTTTACTCTGATTTAATGTCAGGAATTGTGAAAAACTGAATTTAAATGAATTTGGCTAAGGTGTATGTAAACTTCAACTGTATTCCCAGGCCGTGAGCAGAGCAACAGGCCCAATCCCCACTAATATCCCCCAATATGACCCCCATACTTTAACGGTGACAGCTTCTCCATCCTAGAGGGGGAGATCAACCGTTTCCAGTCCCAGGGACATGTACTAGTCTGTGGCAACCTAAATGTCAGAACTGGACAAGAACCTGACACTCTCAGCACATAGGGGGACAAACACCTACCTGGAGGTGACAGTATTCCATCCCAAATATGCTCCCCTAGACACAACTATGACAAAACAACCAACAAAAATGGGTCACTACCCCTGAAGTTCTGTCGCACGCTGGGTCTGTACATAGTCAATGGTAGGCTTTGAGGAGACTCCTATGGAAGATAAACCTACAGCTCATCCCTTGGCAGTAGTACTGTAGATTACTTTATCACTGACCTCAACCCAGAGTCTCTCAGAGCGTTCACAGTCAGCCCACTAACACCCATTTCAGATCTCAGCAAAATCACAGTTTAACTGAACAGTCAATCATGAGGCATTAAAGCCAAAGGAACTGCACAATATTACAGTTTTTTTGGATTGCTTACACACTAAAATTAAAAGTAGTGCACTATTATCAAAACCTTACACTCAAGAATCAGAACATCAGCCCATATTTGCACAACTATAAGCACATTGTCAACCTCACACTTGTTGCAAAACTATACACACAGTGAATTGCAAAAGACTAAACACACTTAACATACATTACACACAAAAATCTATCATGAAGTCACGTCCTTGCAATACCAAAGCACTGACTGTCAAATTACCATACCGTCCAACCAATTGGTTCAACACAGTCATCAGGTGTGCAAACACTCGTTTGCTTAATTGTAGACACACCAATCAGGTGTATAAGCACTATAAAAAGCAGCAGGTGAGTTCATCGGTCTTCAAGCACAATGGAAAGAGTCAGAGAAAGAGTAAGACGAGGAGGAGGAGGAGGACGACGACGACGACGATGACGAGGAGAACGAGGAGGAGGAGAACGATGAGGACGAGGAGGAGAACGAGGAGGAAGAGGAAGACAAGAAGGTGCTCATAGAGGACCGAATCTGACAAATGAGATCCGCGCAACACTGGTTGACCACGTTTTCAACCACGGCCTGACGCTGAGGGAGGCTGGACTGCGAGTACAGCCAAATCTAAGCCGATATACAGTGGCAAGTGTGATGAGAACATTTTGACTGGAAAATAGGTATTGTAAAAATATCATCATATCAAAAACATCTGCACGGTTTCAGTAACTGCTTACAGTACTATATTCTATGCACTATCAGCACTTCTGTTACCTTTTCCTGTGAAACTACTGTACTATTGTATACTGTTTTTTTCTACATAGGATTGAGGGTCAGGGACGACAAGGGGGAAGGCCTCCTATGTTCACAGAACAGCAAGAGAGGGAGATAGTAAACATGGTTTTGGCCAACAATGCTATAACACTCAAGCAGCTCCAAGCTAACATTGTCAATAACCACGCCATTTTCAACGATATCATCAGGTCTCAACATCAACACTGGCACGCATCCTAAAAAAAACATATTCAAATGAAGCAAATTTATCGAGTGCCTTTCGAGCGCAATTCCGAAAGGGTGAAACGACTGCGGCATGATTATGCAGTGGTTTGTATTCACTTTAGCAGTGTGATCTTGCATACTGTCTCACAATCTTTTACTGTACTGTAATATGTATACTAGATCTACACTGAACTACACAATTTTGCCTGACACTGTTTTTCAGAGAGTTTTACGAATGGATGGAGAGTTAATTTACGTAGATGAGGCTGGGTTCAACCTGACGAGTACACGAATGAGGGGAAGAAACATCATTGGCCACAGGGCTATAGTCAATGTCCCAGGGCAACGTGCAGCCATTACCCAAAATGGGGTCCTCCACCACCATGCCCATATGGGCCCTTACAACACAGTACTCATACTTACATTCTTGGACCAATTGCACAACATAACAGCAGCAAATCAAATCGATCATATGCAATACATTGTTGTCTGGGACAATGTGTCTTTCCACCGCTCTGGAAGGTATATGATCTCCGTTCCAGGCTGAGGTACCCCTCATCCAAGCCATGGAGGAGGGCTGTGACCAGATGGCGGTAGCTTCAATGCAAGGATGGATTCGTCATTCAAGACGTTTCTTTCCAAGGTGTCTTGCTAATGACAACATTGCCTGCGATGTTGATGAAATTCTCTGGCCAGATCCAGCTAGGCGAAGAGACAATGTCTAGTTATTTTTTTATTTATTTTTTTGAACTTACAATATGTAAAGTGACGTCTGGTTACAGTATTATGAATCTTTATGTCAACATTTTGGGCGTGTTGAGAAATAAATGAGTTTCTTCAGTCTGCAACATTGGTCTTGTGTAGTGTTTGGTGAATTTACATTATA
The DNA here is from genome assembly GCF_045791955.1 of Oncorhynchus clarkii lewisi. Taxonomy (NCBI): domain Eukaryota; kingdom Metazoa; phylum Chordata; class Actinopteri; order Salmoniformes; family Salmonidae; genus Oncorhynchus; species Oncorhynchus clarkii. The sequence continues at coordinate 27,911,069 of NC_092166.1, read as the reverse complement.
TTTGTACTTTGTTGATAGTAGCCTACTCTAATCATAGGGAAGTAGAAGTGCTAAAAGTGTTTTAGGTTTATCACAGCAGAGTGTAACTCGTGTCAACAGAGTATAGTAATGTGAAACGTGTGTGTTTCATATGGTAACAAAGTGTGGTTTTTAAAAAGAAGTGTATAGTTTTTACAAGAGTGTTTAATTTTGCAAAGGATCTGTAGTGTTTTGCTACTTGGGTGTGTGGTTGTGCTAATTGTGTGTAGTGTTTTGAAAACACGGGCCCTGTTTTGAAAATCGTGCTTAAGCAATCCAAAAAAACTGTAAGAAATGCTATAGATGGAAGGAAAGTAGTGAAGAAAGAAAGAAACCAACCAAAACAACAATTAGGCAACAAGAAATTAAATCCCTTTTAGACAACTTCCTGGACAAAACATTTCACTGTAATAGTGGAGAAGTAAACTTGGCAGTAGAAAGCCTAAATGGTAAAATTGACCTTTCAGCTGCCCTATCAAATCTCAACATGTCAATCAGACAACCTAAGAAAACTATCAACAGTGACAAATGGTTTGATGAAGAATGCAAAAACCTGAGAAAGAAATTGAGAAACCTATCCAGACAAAATCATAGAGACCCCAAAAACCTGAGTCTACACCTTCACTATGGTTCATCACTAAAACAATACAGAAATACACTATGGAAAAACAAGGAACGGCACATCAGAAATCAGCTTAATGTAATTGAAGAATCCATAGAATCTAACCACTTCTGTGAAAATTGGATCACACCAAACAAACAACCATATGAAGAGTTATCTATCCAAAACAGAGATGTGTGGATAAACCACTAATCCAATATTTTTGTCTCTATAACAATGAACAAACAGCACAATCATATACATGATCAATTACAAATCTTAGAATCATCAATTTAAAACTACCAGAACCCTCTGGATTCTCAAAATACATTGATAGAACTACAGGACAAAATACAAACCATCCAACCAAAAAAGGCCTGTGGTGTCGATGGTATCCTACATGAAATGATAAAATATACAGACCATACATTCCAATTGGCTATACATAAACTCTTTAACATCATCCTCAGCTCTGGCATCTTCCACAATATTTGGAACCAAGGATTGATAACCCCAATTGTCCCTCTCCTTGTTCGGGAGGCGTTCGGCGGTCAACGTCACCGGTCTTCTAGCCATCGCCGCTCCACCTTTCATTTTCCATTTGTTTTGTCTTGTTTTCCCGTACACCTGGTTGACAGACTCATCAGACTAAATGTATATTACCCTCTGTTTCCCCCATGTCTGTGTGTGGAATTGTTCTTTGTGTAGGGTGTCACGGTACAGGCTGGCTTGTGCTAGGTTTGTTTCAAACCTAGGTTTGTTTGTTTTGTTTAATGCGGTTCATGTTACCGTGGTTGTGCTTTGTGCTGCCTCGCCTGTGCCTTTGGGTCAGGGTGTGTATTAAAGTTATCCTGTTATCACCCATGTCTGCTCTCCTGTGCCTGACTTCCCGGCAATCAGTCACTCACCGCGCTACACCAATCCACAAAAGTGGAGACAAAAGTGACCCCAATAACTATGCTTCAACAGCAACCTTGGGAAAATCCTATGCATTATCATTAACAGCAGACTTGTACATTTCCTTAGTGAAAACAACGTACTGAGCAAATGTCAAATTGGCTTTTTACCAAATGACCGTACGATAGAGCATCCTGCACACCCTAATTGACAAACAAACAAACCAAAACAAAGGCAAAGTCTTCTCGCGCTTTGTAGACTTCAAAAAAGCTTTTGACTCAATTTGGCATGAGGGCCTGCTATACAAATTGATGGAATGAACATATATATCAATGAATTGGTGAGGGCACTAGAACAGTCTGCAGCACCCGGCCTCACACTACTAGAATCTGAAGTCAAACGTCTACTGTTTGCTGATGATCTGCGGCTTCCGTCCCCGACCAAGGAGGGCCTTACAGCAGCACCTACATCTTCTGCACAGATTCTGTCAGACCTGGGCCCTGACAGTAAATCTCAGTAAGATAAAAAATAATGATGTTCCAGAAAAGGTCCATTTGCCAGGACAACGAATACAAATTCCATCTAGACACCGTTGCCCTAGAGCACACAAAAAACTATACATACCTAAACGTCCTAAATATCAGCGCCACAAGTAACTTCCACAAAGCTGAGTACGATCTGAGAGACAAGGTGAGAATGGCCTTCAATGCCATCATAAGGAACATAAAATTCAACATACCAATTAGGAACTGGCTAAAAATATTTGAATCAGTTATAGAACCCTTTATGGTTGTGAGGTCTGGGTTCCGCTCACCAACCAAGAATTTACTAAATGGGACAAACACTAAAATGAGACTGCATGCAGAATTCTGCAAAAATATCCTCAGTGTACAATGTAAAACGCCAAATAATGCATGCAGAGCAGAATTAGGCAGATACCCGCTAATTATCAAAATCCAGAAAAGAGCCGTTTAATTCCACAACCACCTAAAAGGAAGCAATTCCCAAACCTTCCAGAAGAAGCCATCACCAACAGAGAGATGAACATGGAGAAGAGTCCCCTAAGCAAGCTGGTCCTGGGGCTCTGTTCACAAACAGACCCCACAGATCCCTAGGACAGCAATACAATTAGACCCAACCAAATCATGAGAAAACAAAAAGATAATTACTTAACACATTGGAAAGAGTTTACAAAACAACAGAGCAAACTAGAATGCTACTTGTCCCTAAACAGAGAGTACACAGTGTCAGAAAACCTGACCACTGTGACTGACCCAAATTTATTAAGGAAAGCTTTGACTGTGTACAGACTTAGCGAGCATAGCCTTGCTATTGAGAATGGCCGCCATAGGCAGACCTGGCTCTCAAGAGAAGACAGGCTATGTGTCACGACTTCTGCCAAAGTCGGTCCCTCTCCTTGTTCGGGCGGCGGTCAACGTCACCGGTCTTCTAGCCATCGCCACTCCACTTTTCATTTTCCATTTGTTTTGTCTTGGTTTTCCGCACACCTGTTCACATTCCCTCATCTGACTAAATGTATATTACCCTCTGTTCCCCCCCATGTCTGTGTGTGGAATTGTTTGTTTGTTTACGTGTGGTTCACATCAGGCAAGTTTGTGCCGGGTATGTGTTTGACTCGTATGTTCTGTTTATTGTACCGTTTGTGTACTTTGGGCATTATCACTGTTTTCCTTGGGCATGACTAAAGTGCGCCTGTTATCACCCATCTCTGCTCTCCTGCACCTGACTTACCTTCAACCAGTTGCGCACATCGTGACACTATGTGCACACTGCCCACAAAATGAGATGGAAACTGAGCTGCACTTCCTAATCTCCTGCCCAATGCATGACCATATTAGAGACACATATTTCCCTCAGATTACACAGATCCACAAAGAATTCGAAAACAAACCCGATTTTGATAAACTCCCATATCTACTGGGTGAAATACCAGTGTGCCATCACCGCAGCAGTATTTGTGAACTGTTGCCACAAGAAAAGGTCAACCAGTGAAGAACAAACACCATTGTAAATACAACCCATATTTATGCTTAGTTATTTTCACTTTTGTACATTAACCATTTGTACATCGTTACAACACTGTATATAATATGTACATAATATGACATTTGTAATGTCTTTATTCTTTTGAAACTTCTGTATCTGTAATATTTACTGTTCATTTCTATTGTTTATTTCACTTTTGTATATTGTCAACCTCACTTGCTTTGGTTGTGTTGCTTTCTAATATGTTTCCCATGCCAATAAAGCCCCTTGAATTGAATTGAATTGAATTGAGAGAAAGAGCGAGAGAGCGAGAGAGAGAGAGAGAGAGAGAGGAAGAGAGAGAGAGAGAGAGAGAGAGAGAGAGAGAGGAAGAGAGAGATTAGTGAGAGAGAGAGAGAGAGAGAGTTGCATTGAGAAAGTCAGCGAGAGTGCAAGAGAATGGACAGAGTTTGATATTTTTTATTTTTTTAATGTTTAATCTTTATTTAACTAGGCAAGTCAGTTAAGAACACATTCTTATTTACAATAGCGGCCTACCGGGGAGCAGTGGGTTAACTGCCTTGTTCAGGGATAGAACGACAGATAATTTTTACCTTGTCAGCTCGGGGATTCGATCCAGCAACCAACTCTCTAACTACAAGGCTACCTGCCGCCCAACTATGATATGTGCCAGATCTTGACCTGGTTACTCCAGCTTCAATCCTACCCTTGTAAAGTCTTCAATTATGTTTTTTTCACTGCCACAACAATGGTTACATACGTGAAGAAAGTAGGAATCAGTGCACTTTGTTTGGTTTAACTCCTTCAAGCTTTCACGGATCCCGGCCCTCAGCTGGTGTTAATCCCCTCGTGTTTTCTCTTCTCTATTGTAGAAGGAGGGAGGAGGTTGGGAAAGAAGAAGGAATGTGTGAGGGAGAAAAAAAATCAACACTCACTTATAGTAATATTGCTGGGGCTGCCCATAAAGCTTATCTTTCACATACAAAAATATATGTGTTTATGCCCAAAGGGTTGTTGTTTTTGTATTTGTTGGTGCCGTTTTAAATGTGTAGAATGTTCCAGTGCAATTTTACGGGAAATCAGGATTAATTAATCCCTTTAGTGGACAAAAAATGCATAAAAATGTCAACTCAATACCAGTAATACACACTTGGATATTTTGTAATAACATTAAACATTTGTTATATCAACTATTATCTTTTCACGGGAATTGAGTAACGTTTGGAAATATTGGCATGGTTCCACTATGAGATAGAATGGACACTCTAGCTGTGCGATGTTGTCATTTGGACTGACAGAGCAATCTGGGATGGAATTTGGGCTGTCATCGCGACCATTCTCTCTTCCATTCGGCTCCATAGCATCTTGTTCACACTACTAAATGCTTTACAATGGCTAGTCAGTGATTACATGGGTAAAGAATTCGAATTGTCCAATAAGATAACACAAAGTCAGAAGATTGACGGTAGATTGGATGTTTTGAAAATCACAAACTACCGTAAACTAACTACCGTAAACAGTTTATTCATGTATCAATTAATTTGCTCCCGTCTTTTTGTAATTGCAATTACATTGTAATATCATTGCAATGTAATGCATCTGGATTGCTTACCTCTTTTACTTTTTCAGTCTACTTCAAATGTTGGTACTCAGGCATGTCACGTTGCACATGCTGGAACAAGAGTTTAAAGTATACACATCAAACTATTCAGCCTGATAAATTCAACTATTCAGCATCAAATCACTAAATGTCCCAAAAGGAAGGTACTATTGTGACATCCAGAAACCAATCCCTCTACTTCGTTTTTCTAATACGGGAAAGGATGACAGGCATTTATGTTGCCTCCCACACTTGATTTGTTGTCCTTTATTCCCTGGATGCGTATAAAAGGGGGAAATTAATGTTGTATCTCTTTACATCTCTGGGCTTAATGCTCTCCGGTGGCTCTGGAACGCCCCCACCCCCCCCCCCCCCATCAAAAAACGTTTCAACTTCTGGCTCAGCTGGGTTCTCCCTTTGTACACTGAATGTTCAAAGTATTACACTGTCACCAATCATCCATGTTACAACATCTCGAACACCGAGGGCTCTCTCTCTCTCTCTCCAACTCGGCCAAACCGTTATGGTGCCATGGAGTTTAAGGAACAGTCCACTTTGATGTCCACAGTAGAGGGCTATGGAGACATCTTTCAGCCCTCTCTTCTCCTCCGTTATCCTGCTCTCTCATTTGCTCTCCTGCCCCTCCTCTTCCCCCTCACTCCCTCTGGTGAGAGACTTTAAACAGTAGGCTGGAGGGAGGTAGGGAGTGAGGGAGGGTGAGGGGGTGAGAGATGAATAACATCTTCCACTCCAGAGCCCGGACGGCTCCCCCAGCCCATCAAACGAGGAACTAATGTGGTTACAGACCCATAAAGAATAAAGCGAGGCGAAGAGAAGAAGAACGAGGGGGTAACATTTTTCTGACACAGTTTTACCTCAGTGCTCATTTCAGGCAGCAGCTTTAGCTCTGTCCTCTCCTCTCCTTGTTTATCAGTCATATCTACACATTCCTTTTGGGCCAGAGGGGTGCAAGCTAGAGGGATGAAGTGGGTGAAAGGGCTGAGGAGGGAAGGAGAGAGGGAGGAAGATGGAAGGAAAGATGGGTGTGAGGCCTTACATTTTTTTTAAAATTGGATTTTGTATAGAATTAAGATGCAGAGATGACAAAATGTGATCCATGTAACGATAGCCAAGATGATGCAATAAATAATAGACCATTGAAAAAAAAAATTCCTCATCTGTGTTTTACGTCTTTGTATTTAAACAGGCCCATCACAGAAACATTTTGATTCACAAAACATGCAGTACCATGCAGTAGTGGTTTCCTTGCAACAATTTGACCATCAATGCCTGATTCTCTTCTGAGCTGTTGATGTTGAGATTTGTCTGTTACTTGAACTCTGTGAAACATTTATTTGGGCTGCAATCTGAGGTGCAGTTAAAACTAATGAACTAATCCTCTGCAGCAGAGTTAACTCTGGTTCTTCCTTTCCTTTCCTTCCTTTCCTCATGAGACCCAGATTCAGCATAGTGCTTGATGGTTTTTGCGACTGCATTTGAAGAAACTTTCAAAGTTCTTGAAATTTTCCTGATTGACTGACCTACATGTCTTAAAGTAATGATTGACTGTCATTTGTTATTTGCTTATTTGAGCTGTTCTTGCCATAATATGGACTTGGTCCTTTAGCAATTAGGGCTATCTTCTGTATACCACCCATACCTTGTCACAACACAACTGATTGGCTCAAACGCATTCAGAAGGAAAGAAATTCCACAAATGAGCTTTTACAGTTTTTTTTGATTGCTTAAGCACGATTTTCAAAACAGGGCCCGTGTTTTCAAAACACTACACACAATTAGCACAACCACACACCCAAGTAGCAAAACACTACAGATCCTTTGCAAAATTAAACACTCTTGTAAAAACTATACACTTCTTTTTAAAAACAACACTTTGTTACCATATGAAACACACACGTTTCACATTACTATACTCTGTTTACACGAGTTACACTCTGCTGTGATAAACCTAAAACACTTTTAGCACTTCTACTTCCCTATGATTAGAGTAGGCTACTATCAACAAAGTACAAATATAATGTAAATTCACCAAACACTACACAAGACCAATGTTGTAGACTGAAGAAACTAATTTATTTCTCAACACGCCCAAAATGTTGACATGGAGATTCATAATACTGTAACCAAACGTCACTTTACATATTGTAAGTTCAAAAAAATAACTAGACATTGTCTCTTCGCCTAGCTGGATCTGGCCAGAGAATTTCATCAACATCGCAGGCAATGTTGTCATTAGCAAGACACCTTGGAAAGAAACGTCTTGACTGACGAATCCATCCTTGCATTGCTGCTACCGCCATATGGTCACAGCCCACAGCCCTGGCTTGGATGAGGGGTACCTCAGCCTGGAACGGAGATCATATACCTTCCACCGCCATGCCGAGAAAAAAATATTCTATAGGGTTGAGGAATGTAGAGTATGGTGGAAGATATAGGACTGTGAAATGTGGATGTTGCTGAAACCAGTTCTGAACCAGAGCAGAGCGGTGGAAAGACACATTGTCCCAGACAACAATTGTATTGCATATGATCGATTTGATTTGCTGCTGTTATGTTGTGCAATTGGTCCAAGAATGTAAGTATGAGTGCTGTGTTGTAAGGGCCCATATGGGCATGGCGGTGGAGGACCCCATTCTGTGTAATGGCTGCACGTTGCCCTGGGACATTGACTACAGCCCTGTGGCCAATGATGTTTCTTCCCCTCATTCGTGTACTCGTCAGGTTGAACCCAGCCTCATCTACGTAAATGAACTCATGCTGGATCTCCTCTCCATCCATTCGTAAAACTCTCTGAAAAACAGTGTCAGGCAAAATTGTGTAGTTCAGTGTAGATCTAGTATACATATTACAGTACAGTAAAAGATTGTGAGACAGTATGCAAGATCACACTGCTAAAGTGAATACAAACCACTGCATAATCATGCCGCAGTCGTTTCACCCTTTCGGAATTGCGCTCGAAAGGCACTCGATAAATTTGCTTCATTTGAATATGTTTTTTTTAGGATGCGTGCCAGTGTTGATGTTGAGACCTGATGGATATCGTGGAAAATGGCGTGGTTATTGACAATGTTAGCTTGGAGCTGCTTGAGTGTTATAGCATTGTTGGCCAAAACCATGTTTACTATCTCCCTCTCTTGCTGTTCTGTGAACATAGGAGGCCTTCCACCTTGTCGTCCCTGACCCTCAATCCTATGTAGAAAAAAACAGTATACAATAGTACAGTAATTTCACAGGAAAAGGTAACAGAAGTGCTGATAGTGCATAGGATACAGTACTGTAAGCAGTTACTGAAACCGTGCAGATGTTTTTGATATGATGATATTTTTACAATACCTATTTTCCAGTCTAAATGTTCTCATCACACTTGCCACTGTATATCGGCTTAGATTTGGCTCCCTCAGCGTCAGGCCGTGGTTGAAAACGTGGTCAACCAGTGTTGCGCGGATCTCATTTGTCAGATTCGGTCCTCTATGAGCACCTTCTTGTCTTCCTCTTCCTCTTCCTCTTCCTCCTCCTCGTCCTCATCCTCCTCGTTCTCCTCCTCCTCGTTCTCCTCGTCGTTGTCGTCCTCCTCCTCCTCCTCGTCTTACTCTTTCTCTGACTCTTTCCATTGTGCTTGAAGACCGATGAACTCACCTGCTGCTTTTTATAGTTCTAGTGTATACACCTGATTGGTGTGTCTACAATTAAGCAAACGAGTGTTTGCACACCTGATGACTGTGTTGAACCAATTGGTTGGACGGTGTGGTAATTTGACAGTCAGTGCTTTGGTATTGCAAGGACGTGACTTCATGATAGATTTTTGTGTGTAATGTATGTTAAGTGTGTTTAGTGTTTTGCAAATCACTGTGTGTATAGTTTTGCAACAAGTGTGAGGTTGACAATGTGCTTATAGTTGTGCAAATATGGGCTGATGTTTTGATTCTTGAGTGTAAGGTTTTGATAATAGTGTACTACTTTTAATTGTAGTGTGTAAGCAATCAAAAAAAACTGTAAGAAGGCACACCTGTTAATTGAAATGTATTCCAGGTGACTACCTAAAGGGTGGCTACTTTCAAATCTCCAATATATTTAGATTTGTTTAACAGTTTTTTGGTTAATACATGATTCCATATGTGTTATTTCATAGTTTTGATGTCTTCACTATTATTCTACAATGTAGAAAATGGTAAAAAAAAACTTGAATGAGTAGGTGTGTCCAAACTTTTGACTGTTACTGTATGTATCAGGTATCTTCTTAGTCATACAATGATTAGTGTGAAGGAAAATCAATCAAATATGAATTGTTAAATGAACAATACGGAAGTTAGAGCAAGAGAATGTATGATTTACGTGATATATTCTGTAGTGGCGTATAGGTACCAGAGACAACTCAAATATCAGGTATGTAGACGACATTAAATGAATGCCTAAAATGACTAGGATTACGATGCATGGCATGTTGGGTAGTAACACAATCTGAAGACGTAATATGATATTATTGAAACAATAATAAACGCCAGGGCAGACCTTAAAAACAGTAGTTAATGTGGGACAGCTGACTAGACTGTCTCTAAACATGAAACGAGTCGTATTAAAACTGCAGCTTCTGACCTAAGCTTGTGTGTGTGTGTGTGTGTGTGTGGGTTTGTGTGTGTGCGTGAGTTTGTGTGTGTGCGTGAGTTTGTGTGTGTGTTTGTGTGTGTGTGTGTGTCTGGGGGGGTTTGTGTGTGTGTGTGTGTGTGTGTGTGTGTGTGTGTGTGTGTGTGTGTGTGTGTGTGTGTGTGTGTGTGTGTGTGTGTGTGTGTGTGTGTGTGTGTGTGTGTGGGTGTGTGGGTGTGTGGGTTTGTGTGTGTGCGTGAGTTTGTGTGTGTGTTTGTGTGTGTGTGTGTGTGTGTGTGTGTGTGTGTGTGTGTGTGTGTGTGTGTGTGTGTGTGTGTGTGTGTGTGTGTGTGTGTGTGCGTGAGTTTGTGTGTGTGCACCACGGCTGTAAGAAGACTGCGGTTTTCACAACCGCCATGGCATATTTTTCAGTCTTATTTTTGCAACTCCACTTGGTCAATCATTCAAAAGCTCTTTATAAAAGCACTACAGTCTTTATTGAGCGACACTTAAAGGGCAATTCTGCCACTTGTCCACCTCATATTCATCATCCCCAACACCAAACCAGTGTCTTCATACAGTATGAGAAAACAGCTCATTTCTATGATCTGTGGTCAAAAAGATAAGAAGAAAGATATCACAGGGTAGGACTAAAAGTGCATTTCTAAAAAAATTCAAAAACCGGCAACGGGTTTTAAGCCCAATGGAGGGTATTTGCCTGAATCTCATAGTGTCTGAAAATCACTGCTTTTAAAATGTTTTAATCGTTTGATGATGTCATCGGGTAGAACTTTTTAAAACTTTATTTATTTTCTTCAAAGCATCGAAATGTGCTGTTTTCACATATCTTAACACTGGTATTGGGCTGGAGATATTGAAAATGTGGTTGAAAAGTGGTGGAGTTACCCTTTATAAGCCAAATTACGCGCCTCTGCATAATTTGACGTAGACCTACCAAAATAATTTGACAAGCAGATACAGTTATCGAATGTCCTCATCATTATTCTAGACTATAAAGCTTTTTAAAAATGTCCTCATCATTATTCTAGACCATAAAGCTTTTTAAAAATGTCCTCATCATTATTCTAGACCATAAAGCTTTTTAAAAATGTCCTCAACATTATTCTAGACCATAAAGCTTTTAAAAAATGTCCTCATCATTATTCTAGACCATAAAGCTTTTTAAAAATGTCCTCCTCATTATTCCAGACCATAAAGCTTTCTAAAAATGTCCTCATCATTATTCCAGACCATAAAGCTTTCTAAAAATGTCCTCATCATTATTCCAGAACATAAAGCTTTCTAAAAATGTCCTCCAAATAAGATTTACAAATATTTACTGTATAGTTCAGTAAATATCTGAGTACATATCGGCATTCAGGCCACTGTTATCCTATAAAATATACCTGACATTAACCAACACCGATGCATTGTCTGACCGTATGCCTCCCACGTCCCTCCCGCATCCCAAGCCAAATTACAGCAGAGGCGCGTTCTGCACCCACGGGCAACACCAGCTAAACCTGCTGACCAATAATCAGCAGACAATGACCCTTGACCTGGTCCAAATAAATCTGCCAGCTCTCCCACTTCCCTATCCCTCTCTCCCACATCTCCAGCCCTCTCTCTGTGGGATCCATCTCTCCCCCGTGTTCATCCGGAAAGAGGGAGGGAAGGAGGGAAAGAGAGAGCTAATGGACTGACAAGAGTTCAGTGTCTGAGTCTGTCCACGATGATGTGTTTGTGTGTTTGATTAATACACCGTAGAGCCAGATAGCTGGCCTTCCTGTCCCTCTGTTCATTTCTCATCAACATAACAGGACGGGAGTGTCATCTCGTCTCGTCTCACCCCGTTTAACATGGCAACCCGTCCTGGAATCTCACATCATCTCTTTCCCGGACGGTTTAGCTGTGCTAGTTACCGACGCAATGAATCATCATACAAGGGAGGCCATTTAGGGCACTCATCCCCAGGCCCAACACCACATATGGCGAGTTCTGTGTCTACTACTTGGATACAACACTTAGAGGACCATAGAAATTAGAATAGCTTCAATTCTCTGTAAAATCCTACATTTTGATTTCCCCTTCAGCACACTTTTTAAGTGGAGATACCTAAGTCACGACACAGAAGGCTCCTGATTTCCCTTACCCTTCAGAGGACAGAAGTGGGAATGACTTAAAATGTGTGTGTGCAGCTTGAAGATGAGCATGAAGAGTTGAAATGCTCTTAAACCGGTCGGTGGAGCGCGGGGGCCAGGCGGCCCGGGTGCAGGGGCTGTGGCACGTAGATACGTCTGTGGACACGACGTCATGTGGAAATTATGGGCACGGTCTGGGAAAACAAAAGGCTAAAAAAGCGAAGTTCTCGCAGGTCTCATGAATGGGAGATGACCCAGACGATATCAAATATTAAACCTCCTAATTCCATAGCCGCCTGGCTCTCTGATGCTACAGGGAGATAAAAACAGAGGGAAGCGATAAGGTTTCATATTCTCTGTTGGCTAAATGCACCGCCAAGAGCTCTCGTCTCCTCTTTGACGGTGGGATGTGGCAGCAGCAGCGAGAGCGATATGAGACGTGTCAGAGTATAATGAAGGACCCGGGGGAGATCGGCTTTCCAATGTCTGCAGTCAGACGGTCAACCACTCCACCATGTATTGTCCCCTTGCTCCTATCCTTCTATCCCATCCATGAACACTGATAATTAAAGGTGACCTGTGCTGCACCCTTTTCCCTACTTGGTCCTGGTCAAAAAGTAGTGCACTGTAGAGAGAATAGGGCCATTTTGGACACTTGTCTGGGAACACACCTCTCCCTCATCTGGACCTGGCTCAGACACGGACCACTGGATGGGTTTACGACCACGGCCATAGTGAATGGGAAGGGTTCTATCCACATAGGAAATAATCTGCTGATGAACAAACCAGCCTAGGGAATAATAGCTTTCCTCTGGGCCTCCCTTTCTCCCTTCCTCCCTCTCTCTCTGCCTCTGTACCTGTCTCTCTGCCTGCCTCCCAACCTCCCATCCTTTCTGCCTCTCTACATCCCTGCACCTGTGGTATCTCCACTCATCCCCCAACTATCCTCCTGCTATTGGGTGTTATCATGTCTCCTTACCTGTAAAATATTATTGCCTGCCTGTCCCGCCTCGCCTCCACACCGCCAATCAGCTCTGCTCTGACAGCGAAGCCCTAATAGCCGCTCTCGTTCCACACACGAAGTCCACAGGTCTGATATTTATGCCCCACTGTCATCCCCCCCTCTCTCTTTCTTCCTTTCTCTCTCTTTCTCTGTTCCTCATACTTTCTCTCTCTCTCTCCTCTCTCTCACTTTCCTTCTCTGTTTCCCCCCTCTACCTCTTTCTCTCCCTCTCTCTCCCTCCTCTCTCTCTCTGCTCCTCATACTTTCTCTCTCTCTTTCCTACTCTGCCCCCCCCCCCCTCCCCCTCCCCTCTCTCCCTGTCTCTGTTTCAGGCTGCTGCCCCTGCCTCCCACCCTTCCAACCCCAGTCATTGTTTTAGGGAGGGTCCCGCGACCCCATTCACTGTCAGCAGACGGACATTCTTTAGTTGCCCGGCCGACACAAAGATGAGACGAGGGAAACTCTAAACCGTTTATTAGAAACACTTTTCACCCGTCAAGAACAGCGGAGCCACCGTAAATAATGTCAGTAGCAGACCGGCCTGGGCCAGTAAGCCTCTGTGACTGATAGGTCTGCGAGGGGTGTGTATGTGTGTGTCTGTGTGTGTGCGTGAGTGTGAGTGTGAGTGAGGAATGGGCACAAAGACATCACACACACAAGGGAGGACGAATGTATTGTCCCCTCCTTGGCTTTGGAGTGTGTAAGATGACCACATGACATCATAGCGGCATTATGTTACGCCCATATTTCTAATGATATACTGCTTGTTATGGAGAATTTTAAGGAACTACCTTTCTCTGTTTTCCTCTCTGCTTAACGTGTTGAATAGAGGGACAGAGGTGTTTTCTTAAGAGACCCTTGCCATGCCCCCTTATGTCTTGGTGTCAGACCCCATTGAGCCCGTTTGAACACAGCCTCGGTGAGGGAGGGGGTGTCAAGGTCTGGATCAGGTAATTCTTGTGAGAGTTCATATTTACTTAAGTAAATACACAATAAAAAAAATGTCTGTCTCATAACCAAGCTGAGCTTAGTATTGAATCCCATGTTCTCAATTTATGAAGTATGGAAACAAAATGTTAACCACACTCGATACATCATTTGTGCTGATTCCTTTAGAAGACATTAGGAGTGCTGATCTAGGATCAGTTTGGCAATCATAATGGATTACACAGGCGGACCTGATTCCAGATCAGCACTTCTACTCTGAGACACTTTGTGAATAAAGGCCCTGTAGGCTATCCTCTGAGTGTCTGGGACTAATACACATCCACATGAACCGGCGACATCTTAAGAGCAGTCATAGACGCTGGGCAGTGTAAAGCACAGAGAGCTTCTTTTTCTTTTTTATGTTCACCCTTCCCCCCCCCACTTTCATGGTATCCAATTGGTAGTTACAGTCTTGTCCCGTCGCTGCAACTCCCGTACGGACTCAGGAGAGGGGAAGGTCGAGAGCCGTGCGTCCCCCGAAACACAACCCAGCAGAGCCGCACTGCTTCTTGACACAATGCCCGCTGAAGCCCGCCGCACCAATGTGTCAGAGGAAACACCGTACACCTGGCGACCGTGTCTGCGTGCATGCGCCCGGCCCGCCACAGGAGTCGTTAGAGCGTGATGGGACAAGGACATTCTGGCCGGCCAAAACGTTCACAAACCCAGACGACAGTGGGCCAATTGTACGCCGCCCGGTCGAAGCCAGCTGAGACAGAGCATGGACTTGAACCAGGATCTCTAGTGGCACAGGTAGTACTGTGATGCAGTGCCTTACACCACCGCGCCACTCAGAAGGCTGTGCACAGAATACGATGTGTCACAATGTGAGGACAAAGAGAATCGTTGGAGTCTGAGAGGAGCATGCAGGGCAGCAGAGAAATGTTGCCTGACATACTGTATCCACTGGAAAAAATCTCACCATACAAAGTCTGGGCGAAAAAATTAATACCTGCTGTCGTTTCTGAAAGAAAGAATGACTGGTGAATGTGTATTACGAATCAGATGGGGTCTTTATCAATGGTAGGAGTGGAGTCACCTGCATCAGGCCTCATGGGTACTTTACAGTACTTAGCCTGTTGGGGTGAGGTAACATCAGCATTACATCACTGTCTCCAAAACATGGCGGGAGGGAGGGACCGGGGAGGGAGGTACCACACATTTGCCACACTTCATTGCCCTCATGAGTAGGAAATGATGTCACCTGCTTCTCAGACCAGGGGCAGCTGGGTTAACGAGAGGTGGGTATACAGTACTGTACATTCAATCATATCCTAGAGGGCTTGACTAATACCTGGAGAGAAAAAGAGAGAGCACAGCAACCTCTTGTGTTGCATCCTGAGGCAGTCTGAGGATAGTATACCCCCCCCCCCCACATACACACACAGACACACACAGAAACACACCACACCTGTATTTGTGTTACAATACCTGGTTGCCATAGGAGCTAAGAGGCTAGGTGAAAGAAATGCTGCTTTAGAGATGTTATTAAGTGAAGTGGCTTCAGGGTCTGTCTGGGCTGCATGACTAACTACTCTGTTTGTGTGGCTGTCTGTGTTAATGTTTTGGTATTTGGTATTCAGCTTCTGGTTCAGATTGATAAACAGCACAATCGTCTCTCACCAATTCTTAACAAGAAAATTCCCTAGTCTCAACAGTGGTAACAGAGTCTGTGCCAACAGTAAGTACAGATAATAGTATAAATCCCCCCCGCACAGTCCTCACAGCCGGGGGTTTTCTGAAGGCTTCTGGAAAGAGATGCTGTCGGCACTTCCAACCGATTCTCCCCATTAAGCAACGAGTCGGAGTCAGAAGCCAAGCCTTTTCAGATCTCTCCTCCATCCGGCACAGGGTCTGAGCCGCCGAAGCCTCCCACCACTAGCTCTGATAAATTGAAAACCCTAGTCATTGGCGACTCCGTTGCCCGCAAAATTTGACTTAAAAGAATCATTCAAATAAAATAAAATTGTATTTGTCACATGCGCCAAATACAACAGGTGTAGGTAGACCTTACAGTGAAATGCTTACTTGCAAGCCCTTAACCAACGATGCAGTTATAAGAAAATACCTAAAAGTAAGAGATAACAAAAACAAATAATTAAAGAGCATCATTAAATAACTATAGCGAGGCTATATACAGGGGGTACCGGTACAGAGTCAATGTGTCAATGTGCGGGGGCACCAGTATCGAGGTATTTGAGATAATTATATACACGCAGGTAGGGTTGTTAAAGTGGCCATGTATAGATAATGACAGAGAGTAGCAGCAGCATAGTGTGGGTGGTGGGGGGGGCTACAAATAGTCTATGAGAGAATGGTCTATGACTAGGGTGGCTGCAGTCTTTGACAATTCTTAGGGCCTTCCTCTGACACCGCTTGGCATAGAGGTCCTTGATGGCAGGAAGCTGGACCCCGGTGATGTACTGGGCCGTATGCACTACCCTCTGTAGTGCCTTGCGGTTGGAGGCCAAGCAGTTGCCATACCAGGCAGTGATGCAACCTGTCAGGATGCTCTCGATGGTGCAGCTGTAAAATCTTTAGAGGATCTGAGGACCCATGCCAAATCTTTTAAGTCTACTGAGAGGGAATAGATTTTGTCGTAACCTCTTTACGACTGTCAGGAATCTAGGATCCAGTTGCAGAGGGAGGTGTTTTGTTCCAGGGTCCTTATCTTAGAGATGAGCTTTGAGGGCACTATGGTACTGAACGCTGTAGTCAATGAATAGCATTCTCACATAGGTGTTCCTTTTGTCCAGGTGGGAAAAGGCAGTGGGGAGTGCAATATAGATTGCATTATCTGTGGATCTGTTGGTGTGGTATGCAAATTGGAGTGGGTCTAGTGTTTCTGGGATAATGGTATTGATGTGAGCCATGACCAGCCATTCAAAGCATTTCATGGCTACAGACATTTAGGCAGGTTACCTTAGTGTTCTTGGGAACAGGGACTATGGTGGTCTGCTTGAAACATGCTGGTATTACAGAGAGGGAGAGGTTGAAAGTGTCAGTGAAGACACATGCCAGTTGGTCAGAGCATGCTCAGAGTACATGTCCTGGTTACCAGGGGGCAGTGCTACCGACATAAAGGCTAATCTGAAGATGGTGCTGGCTAAGGCTAAAACTGGCGAGTGTAGAGAGTATACTGTAGGGATATTGTTATCCACGTTGGTACCAATGATGTTAGGATGAAACAGTCAGAGGTCACCAAGCGCAACATAACTTCAGTGTGTAAATCAGTTAGAAAGATGTGTCGGCATCGAGTAATTGTCTCAAATCAAATCAAATCAAATCAAATCAAATTGTATTTGTCACATGCACATGGTTAGCAGATGTTAATGCGAGTGTAGCGAAATGCTTGTGCTTCTAGTTCCGACAATGCAGTAATAACCAACAAGTAATCTAACTAACAATTCCAAAACTACTGTCTTGTACACAGTGTAAGGGGATAAAGAATATGTACATAAGGATATATGAATGAGTGATGGTACAGAGCAGCATAGGCAAGATACAGTAGATGGTATCGAGTACAGTATATACATATGAGATGAGTATGTAAACAAAGTGGCATGGTTAAAGTGGCTAGTGATACATGTATTACATAAGGATACAGTCGATGATATAGAGTACAGTATATACGTATGCATATGAGATGAATAATGTAGGGTAAGTAACATTATATAAGGTAGAATTGTTTAAAGTGGCTAGGGATATATTTACATCATTTCCCATCAATTCCCATTATTAAAGTGGCTGGAGTTGAGTCAGTGTCAGTGTGTTGGCAGCAGCCACTCAATGTTAGTGGTGGCTGTTTAACAGTCTGATGGCCTTGAGATAGAAGCTGTTTTTCAGTCTCTCGGTCCCAGCTTTGATGCACCTGTACTGACCTCGCCTTCTGGATGATAGCGGGGTGAACAGGCAGGGGCTCGGGTGGTTGATGTCCTTGATGATCTTTATGGCCTTCCTGTGACAACGGGTGGTGTAGGTGTCCTGGAGGGCAGGTAGTTTGCCCCGGTGATGCGTTGTGCAGACCTCACTACCCTCTGGAAAGCCTTACGGCTGAGGGCGGAGCAGTTGCCGTACCAGGCGGTGATACAGCCCGCCAGGATGCTCTCGATTGTACATCTGTAGAAGTTTGTGAGTGCTTTTGGTGACAAGCCAAATTTCTTCAGCCTCCTGAGGTTGAAGAGGCGCTGCTGCGCCTTCTTCACAATGCTGTCTGTGTGAGTGGACCAATTTAGTTTGTCTGTGATGTGTATGCCGAGGAACTTAAAACTTGCTACCCTCTCCACTACTGTTCCATCGATGTGGATAGGGGGGTGTTCCCTCTGCTGTTTCCTGAAGTCCACAATCATCTCCTTAGTTTTGTTGACGTTGAGTGTGAGGTTATTTTCCTGACACCACACTCCGAGGGCCCTCACCTCCTCCCTGTAGGCCGTCTCGTCGTTGTTGGTAATCAAGCCTACCACTGTTGTGTCGTCCGCAAACTTGATGATTGAGTTGGAGGCGTGCGTGGCCACGCAGTCGTGGGTGAACAGGGAGTACAGGAGAGGGCTCAGAACGCACCCTTGTGGGGCCCCAGTGTTGAGGATCAGCGGGGAGGAGATGTTGTTGCCTACCCTCACCACCTGGGGGCGGCCCGTCAGGAAGTCCAGTTCCCAGTTGCACAGGGCGGGGTCGAGACCCAGGGTCTCGAGCTTGATGACGAGCTTGGAGGGTACTATGGTGTTGAATGCCGAGCTGTAGTCAATGAACAGCATTCTCACATAGGTATTCCTCTTGTCCAGATGGGTTAGGGCGGTGTGCAGTGTGGTTGAGATTGCATCGTCTGTGGACCTATTTGGGCGGTAAGCAAATTGGAGTGGGTCTAGTGTGTCAGGTAGGGTGGAGGTGATATGGTCCTTGACTAGTCTCTCAAAGCACTTCATGACGGAAGTGAGTGCTACGGGGCGGTTGTCGTTTAGCTCAGTTACCTTAGCTTTCTTGGGAACAGGAACAATGGTGGCCCTCTTGAAGCATGTGGGAACAGCAGACTGGTATAGGGATTGATTGAATATGTCCGTAAACACACCGGCCAGCTGGTCTGCGCATGCTCTGAGGGCGCGGCTGGGGATGCCGTCTGGGCCTGCAGCCTTGCGAGGGTTAACACGTTTAAATGTCTTACTCACCTCGGCTGCAGTGAAGGAGAGACCGCATGTTTTCGTTGCAGGCCGTGTCAGTGGCACTGTATTGTCCTCAAAGCGGGCAAAAAAGTTATTTAGTCTGCCTGGGAGCAGGACATCCTGGTCCGTGACTGGGCTGGATTTCTTCCTGTAGTCCGTGATTGACTGTAGACCCTGCCACATGCCTCTTGTGTCTGAGCCGTTGAATTGAGATTCTACTTTGTCTCTGTACTGACGCTTAGCTTGTTTGATAGCCTTGCGGAGGGAATAGCTGCACTGTTTGTATTCGGTCATGTTACCAGACACCTTGCCCTGATTAAAAGCAGTGGTTCGCGCTTTCAGTTTCACGCGAATGCTGCCATCAATCCACGGTTTCTGGTTAGGGAATGTTTTAATCGTTGCTATGGGAACGACATCTTCAACGCACGTTCTAATGAACTCGCACACCGAATCAGCGTATTCGTCAATGTTGTTGTCTGACGCAATACGAAACATGTCCCAGTCCACGTGGTGGAAGCAGTCTTGGAGTGTGGAGTCAGCTTGGTCGGACCAGCGTTGGACAGACCTCAGCGTGGGAGCCTCTTGTTTTAGTTTCTGTCTGTAGGCAGGGATCAACAAAATGGAGTCGTGGTCAGCTTTTCCGAAAGGGGGGCGGGGCAGGGCCTTATATGCGTCGCGGAAGTTAGAGTAACAATGATCCAAGGTCTTTCCACCCCTGGTTGCGCAATCGATATGCTGATAAAATTTAGGGAGTCTTGTTTTCAGATTAGCCTTGTTAAAATCCCCAGCTACAATGAATGCAGCCTCCGGATAAATGGTTTCCAGTTTGCAAAGAGTCAAATAAAGTTCATTCAGAGCCATCGATGTGTCTGCTTGGGGGGGGATATATACGGCTGTGATTATAATCGAAGAGAATTCTCTTGGTAGATAATGCGGTCTACATTTGATTGTGAGGAATTCTAAATCAGGTGAACAGAAGGATTTGAGTTCCTGTATGTTTCTTTCATCACACCATGTCACGTTAGTCATAAGGCATACACCCCCGCCCCTCTTCTTACCAGAAAGATGTTTGTTTCTGTCTGCGCGATGCGTGGAGAAACCCGTTGGCTGCACCGCCTCGGATAGCGTCTCTCCAGTGAGCCACGTTTCCGTGAAGCAAAGAACGTTACAGTCTCTGATGTCCCTCTGGAATGCTACCCTTGCTCGGATTTCATCAACCTTGTTGTCAAGAGACTGGACATTGGCAAGAAGAATGCTAGGGAGTGGTGCACGGTGTGCTCGTCTCCGGAGTCTGACCAGAAGACCGCCTCGTTTCCCTCTTTTTCGGAGTTGTTTTTTTGGGTCACTGCATGGAATCCACTCCGTTGTCCTGTTTGTAAGGCAGAACACAGGATCCGCGTCGCGAAAAACATATTCTTGGTCGTACTGATGGTGAGTTGACGCTGATCTTATATTCAGTAGTTCTTCTCGACTGTATGTAATGAAACCTAAGATGACCTGGGGTACTAATGTAAGAAATAACACGTAAAAAAACAAAAAACTGCATAGTTTCCTAGGAACGCGAAGCGAGGCGGCCATCTCTGTCGGCGCCGGAAGATTTTTTTCTCTGGCCCCTTCCAAGTTAGGGGGAGTGATGAGCTCTACAGCAGTCTCACAACTCAATCGCTGGTTGAAAACGGTTTTCTGCCCCTCCCAAAAGATAGAATTTGTAGATAATTGGCCCTCTTTCTGAGCCACAAACAGAACCAAACCTGGCCTGCTGAGGAGTGACGGACTCCATCCTAGCTGGAGGGGTGCTCTCGTCTTATCTATGGACATAGACAGGGCTCTAACTCTTCTAGCTCCACAATGAGATCGGGTGCAGGCCAGGCAGCAGGCTGTTAGTCAGCCTGCCAACTTAGTGGTGTCTGCCACTAGCACAGTCAGTGTATCTCCACTGAAACCGTATCTGTGCCTCTATCTAGGTTGAAAAGAACAAAACATGGCCGTATTGTCACGTTCTGACCTTTATTTCCTTTGTTTTGTCTTTATTTAGTATGTTCAGGGCGTGAGTTGGTGTGGGCAGTCTATGTGTGTTTTTCTATGTTGGGGTTTTGAGTTCAGCTTAGTATGGTTCTCAATCAGAGGCAGATGTCGTTAGTTGTCTCTGATTGAGAATCATACTTAGGTAGCCTGGGTTTCACTTTTGGTTTGTGGGTGTTTGTTTTCCGTGTGTGTGTTTGTTGCCCCACGGTACTGTTTTGGTTTAGTTCGTTTCACCTTTATTGTTTTGTAGTGTTCAGTTTGTCTTTAAATAAACGTTCTGGACACTTACCACACTGCGCATTGGTCCTCCGATCCTTCTCGCTTCTCCTCCTCAGAGGAAGAGGAGAAATGCCGTTACAGGTATTCGTCTTAGCAACCTCATCGGAATAAAGATCTCCATTCCTGTCATTATTGAAAGAGATTGTGATACCTCACATCTCAAAAAATGTGTTACTTAATGTAAGATCCCTCACTTCCAAGGTAGTCATAGTCAATTAACTAATCACTGATCATAATCTTGATGTGATTGTCCTGACTGAAACATGGCTTAAGCCTGATGAATTTACTGTGTTAAATTAGGCCTCTCCTCCTGGTTACACTAGTGACCATATTCCTCACGCATCCTGCAAAGGCGGATGTGTTGCTAACATTTATGACAGCAAATATAAATGTATCTCCCCAACAATGACTGCGTTTTTGTCTTTTGAGCTTCTAGTCATGAAATCTATGCAGTCTACTCAATCACTTTTATAGCTACTTTTTACAGGCCTCCTGTGCCGCATATAGCGTTCCTCACAGAGTTCCCTGAATTCCTATCAGACCTTGTAGTCATGGCAGATAATATTATAATATTTGGTGACTTTAATATTCACATGGAAAAGTCCACAGACCTTGCTTTCAGAGCCATCATCGACTCAGTGGGTTTTGTCCAACATGTCTCCGGACCTACTCATGGCCACAGACATACCCTGGATCTAGTTTTGTCCAATGGAATAAGTATTGTGGATATAAATGTTTCTCCTCATAATCCTGGACTATCAGTCCACCATTGGATTACGTTTGCAATCGTAACAAATAATCTGCTCAGACCCCAACCAATGATCATCAAAAGCTGATGATCATAAATTCTCAGACAACTCAAAGATTTCTAGATACCCTTCCAGAGTCTCTCCACCTACCCAAGGACTCACCTATCTAAGGATCTTAATTTAACCTTGCGTGATACCCTATATGCAGTCGCACCCCTAAAATTATAAAAAAGTTTGTCACGAGAAATTTGCTCCCTGGTATACAGAAAATACCCGAGCACTGAAGCAAGCTTCCAGAAAACTGGAACGGAAATGGTGCTCCACCAAACTGTAAGTCTTCCGACTAGATTGGAAAGACAGTGCCGTAAAATATCGAAGAGCCCTCACCGTTGCTCGATCATCCTATTTTTCCAACATAATTGAGGAAAATAAGAAATATCCTGAGAAATATGTTAACATATGTCACGCTTTTGATGTCTCTATTTTGGATTGGCCAGGGTGTGACTAGGGTGGGCATTCTATGTTCATTTTCTATGGTTTGTATTTCTTTGTTGTTTGGCCGGTGTGGTTCTCAATCAGAGGCAGCTGTCTATCGTTGTCTCTGATTGAGAACCATACTTAGGTAGCTTTTTCCCACTGGGTTTTGTGGGTAGTTGCTTTCTGTTTTTGCGTCTGCACCAGACAGAACTGTTTCGGTTGTTCTCGTTGTTGTTTTGCTATTCAGCGTTCAGTTCAACTAACAAAGGATGAACACGTACCACGCTGCACCTTGGTCCTCCACTCCTTCCAACAGCCATTACAATATAACTAAAAAGCAGCACTCAACAAATGAGGACAGCTTTCAGCAGTAATATATTCATGAACTTCTTCGATGAAAAGATCATGATCATTAGAATGCAAATTACGGACTCCACTTTGAATCTGCGTATTTCTCCAAAGCTCAGTTGTCCTGAGTCTGCACAGAACTGCCAGGACCTAGGATCAATGGACACACTCAAGTTTTTTAATCCTGTATCTCTTGACACATTCTGAGGTGCTGACTTGCTGCACCCTCAACAACTACTGTGATTATTATTATTTGACCATGCTGGTCATCTATGAACATTTGAACATCTTGGCCATGTTCTGTTATCATCTCCACCCGGCACAGCCAGAAGAGGACTGGCCACCCCTCATAGCCTGGTTCCTCTCTAGGTTTCTCCCTAGGTTCCCACCTTTCTAGGGAGTTTATCTCAGCCACCGTGCTTCTACATCTGCATTGCTTGCGGTTTGGAGTTTTAGGCTGGGTTTCTGTACAGCACTTTGTGACATCTGTAGATGTAAGAAGGGCTTTATGAATACGTTTGATTGATTGATTGATTGTATTTTTGTTGCTAGCTGGATAGGCCAAGGTTTGAATGCCTGGAGTCATTTTAATTTCCTTCCTGAGGGTATTTTGATGGGGTTGGCGCGTAACAAAGGGTCTGTGGCAGCGGCCAATAAAAGAGGCAAATGAACACCCGCAGGCTGCGTAAGGAACCAACTCAGTGCAAAGGTCAGAGTGTATTTCACAGGGCATGCCACAGCTCACACTGGTGGAGAATACGTGTGAACGGTACAGGACGGAGAGGGACAGTGAGGATTACACAGCCAATTCTGGATCGCTTGATTGAGTTTAGACTTGGAAATGTCTGCGTGTTTGTGCCCCACCCTGGTCCACCCTGGTCCGAGGACAAGAGGTGCATTGAACGTGATCACGCCTGGTGTAAGGTATGTCCATGTAACGGAGCCATACACCTTCCCATAATGATGTAGTCGACCTATTCACTCAGGGGAAAGCAGAACATCAGCCCTAATATCCAGATGTTTGGGCTGTCAGAACTGAGAGAAAATACCATGTTGTCCGAAGTTATTGGACACCACATTCTGCCTTGCTTTGGCAGTGTACATGGATACAGCTTTGTAGCTTATTTTATTACAAGAGATCAATCTGTTTGTTGTCCTTACTTTGGCTAATGTTATTGTGTGTCAATAGCCTCATCTATTTTTGTGGCTAATAGTCACGTTAAGATGTGTTGGTGTTTCGATAGAAAGGGTAACAATGAACATCTGAGTTGTGCAAAGTCCCAAGACACAAGTAATGAGTGCAAATGTACATGAGACTAAGTAAGGGAGAGACTGCGAGGGAGAGGGACAGACTTAACTGCCATTTTGGTTTGTGAGTACCTGCAGTTAAATGGTGTTGCTTTTGGCAGGGCAGTGCTAGCAAATGAGCCATAATCTCTGTGATGTCGGCTGTCTGCCTCGCCGGCCATGACATTCTCTGTCCTTCCTTTCCCCCCCACCGCCTGGGTCTGGGAGAAAGAGGGGGTATGAGACCACAAAAACACATGCATACACGTACACACACACAAACACATGCACACACACACACACACAAACAGGCAAAAATGAATGCAGAAATGCAGATATCAAACAAACACATGCACACACACACACACACACACACACACACACACACACACACACACACACACACACACACACACACACACACACACACACAAACAGGCAAAAATGAATGCAGAAATGCAGATATCAAACAAACGCATGCACACACACACACACACACGCACACGCAGACACATACACACATAAGACACGCAGACATATACAGTTAAACAATTTAGTGAGAAAACAGTAGAACCATCCAGTTCTGGTCTCGACCAAATTTCTCCCGTAAATAAATAGAAATGATCCAGTAACATTCCGGAGACTGTTTTCCCTTTTATTTATCCTCCTTGTAATAATGTAGACTACAATGTGGTCTACACTTGCCCGATTGACTTCATGAGATTTTCCTTCCTAGCTTAATCCACTGTACCTGCTTCTTGTCATCAAACAAGCCCACTAAAAACGTGCATCAACCTGATAATTAGCTTCAAAATAACAAGCACACAGAGCTACACAGAGTGTCTACCTCTTAAAAATAAGTAGAGTATGTTGTAAAAACACTGGGGGAACATGGGGATTTCAACAAAGGACAGAAAGGAAATACTGTATCCTTGTGCTGTGATAAAATGCTGCATAACCCTTTAAATGGATAGCCCATCTGTAGATGCTCTACAAGCTATCCGTAACATTTCAAACAACTATCTACAAACCCAAGCCCTAACCCTAATCTTTACCCTTAACCTAACCCTAAACCTAAACATAAACTTCAACCAAACCCTAGCCCTAACCTTAACCCTTATCCCAACCCTTATTCTAACCCTAACTCTAACCGTAACCTTAGTTATTAACAACATATAGTTTGTTGATAGTATGACCATCTGCAGAGCATCTACAGACGAACTATCCGGACTATCCAAATTAAGTTTGATTGACCAAACGTTGTTATCTCGTACTCTCTTCGACCAAATCCAGATTGAAGCCATGAGTTTAAAAAAAATAAAATTAAGATTGAACTGGGTGTAAAATAGGAGATAAAATAGGCCGTGCTTTTATTTCTCCAGTGCCTGAGTGCGTGCACAAAGAACCCGTCTGGAACCTTATCATAACTTTATGAATGTAGGGTCCTAAACAAACCTTGAGAGAGAGAGATCACATCATTGTGTATCACATGACAACAATGAAAAGATATATTGGTGTTAATTGACATCAGAATCATTCATAGGGTTCTGTCCCTGCGTACATTCTTAAATAAATCTGTACATTCTTAAGTATCTAAATAAGTACCAGTAAGATACAGTAGCTACTAGCATAATACTGTAAGAAATATTGTTATACGTAGAAAATAAACAAGGTTTCAATTAGATTTATTAGTAATAATAAATCAAATCATAAGAGTAGTACGTTAACATTTTAGACACTACATTCGTTTGAGCTCAATTAACTATTTTCTACAGAATGTCAAGTATATATATGTGAAGGATTACATTTCTGTTATCATGGACTGTTCCCTTTCAATATCTCAAATCAATGCAGAAATATGAACAGTTTTTTCAATTTATTGTAAAAACTATTCCATACTTTCTAACTAACTTCAGTATTTTGAAGTAATGTACAAAAAAAAGGCTTTTAGAGCTGAATGTACAAATATTTGAAAAGGACACTCTTCAGGTCATTTACAATTCACTTTAAACAATTTTTACTACAAAAATAACGCTAGACTAAGCCTATGTAAATAATCCTAGTGGTAAACATATATTGCTGCTGTCATTTGTTCAATAATCATTGATATTATAATAATTCTGCATCTAACAGCAGTATCATAACTGACGATATCTCTGTAATTGTTTTCCTCAATTAAAAAAAAATAGTAAATACATATCTCCTTCTTCTGTGGTCTAGATGATGATATTCCAAATGTTATATTTTCAAAAACAGTGTGCATGACAATTTAAAGAGCATATTTTATTATTATACATTGCTCATATTTATTTCAACCACTTTTTAATGAATTGTGAAGTGCAAATAAACACAACCATATTCCATCCAAATAAAGATTTCATATCATTTAGTTTCATTAATATAAATGAACTGACCGTAACTGACCGTACCTCCACATTCCTTGTCCCTTCTCACAACATTACTGTCCTCTAACGCAAAGAGTCATCTCAAAACAGTTACATACTGTAATTGCTGATCAGGCCCGGGTTGGTGGAGTAGAATTAAACCCAGGCTGCAGCCAGTCACCTTGACACTGGTCAGCTTTGTCTCTTCAAGAATCCGTTGGTTGGAAAGCAGTTATTAATGGACTTAGGGGAGAGTGTGGAGATCTGGCTGCTTGTTTTTCTGGTTCGGAGCCGGCTTTAGGAGAGATCAGTGGACTTGCTTTTAGAATTTTTATTCAGGGCTAAGGAATGAGAGAGTTCAGTGGTGGGACTGCTAGGTTGTTTTCTGGCCTCAGGGTAAGGCTTGGGGAGACTGAGAGAGAGCCAGGGTGGTCCTGTACAGCACTGTTGCCTCTATAATACTTGCCACCGTACACCCACCCCTCAGACCCATTTGTGTAACTTCTTACGTTTTATGTTGATAAACTGACATTCCAATTTATTTTCTTTGGCCACGGGCCCGCAGTCCGATACTGAAGCTTGTAAATTAAAAGAGTTGTGTAATAGGGTTGGGATCATGGGTGAAAAGTGATCGCTTTGACTTCTTGTTGTACGATGCTTCTGGGCTTTCTCCCACGGCCGGACGGAGGAAGGAGGGGGATACTATGGGGGCTATTCAATCAATTTCTGTATCCAGGTTTCAAGCAAAAGAAACAATCTATTCTTGCAGTAAAATAATGCATTTTCGATTCGTTCAAACAGCAAAACAATGTTTGCACGGTCAAACGAAAAGAAACCTAACTGTAGGTTTTCCTGTTTGACTCTCTTGGAAGAGTAGCTCTGCAGAAGTAGGATCTGGGATGATGGAGATACTCAGGTCATGGACAAATAGAAAAACACTCTACATCTCACACATACACAAACACATGACCACACACAAATGGACACGCACTATTTCACAAATGGACATACAGTGCATTCGGAAAGTAGTCAGACCCCTTCCTTTGTTATGTTACAGCCTTGTTCTAAAATGAATGAACTAATTGTTTTTCCTCATCAATCTACACACAATACTCCATAATGACAAAGTTTTTAAAAAATGTGCAAACGTATTAAAAATAAAAAAACAAAAATACCTTATTTAGATACAGTGGGGGAAAAAAGTATTTAGTCAGCCACCAATTGTGCAAGTTCTCCCACTTAAAAAGACGAGAGAGGTCTGTAATTTTCATCATAGGTACACTTCAACTATGACAGACAAAATGAGGGGAAAAAAATCCAGAAAATCACATTGTAGGATTTTTAATGAATTTATTTGCAATTTATGGTGGAAAATAAGTATTTGGTCACCTACAAACAAGCAAGATTTCTGGCTATCACAGACCTGTAACTTATTCTTTAAGAGGCTCCTCTGTCCTCCACTTGTTACCTGTATTAATGGCACCTGTTTGAACTTGTTATCAGTATAAAAGACACCTGTCCACAACCTCAAACAGTCACACTCCAAACTCCACTATGGCCAAGACCAAAGAGCTGTCAAAGGACACCAGAAACAAAATTGTAGACCTGCCCCAGGCTGGGAAGACTGAATCTGCAATAGGTAAGCAGCTTGGTTTGAAGAAATCAACTGTGGGAGCAATTATTAGGAAATGAAAGACATACAAGACCACTGATAATCTCCCTCGATCTGGGGCTCCATGGAAGATCTCACCCCGTGGGGTCAAAATTATCACTAGAACGGTGAGCAAAAATCCCAGAACCACATTGAGATAAACTTTTGTTATTGACCAAATACTTATTTTCCACCATCATTTGAAAATAAATTGATTAAAAATCCTACAATGTGATTTTCTGGATTTTTTTTCTCATTTTGTCTGTCATAGTTGAAGTGTACCTATGATGAAAATTATGGGAGGACTTGCACAATTGTCGGCTGACTAAAAACTTTTTTGCCCTACTGTAAGTATTCATACCCTTTGCTATGAGACTCCCATTTGATCTCAGGTGCACCCTGTTTCCATAGATCATCCTTGAAATGTTTCTACAACTTGATTGTAGTCCACCTGCGGTAAATTCAATTGATTGGACATGATTTGGAAATGCACACACCTAACTCTTCGTAGAGCTAGCCGCCAAGCCAAACTGAGCAATCGGGGTAGAAGGGCCTTGATCAGGGAGGTGACCAAGACCCCGATGGTCACTCTGACAGAACTCCAGAGTTCCTCTGTGGAGATAGGAGAACCTTCCAGAAGGACAATCATCTCTGCAGCACTCCACCAATCAGGCCTTTATGGTAGAGTGGCCAGACAGAAGCCACTCCTCAGTAAAAGGAGTTTGCCAAAAGGCACCTAAAGGACTCCCAGACAATGAGAAACAAGGTTCTCTGGTCTGATGAAACCAAGATTGAACTCTTTTGCCTGAATGCCAAGCGTTATGTCTGGAGGAAACCTGGCAAAATCCCTACGGTGAAGCATGGTGGTGGCAAAATCATGTTGAAGGGGATGTTTTTCAACGGCAGGTACTGTGAGACTAGCTAGGATTGAGTGAAGATGAACAGAGCAAAGTACAGAGTGATCCTTGATGAAAATCTGCTCCAGAGCGTTCAGGACGCCAGACTGGGAAGAAGGTTCACATTCCATGAGGCCAATGACCCTAAGCACGCAGCCAAGACAATGCAGGAGTGGCTTCGGGACAAGTCTCTGAACGTCCTTGAGTGGCCCAGTCAGAGCCCGTACTTGAACCCGATCCAACATCTCTGGAGAGACCTGAAAATAGCTGTGCAGCAGCTATTGCAGAAAAGCATCAGAGAAACTCTACAAATAAAAATGCGCCAAGCTTGTAATGTTATACCCAAGAAGACTCAAGGCTGTAATCGCTGCCAAAGGTGTTCAACAAAGTACTGAGTAAGGGGTCTGAATACTAATGTTAATGTGATTTTTCAGTTGTTGTTTTTTATACATTTGCAAAAATATCTTAACCTGTTTTTGCTTTGTCATTATGGGATATTGTTTGTAGATTGATGAGGGGGGGGAACTATTTAATCCATTTTAGAATAAGGCTGTAAAGTAACAAAATGTGGAAAAAGTCAAGGGGTCTGAATACTTTCCGAATGCACTGTACACGCCCACTTCTGTCCGCCCAGTGGGAATGTGTTTTCTTAGATCATTTGAAGCCGAAATATTTGAGCTGCATGAGTTCTCTTATGAAGTCCTGCCAAGAGGGAGTAAGGAACCGCTGAGGCCTTACAGACAACAGCTCCAGATTCCCAGAATTCAGCAGGGCCCAAACACCCACATAGGAGCACAATGAGGCAGAAGAAACACAAATGTACAGACAAATACACACGTCACAAAGTGTGACAGCTGGAACTTTTGGTTTGATACGAAAAATAACAGAGGAATACAAATGGAATGCAGCCATAATCTGTTAGACCCAATTCTATGGTCTTAAATCATCAATAATATATATATTACACAACTCTATCAACTATAAATGCTATCACTATGTTTTTGTGTTTAGATTTTTTTTAATTCATATTTGAGATGTAAAATAACGACTTACAAGACAATGTAAATGTAAAATGTAGTATAAATAATTGTAATAATATTTTTCACCCTAGTGGTAACCGATGACTCTTATTTGACTAATCTTGCTGTGAGATCTGCCTGAGCCAGTACAGCCATGATGGATGAGATAGAATGGAGCAGGGTGCTCCTTCATCCTGGTAACCCAGCATTGACAGACAAACAGCTAGGCCTCTGACTGCCCTGGGGAAACTACCCTGAGGCTAATAGTACCTAACATTACCCCCTCAAACGGAGGCTGAGACAGCCACAGCATCAGCGTTTTCCTTGTATGAATCTGTTATTCAATGCTTTTCTATGGGCTAATAGCAGTAAGGCCAAATAAATGTTTCATCAAATAATTGTTTTATATATATATTTTTATACCTAAAAGGGGTCAAAGGTTAAAATGGAATTGAATAGAATAAGTTACATTGTTATAATGCAATGCATACTATTACCTAAATTGTCTACTGTAAATATAATTTAAATTGAAATGTGAATCATCAAATATAATGTGATACAAAATTCTATATTATATTGTCATGATATAAATACTATTCCCTGAATTTTCCACTGTAGATAAATGTGTTCTTCAGGTATCTTTATTTTTCTTTGTTTCTTTCTGGTTCTGTCTGCATATCTTCATAGTAAATCAAACATCCGTCTGTTTCTTTGGAAGATGCTCCTGCTGATGACGTTGGAAGATGCTGGTCTGGTCAGGGGCTTTGTGTGGGAAACCCCCATTACACTTATTCTTCCTTGTCTCTCATATTTATTTATTTATTTTCATTTAACCTTTATTCAACTAGGCAAGTCAGTTCAGGACAAATTCTTATTTACAATGATGGCGTACCAAAAGGCAAACGGCCTCCTGTGGGGATGGATGCTGGGATTAAAAATGAAAATAAAATATAAATATAGGACAAAACACACATCACGACAAGAGAGACACCACAACACTACATAAAGAGAGACCTAAGACATCAACATAGCATGGCCGCAACACATGACAACGCAGCATGGAAGCAACACAACATGACAACGAAGTGGTAGCAACACGACAACAATGTGGTAACAACTCAACAGGGCAGCAGAACAACATGGTAGCAGCACAAAACACTGTACAAACATTATTGGGCACTGGCAACAGCACAAATAGCAAGAAGGTAGAGACAACAATACATCAAGCGAAGCAGCCACAACTGTCAGTAAGAGTGTCCATGATTGAGTCTTTGAGATTGAGATAAAACTGTCCAGTTTGAGTGTTTGTTGCAGCTCGTTCCAGTCGCTAGCTGCAGCGAACTGAAAAGATTAGCGACCCAGGGATGTGTGTGCTTTGGGGACCTTAAACAGAACGTGACAGGCAGAAAAGGTGTTGTATCTGGAGGATGAGGGCTGATGTAGATAGCTCAGATAGGGGGGAGTGAGGCCTAAGAGGGTTTGATAAATAAGCATCAACCAGTGGGTCTTGCGACGGAGGGGACAGGTAATAAGAGATGACCAGTTTACAGAGGAGTATAGAGTGCAGTGATGTGTCCTATTAGGAGCATTGGTGGCAAATCTGATGGTATAATATATCATAAGTTTATACAATAAGTTTGATCTTTGACATAAGCCGAAGATAGTTGAAATGTTCAATAAAGTGCAGTACCTGTCAACAGTTTGGACACACCTACTCATTCCAGGGTCCTTTCTCATTTCCACTAGCCTCCACATTGTAGAACAACAGCGAAGTCATCAAAACCATCGAACAACACATAAGGAATCATGCAGCAACCAAAAAAAGTGCCACACAAATTTGAGCCTCCTCATAGCGGAGCTGATGTCTGGTGCATGACCTCCCAAGACACAACAAAGAATGTGGACAATATGCATCGCCTCATAACTTCAGTTCTTTTGGCCACGAGAACTAGTACATCACAAGGGATTGTATTTTGAGCGAAAAAGAAGGTCATTCTCGCATGAAACGTTTGGATTTGTAAAAATAAAACAAGTACTAAAGTATGCGCTTTATGGTATGTTGCTCTCTCCATTGTTAACATTAAAAGTGTGTCTTGTTTCGCGGCATATTGTACCCTGTGTCCATTTGAAATGAATCAACGCACCTTTGTAGTGCATAAAGGTCTGGACATTCTTTAACGCTGCTTCCACAGGTGGGTTTGAATCATATTCACTTTATGCTTTCCCCTTGTGCAATTACAATACTCAAGGTGATTGAAAAACATTGGTTTAATGTCTCTCATTTCATGGCTCTCTACGCTCAACTGTAAACCTGTCTCAGCCATTGGGCCATTTAACCAGATAAGGGGTTGCTTGAGGCTGAGGGGCCCTTACAAGAGTCTAACCTTATAGCCCCTAATGACTCTGCTGGCTTCGGAGGCACAACAGGAAATAAACCTTTAAAGTTGGCCATAAATGAATAATATTTAAAGGTTGCTAGACATAGTGTAATGGTAGAAAATGGTTTGGCTCATCTTGCCTTGCCCATATGACCCTTGATCCTTAGGGTAACCCCCTCCCCATACCCACCCACCCACTCCTCCGCCGTGCTGCCATACCACAGGTCCAGCTGGGGACTACTAGGCTAGGTCTCAGGAACATTGATCACCTCCCTCATGAATGGGAGGGGGGGGGGGGCATTACGCCCCAGCATACTTTATGAACACAGCTGCAAAGCTTGGGCCTAGAAAACCTACAGCTTACAAACCGTGGAGTTACCTAGTGCACCGTTCTGCTACAGAGCCTTTTTCTGGTTTAGCTTTCAATAACATATGCCATTTAGCAGACACTTTTATCCAAAGAGACTTACAGTCATTCATACATGTTATGCATCAGTGGTCTCAGGAATCAAACCCACTAACCTGGCTTTACAAGCGCAATGCTCTACCAGCAGCTACAAGGGACCAACATTTGAATCACCCAAAGCTTGGGCCTAGCAAACAAACAAACACATGGTGGCGTTCCAGATGAGTTTAGTCTTCAATACCAGGACTCCTCTTCCCTCCGCTGCGTCCTTCCATCCCTACAACAGTTTAGTCTTGCCATAAACTCGATCTCCTGTTTCATCCTCTCAGTCCACTCTCCATTTTACAGCCTAGTACTTTATCTCTGGTCAGAGAGAGCGGAGTGGAGAAGGTGCGGGGAAGCAATTGTGGACGAAACCGAAGCCACGTCTAATTTCTATCGTGACGAAACCCCGAGGCAGTAAAGTGAACGTCTCCATTGTTGATGTGCAGTTAAAAGACGCGGGGTCTCAAATCTCCACTGCCAAATGGGGCCACAGAGCATTACATGGGGTTAAAGCTAGCAGAGAGAGAGAACTCTATTTTGGTAATTGCATTTCGATTTGTGCTTTACTGCACTACGCTCTGCTGTAATTGCGCTAGTAGGAGTAGTACTACTTCTATTTGTACTCTTATTGGTTGGTATTATTATCATCAATTATATTCAGCATTATTGTAGTACAGCAAAGCGAGTAAAAGTGATGTTACTTCTATTAGTGTTCTATTGGTGTTATTAATATACTGACGTAGTTCATTTAGTTCAATCCAAAATGTCTAAAACCTCATAATAGTATTGAGGGGGGCAAGTCATCTGGGAGTTAGCCATAGGAGTTTTTCAATTCAGGGCCTAAATAGGAGCTGTCATAGTTTTTTTCAGAAAGGACCTCCCTTACCCTATACCTCACTGACTGACTGAGTGAAAAGTGCTTTCTCAGCACCGGCCTGTCTGGCCCTGCTTCCTGTGCCCCAGCTCTCACATCCCTGTTGTTATTAAGCCCACCAAATGGCCCTGGTTCACCGGTGGTCTCCCTAATAACTGCCCGTGACGGACGGGACAGCTCTCGCTGCCTGCCTGCCCGTGGCCTTGGGCTCCCACCTCCAACACACACACACACACACACACACACACACACACACACACACACACACACACACACACACACACACACACACACACACACACACACACACACACACAAAGACAAAGACAAACGCAATTGTGCTCAGCACTTCCCCAGGGCTCATTCCTAGTTTTGGGGAGCAATACTTGAACACACGAAATGGAGTGGGCATGTAGTACTGTAGCAGGGTCCAGAGTGTTGTGTTGTGTGCAACCACAGACACATTCACTCACACACACACAAACACCAGTTCACGTACGTACGCATGCGCACTTGAACACACACACACACACACACACACACACACACACACACACACGCACACACGCACACACGCACACACACACACACACACACACACACACACACACACACACACACACACACACACACACACACACACACACACACACACAGACACAGACACAGACACACACAGACACACATAAAAATACTTCATTGCTGTAATTTGAGTGTGGAATGCATTAGATGGTAATGACTTTAAACAGTCTAATTAGGAGAAAATATAGTATAGCCACCAGTTACTTGGGGATGCTGGAATGGCTTTTCATAAAGGCAGTGTAGTGTTGAGGGCCATTGGGAGAAAAGAGGGTAACCCGAGACGCCGAGTTAATCTGGATATGTAAAGACATGTTTACACCACAAACGACGTCTGAAGGTTCTCCGGTGCACTTTGTCTGAATTACAGTTTCAGCGGTAGAATGAGGTGTATATGCCTTTTAAATGTGATTTACATGAAGCACGCAAAAATGACCTACGCAGAAATATGATCCGCGCAATAATTGCGAGAGGAGAAGGAGAGAACACATAACCATTCATAATGACCGTTCCCATATGAGGAGAAAACGTAATACTCTAATTATGAAAGTGCTGACGATGGATGTGATGATGATAATCACGGTGATGATGATGATGGTCAAGCGTTGTGTGGGCGCTGGTCTGACTTTATGGCATTTTGAACTCGGTAATGTAACAACCTGGCACAGCTGCGGAGGCCTGCTGCCCACATCAACTAACACGTTTATTCCACACACATCACTCCCAACCCTATGAGTTTATCCAGATAAAACCCTTAAAATGTATCACCCAAACTCCCTAAAACAGCCACAGTAGTTAAGTCTGCAATTGCTGAGGGCATTCAGGGTACCCCTGTCACAAAGCAAAATGCATTAAAACCCTAGCTACAATATAAACAAGAATAGCTATCTGAAACCCAAGTGTAAGATTAACCACAAAATAAACACATCCTCACTCCTTTTGGACTCTCAATTTACAATTCAAATCGCACATCTGAGCAATCTTTTTAACTCTCTATTTTACAATACGGCAGTTAGTAATTATCATTGTAATAAAAAAGCTCTTGCTTAAAATATGTTATTGGGGGGGGGGGGGGGCTGAATTCTCCTTTTCCCATGTGGCCGTCTCAGGCCTGTGAGAGGGAAGGGAGGTGTAGATTTGAGTCCACCCTGATCTAACTGAGGCCCAGCCCTGACCGACCTCACAAAGGGAACAGACCCAAGCTCATGATTCCAGCCTCCAGTCTTGGACGGACTTGCTAAACCTCCCGACTCTGTTCCCCCCCTTTGGCAGCTGCTGCTGGCGGGGATCCATTCAAGACTCAGAACTTGAACCAGGACTGCTATTACCAGACTGAATTTATGAAGCACCACTTCAGGTTGTGTCCACTGGGTTTGCACTTTCTTCCTACCATCTCTCCTCTTCCCTCCTTTCTCTCTTTCCTGCTCCCACTGCTTCTCTCTCTCTCTCTCTCTCTCTCTCTCTCTCTCTCTCTTTCTCTCTCTCTCTCTCTCTCTCTCTCTCCCCTCCTTCCTAATTCACTATCTATTCTGTAAAGTCACAGCAGTCATACTGATTTTCTGGTCTTAGAAAGAGAGTGTCAGCCTGAGTCTCTGAAAACACAAACCATTTCCTTTTATCAGATCTGGTCTGTTGGGTCTAACAAAGCAGTGTTCCAGACACTGGGGCCGTTCCATGGGTTGGACAGAATGTGTCTGGTGGCCACTGCCATATGTTTGGGTATTTCCTGTTTCCCATGACTCCCTCTGCAACTGTTAGTGCCCGGCCTCCGGTCCCCCCCGGGGCCTTGCTCCCTGGCCAGCTCATTTAGACCCTTCACTGACAACAAGAACTATAACATAAATCACCCAAAGCATATGGGCCATGCATATCCCCTGACTGCAACGTCAATGGCACAACAATGACATATATTTATCTTTTATTGTTACATTATAAGTTAGTATTCATAGTATATTGTGTGCATCAGAAAATGTACATGCTCTTACAGTCATTAAAAAACAAACCACATAGATGTATTTTTTTTTTGGGGGGGGGGGGGGGGTTGTTGAAACACTGTTGAAAAAATTCAACAACTAAGATGTCTCTTGGCACCCTGAGGTATTCTGGGAATTGACATCTAGACGATAGAGTGCTAAAAGGCCCATTAATCACAGAGGAAGGACTGCTGGGGTTAGAGCTGCCTGCATGGCCACCCTGCAGGAGAGACCAGGGGAAAGTTGGGAGAACAGCACAGCTGCCCTCTGTAACATCACACTAACAGCCTCATCATTCAAACTTTAAAGACCTATACAATTTGTATTAGATCACTTTAAAGGAGATGGCATGAGAACATTTGGATTTCAGTGTGTGACAACTAATCTAAATGGTCTAACGTTTCTCCAATTATCTCCTGTTCATTTTTCCTCGGATGGTGGACAGTTCTCTTGCTCTGATGGTGTGAGAGTTCGACATAGACTGGTAAACAGTCCTTATCAGAAGGAAGCATGGCGAGGACACACTGTGTAGGGAGATCAGAGAAGGACTGTCACAATTTTTGCAGTTCACTGCACGTAAGGTGGAAGCGACCGGAACACACACACTCACACACATTCCACAACACCAGGCAGAAAAAGTGCATTTGTTTTGCAGGCGGTCTCGGATGCATGTGTTAGATCATAAAAAGGAACGTCCTTTTTTCTGTACTCCTGTTGCAGTCCAGGAAAAAGGCCTAGGGGAGTGAGGGAGGAAAGGAGGGTGGGAGGGAAGGAGGAAGGTAAGAGGTAGGGCTGTGCTTTCTTGTGTCTTACAGAGTTCAGATGACTGTCATGATTAAGCCAAATGAGCAGAAGGGGATTTACTGTGTGGAGGGAGATAAAAAAAAGTTGAGGAGTCTCTGTGACTGACAGGACAGGCCTGGGAGGGGAGGGAACACAACCACACTACACCGACCTCAACATAACATCTTTCTATCACCACACCTATCTCTGTCTCTCTCTCTTTCAATCTCTTCCTCACTCTCTTCGTCTCTCTCAGTCTCTCTCCTTCCTCCATTTCTCTCTTCCTTTGCAGGTTACACCTCCCAAGTGCTTGTCAAATTCAATAGGCTCAACAAGGTAGGATAGCAGCTAGCTATCTCTCCAAATAAAGACAATACAAAAACACCTCGTTTGCCTCCTCATGATTGAGTCACTCACTCACTCATGCACTCAATCCCTCACTCACTCTGGACCCCCGCCTCCCCTGCCCCCACCCTCCAACCCAACAGCGCCTTTTCTGTGTCTTGCCGTCCTGCCCCGTCCTGCACCCCAGCCCTCCTTCCCCTCGTCCTCTATCCCCCTCCCCACAGTCAGTCTGAAATAAATCGTGGCTGGTTGGGGCTCAGTTGTAATAAATCAGGGGCTGTCCGGTGCTGGAGCCTGCCCAGTCGGCCTGTCACTGCCTGGCCTTCACTCAGGATTAATTAAAGGCCTGATATAGAGCCCAGATGTGCTGCTGGAGCAGGGGAGCACTGGACCCCTCTACTCTGGGCCATGCAGACCCTCACTGGAGACACACGTATGGATGTATGCACACACACAGGCATATGCATACAGGCACATATGTTAGCATGCCTGCACATACACACGTATGCAGGCACGTACGTATGCACTCACACATGCTCACAAGCACGTATGCCCACACGCACGAATATCCACACATACACTTTCTGAAGCTCTCCATACACTGTACTTACATTTCATTCTTACATGCTTTGCATACCTTTCCCTACTTCTATGTCATCCTCCCTCTCGCTCACACTCTTCTCTTCCTCCTCTGTCTCACTCTCTACTTTTCTGACTCCCCCACCCTGTAATGAAACGAGGTAGAGATAAAGGTGGGGCCAGAGTCGATGGTCGTGTGTGTGAATGTTTTTTTTTTTTACCTCTCTGTGTGTTCCTCTCCAAGGCATCTGGATAGACGCTGAAGGAAGTGGAGGTTCTGTAGCGGGAAAGAGGGGGGGGGGGGAGGAGGCTTATGAAGGGGTCAGGGGTCACCGTGCATGCTTTATTGCATGACGAGTGAGAGGGGCGACTAGATTAGTAAGATATCACTGTGTTTTCTGGTCACGGTTGAGAGAGGTTAACCCTTGGTGGCCCAGGGGCCCTGGCCTGTGTCTCCAGGCTGGAGAGATTAGGGGGGAGAGAGGGTAACGTTAGGGCAGGGGTGGCTCGGGGGACTATGGGTTAATTTCTGATAGTCGCCGAGCGGTCTGGTCTGGTCTCTCCCCTGCTCCGTGGCAAAACGCTCACACAGGAAATTAGAGGTCTAAGCTTCCTTTTTTGACGCGAACCCTTCCAGCACATACAGCCTCTCTCTGCATTAGTACTAATGTTACAGCTCTGGCCTGCAAAGCACAGGAATGTCAATCTTTAGTTTTAGCATGGAACAATAGAGACATGTAGGACAGTTATTTTACATTGACCGAATGCTATGGTATTTCAGTAATACCTGGTTACAACATTCATACTGATCCAGCCATCCCCATATTTAGAAAATGATGAACTTACTATTCTTTCTAGTTTTGTGGTAGCCACCGTTAATCGCAGAGATGTCAAATCTTGGTTTGGTCTCATGCAGTGGACTATTCACCATGGAGCGCATTCTTTTGTCTGGTCCCTAGGATGTCAGCACCCAAAACACATTTATTGTCTAAAGTACAGACTGCCCTCATCCCTTTTCATATCTCTCAGTGGAAGAAGATATAGCCCGATATCAGGACGTCGGTGGGGCGGCTGGGGTCCATCCTATGCTTGCAGCCAGCCAGGGATCATGGCTAAAACAGATTGAGTCGGTCTGTTCTCCAGTGTCAGATATGATATAGCCGCTCTGAGCCTAATGGGCCTGGAAAAAGAGGTAAACATGTCCTCAACCCTGTGAATTCCATTACATAAAGAAATTGATTTGTAACCTTAGGTAGCTGTAAGACAGAAACTATACTTCTTTCAAGGAATAAACTTCAGGACTAAGACACTAGCCCTCGGATCCTTCAAAGGTCGTACGGTTCAGAGCAAGAAAGAAGAAGGAAAAGATCTGACAAACAAGCTGACCACCGTATCTTTAATCCGAATGGTCGACGTACAGTACGTTAGCACATTGTAATGTTTTATTTGGGATTGAACAGATTATCTAGAAATC
Organism: Oncorhynchus clarkii lewisi; assembly: GCF_045791955.1. Lineage (NCBI taxonomy): Eukaryota > Metazoa > Chordata > Actinopteri > Salmoniformes > Salmonidae > Oncorhynchus > Oncorhynchus clarkii. The sequence goes on along the minus strand of NC_092166.1, from coordinate 27,871,506 downwards.
ATTTAACAAGTTGATCTCAATTAGACTTTAAATATCATCAGCACGGTGGATGAATAGGTACCCAAGCCTTGGAAGAGCGAAAAGGAAAATAAACCATAGTGAATAATTGCTGATATGTTCCTAATGTGCCCCTTCACCCCCCCCCCCCCCCCCCCCCCCCCCCCTTCACCTACCCCATACCGATAGGCCACCCCTGATGGCTGTCACACCTGGTGTTGAAGGCAGTAGGGTGTATTTTATCTGCTCCAGGGCCCGTAGGGGGGCCGTACATCTTCCCCCAGACTAGTGTTGGGAGGTCAGGGACAACCCCTCTGTTTACCCACCTGTCCATCAACTCTGCACACCATCCTTGGAGCCTCTCTCTTCTTTTCCCTTGTGAAAGAAAGTGAGATTGGCAAGAAAAGAGGCACACTGTGGGAATAAAATGGAGGGTTGGTATGTTCAGTTTAGAAGTCAGGATACCTGAGCCACAAACCCTGCAATGGGATTGCTCTAAACACTGAGGCATATTTGTATTCAAAGGGGAACCTTATCGTTGTCAGTTTGGGCCAGGAGAGGAAGTAATACATGTCATCATTTTCAGATGCAACAAGGTTAGAAATGGTTTCGAAAAAACTCTACAGCCACAACAATGTATTGACTGGGACTTTCTTCTTAGGGCGTATCAAATACATGCAATATTAGCTATGTTCAGGGTAAATCTCTCCCAGAATAGTTATCTTGTGTTTGGGTGAGGAGTGTGCCCAGTGGCCAGTAAGTGCCCTGTTTATCTACTCTGCATTGCATTTCTGCTTCTGCCTGCACACGTGTGTGTGTGTCTGGGATTCTGGGATCGGTCCCCTGGGCCGGAAGACCACACATGCAGGGAACGTGTACTCGGAGCTAACACCAGTTCATCCGTGCCATTTTTTACATTTTCATTAGACGTATCCAGCAGTGGCCAGAGTCACTATACCTAAACATGCAGAGGAGAGCTGTTGACTCTTTGGAAAATAATGTAGCAATCCAGTTTGAATCAGGATGTTATAGTGGGGATAAAACTTATAGTGGAGATAACGATCCAGTTTGAATCAGGGTGTTATAGTGGGGATAACGATCCAGTTTGAATCAGGATGTTATAGTGGAGATAAAAAGTTATAGTGGAGATAACGATCCAGTTTGAATCAGGGTGTTATAGTGGAGATAAAAAGTTATAGTGGAGATAACGATCCAGTTTGAATCAGGGTGTTATAGTGGAGATAAAAAGTTATAGTGGAGATAACGATCCAGTTTGAATCAGGGTGTTATAGTGGAGATAAAAAGTTATAGTGGAGATAACGATCCAGTTTGAATCAGGGTGTTATAGTGGGGATAACGATCCAGTTTGAATCAGGATGTTATAGTGGAGATAAAAAGTTATAGTGGAGATAACGATCCAGTTTGAATCAGGGTGTTATAGTGGAGATAAAAAGTTATAGTGGAGATAACGATCCAGTTTGAATCAGGGTGTTATAGTGGAGATAACGATCCAGTTTGAATCAGGGTGTTATAGTGGAGATAACGATCCAGTTTGAATCTGGATAAAATACAAAATATGCATATCAGTGTTGCATAACCACTATGCTGAAAAGCAGTATATTTGGTTTATCACACCACTGTTTTATAATTTCATCAGGGGTGCAACTTTCACTGGGGACAGGGGGGACATGCGGATGCAACGTTGTGCTTTAGGACCATGCGGACGCCTCCGAGCGGTCAGGCAGGCCATTTGGAGTGTTTATACGACTGGATAAAAAAAATATATACATAATAATGACAATTATATCCCCCCCCAATTCTAAAACCAAAGTTGCAGCCCTGAATTTCATGCCGTCATAATGTCCTTCTTTATGCCAACAAGCTGCTGTATATCATATAGAGAAGTGAGGTAATGACTTTGCCGATTTTACAACCGTGGTTAACAGTGATTCCAGCTGCATCGAGTTGTTTATAAATTCTTCCTATACTTTCCAAACTAGCAAACATGTATCAAACTCTATTTTGCAAATTAGAATTAAAGAACTTATTTAAGATTATTTATAGTCCAATTAAACTTCAGTCAATATATTCAATTGCTGCAATAAATAGACAGGTCATTTTGGTCAAGATCGTAATAATGATTTAGAAAATTGTAATAATTCAGATACATTTCCAAGATAATTTCATGTAGAAATACAATTTGAAAATGTCAATATAACCAGCTAAAAGGAGATAGAGAGAGAGAGAGAAAAAAAGATAGAGAGAGAGTTGTACCGAGAGAAGTGTGTGTACTGTGGAGCGGTTGGTTGAAATTTGACTCACTGGCTTGCACTCTTGCCTCTCTCTCAGGGACTCTCTTACTTGGCTGGGACTTAATTGCATCCCCGATATAAACAAGGGGGTTAGTGTGAGAGCGGCCCGGCAGCTGAGGGGCTCAAGCAGAGGAGCAGACTGGGGTTTGAGTTCAGAGAGAGAGAAAGGGCGCAGAAAGTGATATAAAAATATGTAGGAGAGTTGGGGAGAGAGACAAGCAGAGGAAGATAGAACGAGGTGGTAATCACTCCTAAAGTAATGAGGAAAAAGTTATGAGAGAAAAGTGCAGTTCAAATTGGTCGTAAATTTACAAATGGCAGAATATGAGGCGGGAAAGGTAATTTTTGGTAACTTGGGGGCACTTATTATTGTGTAACACTGACCATTTATTCCAACTCATTCCAATTCATGGCATTATTTTAAAAAATGAAAAAATGAAAAATGTCAGTTGAAACATCTAACATCTATCAAAAAAGGACGAGGCAATAATTTTGAAAATTCTGCCTGAGGTATAAGCTTCAGTCAGCTTTACATATGTAGGATCTTAATTTGAGCCAGTTTGCTACAGTGGGAAAATTATCCTGAAGCAACAGGAAATGTGAATTTATGTGGATTATTGTCAATAGTCATTTTAAAGTAGAAATTACAAACTTCAGAAGCCCTTTTAAACCTCAAATACACAACACTTTTAATAGCACTACAGGAAAGTTTTCCTGCCACAGGGTGATCAAATTAAGATCCTCTATCGGTAGCCTAACTTTACCTGAGTTCTGAGCTTTTTAGTCTAACTTCAGTCAGGCTGGCATGCTGAGATCTGTCAGTAACTAGCTCCAGAGTGGAGCTCCAGTACCAGACAACAGTCATTGCCCCTGGCTCCACAGAGGTGAAAACCGCCTCTCTGAACATCTCTTTCACAGATGCTCCTCTCTGATCAATTCGTTCCAGACCTCTCAAATGGACAGCCTGGGATTTAATTTCATTATCAGTGATCCCTGTTCAGAGCCCTCAAGCCTATAGCTCTCTCCCTCTCTCAGAAAAACCCTCAGACAGAGGCCGGGGTGCTGTACGACTGAATTCCTAAAAAAATTAATAATTGGAAAGTCACATTTATAAGAGAAAAAGTCACTTGAAATGTGACTTTTCAAATAGTTAAAAGTCACTTGAAACATGCCTCTGATATGCGTTGGAAAACAAAGGTAAATTGCTTCATGCTTTGGGAACTTTAATAAGTTGATGCAGCAGGACATACCTGAAGTGTGTGTTAATAAATCACAGAGTCTTGTTGCTGCCTGTTCCCATGCACTCTGTCTGTCCATTCACTATCCACATCATATGAGGCATGACAAATAAGCTGGAAGCTAGACAACTGTCTCCCAGAAGTGTGCCGGCTGGAGCTGCTGGATGGGACTCCATGAGGCTGATTTTCCTCTGTAGCCCGAAAAAAATCATCTTTATTTATCTTATACCCACCCATCTGTGTAAAACTCTTATCACATGATTGGACTGATGATGTTGTTCCCATGACTACAACTAACTCTCCACTAGCTACAACTTTTACTACATGACTACTACTGCAACTGTCATTACTTCTACTAGCATTTATCACAGTCACTCTCATAAATATGCACTACGCATAAATCGCTCTTTGTTGCAAAAATTATAATAGTTAGCCTAATTTCGGTTTATGTGACAAAATAAGCAAGCATAGTGTACATAATCATTGTACCATCTAAACCACCGTGAAATATATTTTACATAACCACAAATCTTGTATTTTCAGCTGTTTGAAGCTGGTGTACAAAACAGAAAGTAAAAGACGCAAAAAAACGAAAACTCAAGAACATGAAGCATTGCAATAGCGCACATAGAACAGACCTACTGCTTCTTAGACTTGATTTCCTTGACAGATCTATAACACACATTTCTCTGTGAATTTGGTCAGGCTGGCCAAAAAGTTACAGCTGCAGCTTTACATTTTTTTTTGTTGCTACTTTTTAAACAGAGTTTAGTGTGTGCAATGACCAATATCGTTAGTTACAATTAGCCATTGAGAATTCATACAAAATGAGAATACGTGTATGAGTTTTGTATAATAGCATGGTGCAGTGTACCACGTGGACTGCTTTTACGCAGAAGTGTGTGTTAAAATAATATACTACACTAAACAAAAATATAAACGCAACGGTCAAGTGCTGATCCCATGTTTCATGAACTGAAATAAAAGATCCCAGAAATGTTCCATACATACAAGAACTTTCTTTCTCTCCATTTTTTTGCACAAATTTGTTTACATCCCTGTTAGTGAGCATTTCTCCTTTGCCAAGATAATCCATCCACCTGACAGGAGTGGTATATCAAGAAGCTGATTCAACAGCATGATCATTACACAAGTGCACCTTTTGCTGGGGACAATAAAAGGCCACTCTAAAATGTGCAATTTTGTCACATTAAACAATGCCGCAGGTGTCTCAAGTTTTGAGGGAGCGTGCAATTGGCATGCTGACTGCAGGAATGTCCACTAAAGATGTTGCCAGAGCATTTAATGTTAATTTCTCTACCATAAGCCACCTCCAACATTGTTTTGGAGAATTTGGCAGTACGTCCAACCGGCCTCACAACCGCAAACCACATGTAAAAGCGCTTGTATCCGCGTCAGCCTAGGACCTCCAAATCCATCTTCTTCACTTGCAGGATTGTCTGAGACCATCCACCCAGAAACTGTGGGTTTGCACAAACCAAAGAATTTATACTCAAACTGCCAGAAACCATCTCAAGGAAGCTTGTCTGCATGCTCATTGTCCTAACCAGGTTCTTGACCTGGCTGCAGATCAGCATCGTAACGTCACTGTGCAAATTCTCACCTTTGATGGCCCCTGGCATGCTGGAGAAGTGTTCTCTTCACGGATGAATCCCGGTTTCAACTGTACCGGGCAAATGGCTGAAAGTTTGTAAGGCATTGTGTGTGTAAGCAGTTTGCTGATGTCAACATTGTGAACAGAATGCCCCATGGTGATGGTGGGGCCATGATATGGGCAGGCATAAGCTACGGACAACAAACACAACTGTATTTTATCAATTTGAATGCACAGAGACACCATGACAAGATCCTGAGGCCTTTTGTCGTGCCATTCGTCCGCCGCCATCATGTTTCAGCATGATAATGCACGGCCCCATGTCGCTAGGATCTGTAGATCATTCATGGAAGCTGAAATTGTTCCAATTCTCCCATTACCTGCATACTCACCTGACATTACACCTTTTGAGCATGTTTGGGATGCTCTCGATCAATGTGTATGACAGCATGCTCCAGTTCCCACCAATATCCAGCAACTTCGCACAGCCATTGAAGAGCAGTGGGCCAACATTCCACAGGTCACAATCAACAGCCTGATCAACTCTATGCAAAGGAGATGTGTCGCACTGCATGGGGCAAATAGTGGTCACACCAGATAGACTGGTTTGCTGATCCGTCCCCCGATTTGTATTTTTTTTTATTAAGGTAACTTTGATCAACAGATGCATATCTGTATTCCCAGTCATCTGAAATCCATAGATTAGGGCCTAAATTATTTATTTCAATTGACTGATTTCCTTTTATGAACTGCAACTCATTAACATCTTTGTTGCGTTTATATTTTTGGTCAGAGTGCATGAAATATCAACATTCATTGCAGATGAGGCCCAATTTACTGATGAACTGTAGTATTTTTCTACAAGTTGTTGCGCTATTTCAGAAATGGAATATGAGAGTTCCTAGGAAATTGGGTATTTCATGTGGCATGCTACATTATTTCTGCCATGTTGTCCTCTTCCCTGGGCACATTGTGTCTTGGGCAGATGCCATGGTGTAAAATTCCCAATTTCAGTCCATAGCTATTTAGACTGCAATCATCCCATAAGGTCAAGTCAGTCTCAGCACTTCTTTCCTCATCCATTTTGTTTTCCCGGTTGACAGCTAAATCAAGGCTGATGGGCTGACGTAGACGCCCATAATTCCTGGCTGTATTGGCTGGAAACTTGTGTCAGACACGGACTGTGTGTCCCACGACCCTCACCCTCCATTGATGACCTGCATGGGAGACTAGGGACCAGGACAAATAGACATGACATCATAGTGAACTGAACTCTGGGATTACAGCAGGACCAGGAACCATTTTCTACCTAGAACCCTTTTCATCCTAAGAACAGTTTTTTGAAGAAAGTGTTATTTGTTTATTCTCTGGAAGAGAATAGACATAGAACCCTCTTGAATCGACATAGAACCCTCTTGAATCTGAATAATCTTTTTATTGTATTTTTAAAAAAAAACATTTTAAATAGTGGCTGAGCGCAAGTGTTTACCTCAGTGTTTAAATTTCAACATCAGGAGTTTGAGTAATCTAATGAATAAAAAAATTTGTGAGAATGTTATAAACGGGGAATATTTGTACTATATGGGAAAATTTGTACATGTATCTGGTATTCACCTAATAATTGTACATACTGTACAGTACTGACATAGTATCTTTGCCATGATTTCTTTCTTTCAAATTAGTATTTTCTGTGATTTTACTGAGCAGAGAGCAGGAGAGTAGAAAGGAGTATGAGTGAATCAGAAGTATATTGTATGGTACACAACAAATTGTACATTTTTAGTACATTTTCTAGTATTGATTCAGGAGTTGAGTTTACTCGGTAAATAGTTAAATGGACAGTCAGTTGTGTAAAATAACCCCAGTATCGGTGTCATAAACCAGAGTTAAGTGTGATTGTGTCATCACTCTGTTTAGAGTGAGACACTCAAAACCACACCAACACGACCATTTTTCCCAGCATGCTCTATTGCAAATTTATTTTCAGAATAGTTTCTGTGTTTTTGCATGTTCAGTATTTTCAGGAACTATTCAAACCCCTTCACTTTCTCTACATTTTGTTACATTACAGCCTTATTCTAAAATGGATTAAATACAAAAAATTCCCTCATCAATTTACACACAATACCCCATAACGACAAAGCAAAAACAGGTTTTAGAAATGTTTGCAAAATATGTTTCATTTTTAAACAGAAATATCAGATTTACATAAGTATTCAGACCCTTTACTCTGTACTTTGTTGAAGCACATTTTGCAGTGATTACAGCCTCGAGTCTTCTTGGGTATGACGCTATATGCTTGGCACACCTATATTTGGGGACTTTCTTCCCTTCTTCATTGCAGATCCTCTCAAACTCTGTCGGGTTGGATGGGGAGCATCGCTGCACAGCTATTTTCAGGTCTCTCCAGAGATGTTGGATCGGGTTGAAGTCTGGGCTCTTGCTGGGCCACTCAAGGACATTCAGAGACTTTCCCCGAAGCCACTCCTGCGTCGTCTTGTCTGTGTCTTTAGGGTCCATGTACTGTTGGAAGGTGAATCTTCACCCCAGTCTGAGGTCCTGAGCGCTTAGGAGCAGATTTTCATCAAGGATCTCTCTGTACTTTGCTCCGTTCATCTTTCCCTCTATCCTGAATAGTCTCCCAGTCCCTGCCGCTGAAAAACATCCCCACAGCAAGATGCTGATACCACCATGCTTCACCGTAGGGATGGTATTGGCTAGGTGATGGCTTCCTCCAGACGTGTTGCTTGGTATTCAGACCAAAGAGTTCAATCTTGGTTTCATCAGTCCAGAGAATGTTGTTTCTTATGGTCTAAGAGTCCTTTAGGTGCCTTTTTGGCAAACCCCAAAACCTGACCAAGGCCCTTCTCCCACGATTGCTCAGTTAAGCTGTAGAAATGTTTTGGTACAGATCTGTGCCTCGACACAATCCTGTCTCGGAGCTCTACAGACAATTTCTTTGACCTCATGGCTTGGTTTTTGCTCTGACATGCACTGTCAACTGTGGGACCTTATATAGACAGGTGAATGCCATTCCAAATAATGTCCAATCAATTGAATGTACCACATGTGGACTCCAATCAAGTTGTAGAAACATCTCAAGGATGATCATTGGAAACATGATGCACCTGAGCTCAATTTCGAGTCTCAGAGCAAAGGGTCTGAATACTTATGGAAATAAGGTTCTAACAATTTCAAAAAAACTTTTTTCGCTTTTCATTATGCAGTATTTTGTGTAGATTGATGAGGAGGTTTTCTTACTTAATCCATTTTAGAATAAGGCTGTTGAAAACCAAATGTGAAAAAAGTGAAGTGGTCTGAATACTTTCCGAATGCACTGCACATTGATTGGTTGATTAACCGTATGCTGTACAAAGATAAATAACATACACTACAGTTCAAAAGTTTGGGGTCACTTAGAAATGTCCATGTTTTTGAAAGAAAAGCACATTTTTTGTCCATTAAAATAACATAGAATTTATCAGAAATACAGTGTAGACATTGTTAACGTTTTAAATGACTATTGTAGCTGGAAACGGCTGATTTATATTGGAATATCTACATTGGCGTACAGAGGCCCATTATCACCAACCATTACTCCTGTGTTCCAATGGCACGTTGTGTTAGCTAATCCAAGTTTATCATTTCAAAAGGCTAATTGATCATTCAAAAACCCTTTTGCAATTATGTTAGCACAGCTGAACACAGTTGTTCTGGCCTTCTTTAGACTAGTTGAGTATCTGGAGCATCAGCATTTGTGGGTTCTATTACAGGCTCAAAATGGCCAGAAACAAAGGACTTTCTTCTGTAACTCATCAGTCTATTCCATGCGAGAAATTGCCAAGAAACTGAAGATCTCGTACAACGCTGTGTACTACTCCCTTCACAGAACAGCGCAAACGGTCTCTAACCAGAATAGAAAGAGGAGTGGGAGGCCCCGGTGCACAACTGAGCAAGAAGACATTTACATTAGAGTGTCTAGTTTGAGAACCAGACACCTCACAAGTCCTCAACTGGCACCTTCATTAAATAATACCCGCAAAACCCCAGTCTCAATGTCAATTGCGAAAAGGTAACTCCGGGATGCTGGCCTTCTAGGCAGAGTTGCAAAGAAAAATATTAAGATGGGCAAAAGAACACAGACACTATACAGTGGAAGATTGGAAAAAAGTGTTATGGACAGACTAATCTAAGTTTGAGGTGTTCTGATCACAAAGAAGAACATTTGTGAGACGCAGAACAAATGAAAAAATGCTGGAGGAGTGCTTGACGCCATCTGTCAAGCATGGTGGAGGCAATGTGATGGTCTGGGAGAGCTTTGGTGGTGGTAAAGTGGAAGATTTGTACAGAATAAAAGGGATCTTGAAGAAGGGAGGCTATCACTTCATTTTGCAACGCCATGTCATACCCTGTGGACAGCGCTTAATTGTAGCCAATTTCCTCCTACAACAGGACAATGACCCATATCACAGCTCCAAACTATGCAAGAACTATTTAGTGAAGAGTAGTCAGCTGATATTCTGTCTATAATGGCGTGGCCAGCACAGTCACCGAATCTCAACCCTATTGAGCTGTTATGGGAGCAGCTTGACCGCACTTAAGAAGTGCCCATCAAGTCAATCCAACTTGTGGGAGGTGCTTCAGGAAGCATGTGGTGAAATCTCTTAAGATTACCTAAACAAATTGACAACTAGAATGCCAAAGGTCTGCAAGGCTGTAAATGCCGCAAATGGAGGATTCTTTGACGAAGCAAAGTTTGAAGGACACAATTATTACTTCAATTAAAAATCATTATTTGTAACCTTGTCAACATCTTGACTATATTTCCTATTCATTTTGCAACTCGTTTCATGTATGTTTTCATGGAAAACAAGGACATTTCTAAGTGACCCCAAACTTTTGAATGGTAGTGTACGTTTGTTAACGAACCCAATCTGTTAGTATTGGGACTTATTGTGTGTGTGTGTGTCAGCGCTGAGCAATTAGTGCTTTTTGAGGTCAGTTCGGTTTTGTTTAGATTTTTTACTAAAAAATCACGGTTTTCGATTTAAATATTTTTGCTTAACTTTAAATGCATTATGAGGTAATGTCATAAAATTGATTTTAGATCGTTTTTATGGATATTCCAAAGTCAAAAAGTTTGAACATTCAATTGGCAAAACATTTAAAATATGACATTTTCTCTGTCAGATCCACATTGGGTAGACAACAATAGAAAAATAGGACATTTCTATAATACTACGTTTTTATTTGATTACTTGATTATTTTTTATTCCTTAAAGTCATCATCTCATCTCTGCTCAGGCAGTAGCAGCACGGCGGCCAAACAAAGTTATCTCTGCGCTCCCATACTCTACTGTCTTTAGTCATCCTATTTAGAGCCTGCTTAATTAAGCCAGCTGCAGAGTTTTCTGAGGAAATACATTGTACTAGTTGCTCCAGCCAGGTCATGCTTGATGCAAGTCATTATTAGACATCCATCCATGTCTGAGGACGTTGGGAGATGACGTGGAAACCGGCCACTAGGGTTAACAGTGAGCGCTGTTACCTTCAAGTAGGTTTCAGTTTTGCCAAGGTGTTGTGGGCTGGGATGGCAGATGGGCGTAAGCAATTACCCCTGGTGTAATGCATCTGCTTCTGCAATTAACACATCTGCCTGTGGTGTGAAAGGTTGCAAGTTCAAATCCAGAGAGAGAAATTTGCTTTTGATATTTTGGTTTTAAGCCTATTCCAAGCCCTAACCCTTACCTTAACCATTCGGAGTTAAGGCTTAACCTTAAGAATTTGGAGTTAATGCATATGCCTCTGGTGTTAAAGGTTGCAAGATGGAATCCAGCAATATAAAGTTATTTTTGTTTTAAGCCTATCTCAAACCCTAACCCTTGTCTTAACCATTCGGAGTTAATGCCTAACCTTTAGGATTTGGAATTAATGTATCTGCCTGTCAAACGTGTAAAACGTTCCTAGTTCAAATCCAGCGATAGAAAGTAGTTTTTGTTTTAAGCCTATCCCAAACATTAATCCTTACCTTAACCATTTAGAGTTAACCTGAAGAATTTGGAGTTAATGCATCGATCGCTCTTTGAATCCAGTGATATAACTTTTTTTTAAAGCTTGTCCCAAACCTTAACCCTTATATTAACCATCCGGAGTTAATGCCGAACCTTAAGAATTAGGAGTTAATTCCTGAACTTAAACCTAACTTTAAAAATGTGGAGTTAATGCCTAAACCTAACCTTAAACACTTAAAAATGTGACGTTTGGAACAACTTCGAAATTTGACATTTCAGAAACATGGATGAATGTCTAGTTCTTACATGAGACTGTGAGAGCTTATTGACTTCTTCAATGTAGATAAGGCTTAACTTTCACAAACTGTCTCTATCCCTCTCTATCATCATTGTCGCTTAAACTTTTCTCTATCATGTGGTCTATGCAGTCTGTGTGTATCTAACCCAACGTAGCAGGTGCAAAAGTGTATCTATCTCTGTCTGAGCCGGAAAGAACAGGCGCAATGGATTACGGTCATTGTAATTAATTACCACGTTTCAGCTCTGAACTAGGTTGAATATTTGCTCAATGAAAACTACATCACCCTTCAGCCCAGCGTCCCACATAGCTCTTGACTTGTGAATGATTTGATTTCTCTCTAGAGAAACGGCGCTTTGGGCTCACAAAAAAACAAACTAAATGGAAATCAAGTCATTGAACCAACGTTGGTCAATTAGTTGTTTAATAAACCCCCAAAAAACTGAAACGTTGATTAATCGCTCAGCACTATTGTGTGTGTGTGTGTGTGTGTGTGTGTGTGTGTGTGTGTGTGTGTGTGTGTGTGTGGACATGTTTAACTATACTTGTGGGGACCAGAAGTACCCAAAAGGATAGTAAACTAACCAAAATCTGACCAACTGAGGACATTTTGTTGGTCCCCCCGAGGTCAAATACTATTTCTAGGGGGTTTAGGGTTAAGGTTAGAATTAGGACTGAATTGTGTCCACCCCACAAGGTTAGCTCTACAAGATTGTGTATGTGTGTGTGTGCGTGCGAACGTGTTTGTTCCTGCTTGCTTTTGGGGCTGGTGGAAGGGTCATTTCACATCAGAAAAGCCAAAAAAGACTTGAATGAACAATGCAAATACTAACATAATGTTAGTATTGCATTACAGTAAAACGCTCACTCTGTGAAAATCCTAAGCACCAGCATCAGTGTTACCTTCCAAATCACCCCAAACGGAGCAGTAGCATACTGTCTATGTCCATCACCAAGGAGCCCCCATAGCGCCCGACTGACATGCAGCCTGACTCACGGTAACAGAGATGCTATTAACAGTCCCATGTATCAAAGACAGCCCCGGGAATAGCTTAGTGCTTATCTCCACAGCTAAGGGGGTACAGTGGGCTGGCCTGAAGCTCCCCTCTGGGGTTGAGTTTGGGGGCAGAGGGAGGGGTAGAGAGTGGAGAGGAGGGAGAGATGGAGGGATGGAGGTGTGGGGTAATGACAGTAGCTGCCCACACCCCAAAGCCCTTCTACAGGCTGAAATGACAGGCAGTTTGGGGTGCTCCCCTACCAGGCTTAAGATGAAAGCAAATGCCTATTCTTCACCTACTGTGTAACACGAGCCTTCAGGTTTCACATAGACCTTGCAGGGAATTCTACCAAGTCAACAAGAGCAAGATTTCAAAGACTTGGTACACATTCGTATAGAAACAAAACAAAATTGAGACCCATTGCATAATATGTAATATTAAGCCAATTTGAATACATTTTTGCTTCTTTCCTGTTCTCTAATATGACCTTAATATACAGTACCAGACAAAAGTTTGGACACACCTACTCATTCAAGGGTTTTACTTTATTTTTTACTATTGTCTACATTGTAGAATGACAGTGAAGTCATCATAACTATGAAATAAAAAAAATGGAATCATGTAGAAACCAAAAAAGTGTTAAATAAATTATATTTGTGATTCTTCAAAGTATCCACCCTTTGCCTTGATGACAGCTTTGCACACACTTGGCATTCTCTCAACCAGCTTCACCTGGAATGCTCTTCCAACAGTGTTGAAGGAGTTCCCGCATATGCTGAGCACTTGTTAGCTGCTTTTCCTTTACTCTGCTTCCAACTCATTCCAAACCATCTCATTTGGGTTGAGGTCATCTCATGCAGCAATCCATCACTCTCCTTCTTGGCCAAATAGCCCTTACACAGCTTGGAGGTGTGTTGAGTCATTATCCTTTTGAAAAATAAATGATAGTCCCACTAAGCGCAAACCAGATGGGATGTCATATCGCTGCAGAATGATGTGGTGGCCATGCTGGTTAACCGTGCCTTGAATTCTAAATAAATGACAGAGAGTGTCACCAGCAAAGCACCCTCCACAACATCACACCTCCTCCTCCATGCTTCAAGGTGGGAACCACACATGCAGAGATCATCTGTTCACCTACCCTGTGTCTCACAAAGACATGGCGGTTGGAACCAAAAATCTTACATTTTGACTCATCAGACCAAAGGACAGATTTCCACTGGTCTAATGTCCATTGCTCGTGTTTCTTGGCCCAAGCAAGTCTGTTCTTTTCATTCATGTCCTTTAGTAGTGGTTTCTTTGCAGCAATTCGACCATAAAGGCCTGATTCAAGTCGTCTCTTCTGAACAGTTGATGTTGAGATGTGTCTGTTACTTGAACTCTGTGAAGCATTTATTTGGGCTGTAATTTCTGAGGCTGGTAACTCTAATCAACTGTCATCGACACAAAGGGTGACTACTTTGAAGAATCTCAAATATAAAATATATTACTACATGATTCCATATGTGTTATTTCATCATTTGGTTGTCTTCACTATTATTCTACAATGTAGGAAAGAGTACAAAATTAAGAAAAATCCTTTTATCCAAACTTTTGACTGGTACTGTATGTCGACGTAGTGTAAAATGCCACTTTGAAATGCTTTATAGAGTAATTATTAATTAATTAACAGGTAACAGTATATGTCATAAAATGATTAATTAACATTATGTTGTACTTAATCTTTTAATTGGTGATGGATTGTAGATTTTCAATAGAAGGTTTGGGTCAAGTATTAATTGTTCACGTTAAGCATGATTGTATCTTGGATGTTGACGGAAGCATTTCCCTTCGACTTGAACACTTGAGCACCAGTCAGTTATTATCAGAGAGGGTCTATGAAACAACATGTCTGCTCGCTGTGGCCTTCCAGTATCACTCTGTCTCTCCCTCTTTCTCTCTCTCTATCCCCCGATGCTCGATCTCCCCTCCTGGAGATGCTCTTGGTATGTTCTCCGACCCTAAAGCCTGCTGAGAGAGATCTGTTTACCAACAGGCGGGGGGGTATAAATACTTTAAGTTGTTTAGACCAGGAGAGATGTAGGGATAAATACAGAACGTGAATGACAATGATAATAGATGTACAGTGCCTTGCGAAAGTATTCGGCCCCCTTGAACTTTGCAACCTTTTGCCACATTTCAGGCTTCAAACATAAAGATATAAAACTGTATTTTTTTGTGAAGAATCAACAACAAGTGGGACACAATCATGAAGTGGAACGACATTTATTGGATATTTCAAACTTTTTTAACAAATCAAAAACTGAAAAATTGGGCGTGCAAAATTATTCTGCCCCCTTAAGTTAATACTTTGTAGCGCCACCTTTTGCTGCGATTACAGCTGTAAGTCGCTTGGGGTATGTCTCTATCAGTTTTGCACATCGAGAGACTGAATTTTTTTCCCATTCCTCCTTGCAAAACAGCTCGAACTCAGTGAGGTTGGATGGAGAGCATTTGTGAACAGCAGTTTTCAGTTCTTTCCACAGATTCTCGCTTGGATTCAGGTCTGGACTTTGACTTGGCCATTCTAACACCTAGATATGTTTATTTTTGAACCATTCCATTGTAGATTTTGCTTTATGTTTTGGATCATTGTCTTGTTGGAAGACAAATCTCCGTCCCAGTCTCAGGTCTTTTGCAGACTCCATCAGGTTTTCTTCCAGAATGGTCCTGTATTTGGCTCCATCCATCTTCCCATCAATTTTAACCATCTTCCCTGTCCCTGCTGAAGAAAAGCAGGCCCAAACCATGATGCTGCCACCACCATGTTTGACAGTGGGGATGGTGTGTTCAGAGTGATGAGCTCTGTTGCTTTTACGCCAAACATAACGTTTTGCATTGTTGCCAAAAAGTTCAATTTTGGTTTCATCTGACCAGAGCACCTTCTTCCACATGTTTGGTGTGTCTCCCAGGTGGCTTGTGGCAAACTTTAAACAACACTTTTTATGGATATCTTTAAGAAATGGCTTTCTTCTTGCCACTCTTCCATAAAGGCCAGATTTGTGCAATATACGACTGATTGTTGTCCTATGGACAGAGTCTCCCACCTCAGCTGTAGATCTCTGCAGTTCATCCAGAGTGATCATGGGCCTCTTGGCTGCATCTCTGATCAGTCTTCTCCTTGTATGAGCTGAAAGTTTAGAGGGACGGCCAGGTCTTGGTAGATTTGCAGTGGTTTGATACTCCTTCCATTTCAATATTATCGCTTGCACAGTGCTCCTTGGGATGTTTAAAGCTTGGGAAATCTTTTTGTATCCAAATCCGGCTTTAAACTTCTTCACAACAGTATCTCGGACCTGCCTGGTGTGTTCCTTGTTCTTCATGATGCTCTCTGCGCTTTTAACAGACCTCTGAGACTATCACAGTGCAGGTGCATTTATACGGAGACTTGATTACACACAGGTGGATTGTATTTATCATCATTAGTCATTTAGGTCAACATTGGATCATTCAGAGATCCTCACTGAACTTCTGGAGAGAGTTTGCTGCACTGAAAGTAAAGGGGCTGAATAATTTTGCACGCCCAATTTTTCAGTTTTTGATTTGTTAAAAAAGTTTGAAATATCCAATAAATGTCGTTCCACTTCATGATTGTGTCGCACTTGTTGTTGATTCTTCACAAAAAAAATACAGTTTTATATCTTTATGTTTGAAGCCTGAAATGTGGCAAAAGGTCGCAAAGTTCAAGGGGGCCGAATACTTTCGCAAGGCACTGTATGTATTCAGGATAGAATAGTGATAAGGCACCTTTTTTTACAGCTGAAGTGTGTGTATTGTCTGTCTGTCACTATCTGGATCTAGTCTTCATTAGTGGGGGAGTGGTGACAGGAGGTAATTCCATCCAATCATCCTAGCTCACAGCATCAGAACTTCCAGACCCTCCTTGGCACTGATGCCAGGTCTGGCGTGAGCCTGTCTCACACCTGCCTGTGAGAGGACATACAGTGCATCTACAGAAACGCGAGAGACAATGCTGAACTTTCCCAAGATATTCTGCCTGTAGACAGTACATTCATAAACTTCTTAGGGATAGTCGACAACATCCGGTGAAATTGGAGGGTGCACAATTCAAATGAATAATCGTAATATTAAACATTTATGAACACACAAGTATCTTATAGCATTTAAAAGCTTACATTCTTGTTAATCTAACTGCGTTGTCCAATTTACAATAGGCTTTACAGTGAAACGGCGCCCAACAAAAACATTTTTCAACCAACCACAGGCTTCATAAAATCACAAATAGCGATTAAATAAATCACTTACTTTTGAAAATCGTCCTCTGTTTGCAATCCCAAGGGTCCCAGCTACAACATGATTGGTCGTTTTGTTAGATAAAATCCTTCTTTATATCCCAAAAAGTCAGTTTAGTTGGCGCCATCGATTTCAGTAATCCACTCGTACAACATGCAGACAAAGGAATCCAAAAGCTACAACTAAACTTTGTTCAAACATGTCAAAATACATTTAAATGTAATTCTCAGGTACCCTAAAATGTAAAAATAACTATAATATTTCACAAACAAAAAAAATCTGGGTTTTTTTTGGAAGGATTTCCGCCTACCATATGAATTGTGTTATAGTCTCATACATTATCTTAACATTTCTACAAACTTCAAAGTGTTTTCTATCCAATGCTACCAATTATATGCATATCCTGGCTTCTGGGCCTGAGTAACAGGCAGTTTAGCAGGACAATAGACTCTTGCCAACACCTCTCTGTATTTTGATACTTTGTGGAAGGCAATTGATCAGCATTAAAATCTTTGTGTATGGTGCCTCCGGAGTGGAGCAGCGGTCTAAGACACTGCATCGCAGTACAAACTGCATCGCAGTACAAACTGCATCGCAGTACAAACTGCATCGCTGCAGATGCTGGTTCGATGGCCGTGACCAGGAGACCCATGAGGCGAGGGTGGGCTTTTGGTTTCTCTCCCTCTAAAAGCAGAAATAAATTATTCTAAATAACAAAACTGGCTTTGTTTACAAATTAGGAATAATGTCTCACCCCATGTTCAAGAATTGCCTTTTTCTTGCACCCTTTAGGTTATTTGAAAACAAAATCATCTCAAAAATATTGTTATTTTTTAAACAAGACATAGAACATTGGTTGCAATTTCATTTTAATCCACCAGAAAAGACAGAACAGATTATACAACAGATAATGTGGTTAAACTCAAATACAGCAATTGATTTAAAAAAACTTTATTGTCTGCACTAGATTTTACATTCCTCCTGAAAGCCCTGATCTGCTCACTTAAATGAGCAGAGATCCTGGTCATGGTGCTACAGTATGTTCTTACAGCATAATCAAAGTGAGGACAATCGGCGAACTGCTGTATACTTATGGCCTAGTGTAAGCTGAAAGTCACACCTTTCCAGTACTCCTCACCCCACCCCAAACTCCACCCCTAAAAACGTATGGTTGCCAAGAAAGCGGTTAGTATGTCTCGATTCTTAAAATGTGTACGCAGCATTTGTGTGCTGGAGTCACTTTGAATTCTTAATTGTTCTACCGTTTCTATCATAGGCCACTGTAATTGATGGGGGCTCAGGGCGGTACCATTCTGCTCTTCTGATGAAGGTGCACATGGATCAGATTCAAACTTTGAAGACCGAGATTCAGCCATTCAAATCAAATCAAACCAAATGTATTTATGTAGCTTCCATCAGCTGATATCTCAAAGGGTTGCACAGAAGCCCAGCCTAAAACCCCAAACAGCAAGCAATGCAGGTGTAGAAGCACAGTGGCTAGGAAAAACTCCATAGAAAGGCCAAAAACTAGGAAGAAACCTAGTGAGGAACCAGGCTATGAGGGGTGGCCAGTCCTCTTCTGCCTCTGCCGAATGGAGTTTATAACAGAACATGGCCAAGATGTTCAAATGTTCATAAATGACCAGCATGGTCAAATAATAATAATGACAGTAGTTGTCGAGGGTGCAACAAGTCAGCACCTCAGAAGTAAATGTCAGTTGGCTTTTCATAGCCGATCATTAAGAGTATCTCTACCGCTCCTGCTGTCTCTAGAGAGTTGAAAACAGCACGTCCGGTGAACAGGTCAGGGTTCCATAGCTGCAGGCAGAACAGTTGAAACTGGAGCAGCAGCACAGCCAGGTGGACTGGGGACAGCAAGGAGTCATCATGCCAGGTAGTCCTGAGGCATGGTCCTAGGGCTCAGGTCCTCCGAGAGAGAGAAAGAGAGAAAGAGAGAAAGAGAGAAAGAGACAGGACACCGGATAAGACAGGAGAAGTACTCCAGATATAACAGACTGATCCTAGCCCCCCAACACATAAACTACTGCAGCATAAATACTAGAGGCTGAGACAGGAGGGGTCAGGAGACACTGTGGTCCCATCCGATGATACCCCCGGAAAGGGCCAAACAGGCAGGATATAACCCCACCCACTTTGCCAAAGCACAGCACCCAGTCATTGAAGGCAGACCAGCAGAAAGAGAAATATTATCTGAGGGCAGAGACATGGTCAAGAGCCAGGCGGTATTGGCAGAGAGTCACTCGTCATTGACAGAGAGTCAGACGGCATTGGCAGAGAGTCAGACGGCGAATGACCCATTGAAGAGGGCGAGGAATGAGATGGAGTCACAGTCCATGCCAGGCACACCTGTGAGCTCTGGAACTCCACCTCCAATAGGCAGGGACAACACATGTGGAGGGTTCGTCAGGTTCACCCTGACATTTCCATTCCTCTTCTGACAACAGAACTTGACCAACTGCCCACAAGGCACAGCAAGAGCTGTCCAGACGGTTATGCTGTTCTGCTATTCCAAGGATGTGTAACCGAAGAGAGACACCAAGAGTGGACACAGAATACCAACTGGGATGGATCCCAACGCAAAGGTGGCTTACCAGTGAACCTCCAGGAGTTCATCATTAATACTGTGTCTCGGAAGTTTCTGTCTATGACTGATTCAACCCTAAAAACGATAAAGACAGAGTTAATGAGTACTTGAGGTCACTGAGAAAGCCTGGACATGTAAGGAATTAGGCACTTAACCATGTTACTACAATATCTACTGTAGGCTATGTTTACTAGTCAAACTGCACAGTAGCCTAATAAACAAATGCAGGAGGCTTCAATCTTCAACATGCTTTAAATGCCTTATTATCCAAATGTTTAATGACTATCAGAAAGAATGTTGGTACTTATTTGTTTTGATCCAAAGCCATGAATGAGTCACTCAGCTTTATGTAGGTGCCGAGGCTATATGACTGTGCAGTGGCGGTTCTAGCTTGTATGGCTGCCTGGGTGAACCCCCCTCCACCAAAAGAAAGCACCATTCTGCACTAACTGTCATTTTTATTCAGACATTTGGAACAACACACAAATAAATAATCATAACATTAGAAACTATAAAAATATATAAAAAAATAAGACTTAATTATCAAAAAGAAATAACAAAGACAAATAGTATCAGGAATCAAGGTAACAGGGGCAGGCAATACACAGGTCAAGGCAGGCAGGGGTCAGTAAACCAGGGGTGGGGCAATGGTCCCGAACGGCAGGCCGGCTCAGGGTAGGCAGAGGTCAATAATCCAGAGGTGGGGCAAAGGTATAGGTCGGCAGGCAGGCTCAGGGGCAGGGAGAGTGGTCAGGCAGGTGTGCTCAGAGTCAGGACAGGCAAGGGTCAAAACCAGGAGGGTGAGAAAAAGGAGAAACTGGGAAAAGCAGGAGCTGAGAACAAAAAAACCTGGTTGACTTGACAAACAAGATGAACAAGCAACGGACAAACAGAGACCACAGGTATAAATACCCAGGGGAAAATGAGGAGGATGGATGACACCTGGAGAGGGGGTGGAGACAATCACAAGGACAGATGGAACAGATCAGGGTGTGACAATGTCACGCCCTGGCCATAGAGAGGCTTTTATTCTCTATTTTGGTTAGGCCAGGGTGTGACTAGGGTGGGCATTCTAGTTTGTTTATTTCTATGTTTTCTATTTCTTTGTGTTTGGCCTGGTGTGGTTCTCAATCAGAGGTGGCTGTCTATCATTTTCTCTGATTGAATATCATACTTAGGTAGCCTTTTTCCCACCTGGGTTTGTGGGTAGTTGTTTTCTGTATAGTTTTAGTTACCTTACAGAACTGTCAATTACTCGCTTTGTTATTTTTGTTCTAGTGTTCAGATTTAAATAAATATAATGAACACATACCATAACACATCTGAGTGGGAGTCCTTCCCAGGCAGTAGCCTGCCTAGCTCACAAACTAGAATCAGAGTGCTCACTCCCACACGGCAGGACAGAGGAATAGCAATTCATACACTATTGTTCTAAATTCAATCACCTTCTTCATCCTTATCATTCAGTTAATCGCAATTCAATATTGAAGTCGTGCACAATTATCAGTTTCTATTTGGTTTATGTCACCCATCCATTTTCAGTTAGAGACACATTAGCGCTCAGTGTTCAGAGCACTGGTCTGGAGCGATGAAGCAGTGACGCAGGGTACCGTACTAAACCACAAATGACTTCTAAGTCCCGCAGCATAATCTCAAAACTTTTAATTGAGGAACCACTATAGCTACTTAAAGACACAAATGAGAGAACAGCTCACTCTGACCATTTACTCACCCTAGCAGGCTGGTTAGGCTGTTTTTTTTAATGTTATCCAGAGCGTTGGTGATTGTAACTGTGCTGTTGGAAACTATTTAACTACGCTTTTTTTAGCCGACGTTAACTGACACCGGCCATATTCAACGGGTGTTGTCTACGTAACATCTTTCAGAGGGCGGACCCATCGCACCTCTTTGCTTATCTGAATATACAGGTTTTTACGCACCAACCAAACTTCGGTGGAAGTGCGATGGTCCCCTGTCATCATTTGCTGACATATTTTTCCGTGTGAAATTTTGAAGAAGGCCTCGTTTTTCGGAACACTACAGTACTAGAATTGTAAGAATGTTCCCACAGTGAGAGATGATATGCATCTAAGTCAGTGGTAAGTTTGTAAATAACCAATGAATAGTGCAATGATTCAACAGGTCAGATAGGTAACTCATGATTTCTCTTCCTGGTAGAGCAGCTATTCTCAGATCTATTTAGTGTGACATTTGTGCCGACCACCTCACATTGGTTATCATGGTCCGACCATAGCAGAAAACTAGTCCATTAAATGTCAGCTAAATATTTTTGAGAGTGTTTAGGGCTTGGTTAGCTTGAGGCGGACATTTAACATTCAATAAGGTTAATAAGAAAATCTGTGTGTTTTCCTGTGAGTGGTGTAAAATCTGTGTGTTTTCCTGTGAGTGGTGTAAAATCTGTGTGTTTTCCTGTGAGTGGGGTAAAATCTGTGTGTTTTCCTGTGAGTGGGGTAAAATCTGTGTGTTTTCCTGTGAGTGTGGTAAAGTCTGTGCAGATGACCTGGCTATATATTTGTTTGCATACTTTTCTTCACCATGAAAAAAACCCCAACACAATTTCATGTTTGCCGGACAATGATATGTCTACTAAATTACTACAGGATCAACCTACCACTTAAAAACTGGTTTAGTTAAATGCCAAGTAAATTATTTAACCCAGCCTTTGCTAAACCCCGCCCCACACCCAAACCCCCACCACTATCCCTCTCACTGATCACCGCCAATGCCCGCCACTACTCCCTCATGCGCTGGTCAGATTTACAGCAAATTGTGTGTGTTCTACCATATTTGTGAAAACCCTATGCATCCTCCTCACCCTCCCCCCCACACTCAGCTGCTTTGAACCGGGCCGCTGGCTTGAGAGCAACCATAAATCCAACACACTCACAGCGGAGGGACCCTCTTTACATAGGAGCCTAATAGCTGAACTTTGCCACGACTGAATTCGTTGAGCCCGGCGATTTGTTAAAATTTCCGTCTGTCTGTAATAAATTACCCAGGAGAAAGTGTGGAGAGAGTTTAGGCGTCATGTGCGCAGTTTGTGTTTTCAATAAAGATTAGTTCTATTTGGATTGTGTCAGTGACTGTTAATAACAAGCGTCTAATGTTTAAAGGTCTTACACTGGGCAAGCCTGCTCAAAAAAACAGGGTCATGGCAGGAATGTTTTTCCCTTTTGAAATGTTCACGTTAATAGAGTTTAGATATTGAGTAAGCAAAACCCCCAATGAACAAGAAATTGAACATTATTTCATGGATTAATTTGGCATTAATCACTGTAAACTATATTGAAATGATTCTATATGACACTGCATGGGACTTAGTAGAATATGGATTGTTCTGGAATAACATTACATCTAGAACATTTAGTTATAATATTTTCTGACCTCCCTAGTTTTCATAACTTGAAGTGAAATGAGCTGTGCTGGAGGATTCTGGGAAAAGAAGTCAGAGTGTCCCATCAGAAGCCAGAGTGACTGTTTGTTTTGACTTTGAGTTCTCTTCGCACTTACAGTGACCCTTCGCTACCCCTACTTACCTCTGTAACAGTGCATTGGCTCAACTCTCCGTTTTCCTTTTTCTTTCCTTTCCACCTTCTTATGCTCTTTCTCTCCCCTCGTCCTGTCAGCATTAAGCCCATCTGTGAGTTCCCTGCACCCCTGTGGTTTTTACTATGTGGGCAAAACACTCAATAATTCTGCATCGTTTGTCTTTTTGATAGGGATGGGGAAAAAAACACCTCTGCACCCAATTTAAAATGTAATGCTTTGATTGGCAAACAACTTTTTGTAGGGAATCTAATATTACATTTTTGACAACAGTCCGGTACAACAACATCAACAACACCTAAAATCGGACATCTATATTTTCTGTGAGCAACCTCACATGGCAAGTCATGGCCATGCAATATGTGTGTACACCCTTCAAAACTAATCCTGGGGCATTCAGGTTTTCCAGCCACATCTAAATGGGAGCCAACCCCCATTCCCCCACCCCTTCTTCCTTATTATGAGTGAGCTACTTTGTGCTGGGAGCTCAAAAATAGCATCCAACTCCTTAATTCATGTGTAACGAGCAAACACAGGTGTGGAAGCCCAGCCACCACCACTGCAGCCCCCTCCACGGAAGAAGGCCACTCTTGTCCTGTGGAGGCCGACTGGGAAGGCCAGGCCCAGGCCGGCTCTTTGAACCCCGGAGACCACTTGGCCTGTTTGGTGCATGAGCAGAAAGAGGCCTTTTAGAGGTGTGGAAATGAAATGTCCCACATGAATCATGCATTTCCACTTTTGAATTATTCAGCAGCCGCCGCTGCCCGACTCCTGTCTCCTGCCTTCTGGATACGGCGTGTGTGTGTGTGTGTGTGTGTGCGTGTGCTTGTGTATGCGTGTGTGCGTGTGTGTGTGTGTGGGGGGGGGGGGGGGGTTTAGTGAGTGAGTGCATACCTTTCGTCCGTGTGTGGACAGCATAGGGTGGAGACGGACAACTAAATGTGGAAAAGTATCTATTTGTAATGGATTGTTGGTTTTTGTTTGTAGCCAGGGCAACGTAAGGTTGCAACCTACCTAGAATGCTGTGGGAGGACTTTGCAGTGCAGTGCTGTGTGGCATGGGAGGGGTCGACAGAGAGCAGCTCTCGGTGGCGTCTAACTGCCACAGACAATGAGCGCTCTGTTTGGGTCGGCCACGCTACTACTGCTGGTATGGATCAGGTGGCCCTGTTTTATTCGCCTCGTTCTCCCTGCCTGGTCTGGTTTTCTCCTTTCAGCACGTTCTTTGCATTTCTGGGGCTTGGGTGCCTGGGCGAGTGGGCCGGGCCAATGGGTTGGGTTTCACTGGCTGGTCTGCCTTGGAGGCCCTGTGCACTGATGGAGCACTGACTAATTGAGTGAACAAATGAGTGCACAGTTGCACACACAGGTGAACCTTTAAGATAATTAACTATGTTGGCTGGCTCCCGCTGTCACTCTTTTCCCTTGGCCTTTCTCGCTCTCCCTCTGCTTCTCTTTCTCCATTTGTTTCTCTTCCTCTCTCTCCTTCCCTGTCTTCCTTGGCATTTTGTTGGCTGCTGAAGATGTTAGGATTGTCTGTAATTTCTCAATGAGATAAATGCCAGTGTTTCACTCTCTTTGTGTTGTTCATAAAATCTCAATGAATATCTCACATGTGAAATTGGAGGTAAATCCAGATCGCTTGATAACAAACAATAGAAAAAGTCCCAGAATGCTGTATACAGTATGACTGCCATAGGAGATTACATTTTTCATGAGGAAATTGCCAACTTAAAAAAAAAACGGATATTGAATTAAGCTATGAATTATTTGGAATGTATTACATGGTCAGAACTTCATGAGCCGGTCAGACAAAGTCCTTTGTTGAAATATATTTTGACAGTGAAAAATAATGAGTGCAGATTCCAGTTTCTCAGATTCAGAGTCCTGCAGTTCTTAGCTCTGAGCCGAAGGGATCTTTGTAGTTGTGTGTGGCCCACACAGGAAATGAAGAAACCTCTGCAGCTTTGTGCATATTTGTGTGTAAATTAACTTGGAGCGGTGGATTTAAACAATAGCGGAACAAGGTTCAGCATCTGTTCACTTTAGACATGTGTGGCCAAAGTCGACTCAGAACGTAAATACAGATATATCGTATTTGACAGAGCAGGTTAACCCTAGCACAATGGTCCCCACATAAATTATTTTATGAGGTACTTAATGGTTTTTATGTTTCTCTTCTCTTGGTTTCACGTCATTTTGCACTTCTTTGAAAATATGTAGAGAATAGGCTAGTAGTCTTTTCAATGAAACATCCTGCCACCAATGTTTGATGATAAAATAACAACAGCATACATGGTGTATAAATTAATATCTACAAAAGAAAATTACAATACTCAAATTAAATTTAAAATATAAGTAAAAACAAACATTGAATGCAGAGGAAAAAGTAAAATAAATACAAAATCAGTAAGTTGAAACAAACTTTAAATCTATAATTGCTTCACACCTCTGTGGGCAAAACAATTGCCATGGATTTTTAGTCCTCGCCTTAACCCACTTGATACTTTAACATGGATTATATCAGGCGCCTGGCTTTGTTCGTCCAGGTGAGAATTATAGCAGGATTAGCTGCCATTTCTGTGTGTGCTTAGGGAGCTTAGTATCCCTGGAGAGAAGGCCTATTTGTTTGGGATGGAGAGGGGAAATAGTGGGAGTTTGAAAGTGCGAGAGAGATCACCCTTAGTCTTGTGTAGTCTTTCAAATCTTGAGCCACTCATGGCCTTTTTCCCTGATGGATGTTCCTCTTCTCTCTCTCTCTCTCTCTCTCTCTCTCTCTCTCTCTCTCTCTCTCTCTCTCTCTCTCTCTCTCTCTCTCTCTCTCTCTCTCTCTCTCTCTCTCTCTCTCTCTCTCTCTCTCTCTCTCTCTCTCTCTCTCTCTCTCTCTCTCTCTCTCTCTCTCTCGACCTCCATTTACACAGATGGTTCCCATATCAAAGGATTAGAAAGCATTGCCTCAACAAAGGATAAAAAACAAAGCACTATCTGAATGTTATTATTTCTTAATTGAAGAGACCTACACCAATGTAAATGTATGTGAACACTCAGACCATTTTCATTTTGTAATTTCTATCAAGGATTATATCTGCGGAGATTAGAGAGGGTTGAGTTATCGAAACAATCTTCCTGAGGTCGGTCGCCCCATCTCCATAATCAACGCCATAACAGTAATAATCATCCTTGACATTTTGCTTACATAAATATTATGAGATTAGCCAGGTTAATTGCATTTCAGGTAGTATCAGCACTGCACTAACACGTACAGTAAAATGAAAAGTTATCTATATTATCAATCAATATACATTTTGGTAATAACTTAAATTCTGATATGTTCCACCTCATCATAACTCTCTTGAGTGAACTAATATACAAGAGCAGATATCTTCTTACAGAGAAACTGTTCCGAAAACAAAGTAGACAACTGTTACATGCGAGTTGAAGTCTTAATCAGGAAGTGATTTGAATTTAAAATGTAAACAAAAAAAAAGTGTTTGTGGGGGGGGGGGGTAATTACAGTAACTTCACCTTTTCAAAGTCATTGATAATAAATGACCTTGCATTGGAAAACCAGTTTGCTTCCTGAATCGTCTGACTTCAAATTGAATTGACCCCAACCCAGTTGTGTAGTAGCAGACAAAGTCCCTGTGCCTTCTAAGGTGAGCACTTTCTCTCCAACAGGCAGAGGGGACCATGGGAAAGCATGCAGGCCGATTAATCAGAGCTAATGAGCTGGAACAGTGGAGCTTAGAGTCAGGCTGCCTGCCCTTCACGATCATATCACTCACTCACCCACACAGACACAGACGCCCAGAGAGAGAGAGAGAGAGAGAGAGAGAGAGAGAGACGCGTGAGCACCAGAATAACAATCACTTCATTCTTGTCACGTTACTATGCTGATAGATTTATGTGACAATGAAATTCGATAATTCATCTCAGTTGTGGGTATTCCCTATTTTATATGATTATATATATTATATATTATATATGATTATTGCCTTTTCACTCCATTTTGAACTATCCAACCTTCCTTTAAATTGTCATAATGTACTGTAGGAAGATGCATTTTCTTCCCAAGGCGGCATTTCCTGCTTTCAAATTGTACCGTATAGGTAAAACAACATTGACTGCTAAAGTACAGTAGAACACACAAGTGCAGTAGAAGAGGGAAATGATGTTGCTTAAAGTGAGAGACCAGTCAAAGGCAAACATCACATCTCTATCCTGTGTCTAGAATTTCTGCCAAATGTCTTTCCTCAATTACAATAAACAGTGCGAAGTAACCGTTTTACTCACAGCATGATAGGGACTATAACGGACACCATTTAATTAATGAACAAACAAGAAAGCAGAGACGACGAAGAGGATGAAGAAAGAAGATATGAAAGTGATGTCACTCGTTGGATGTATTGAATTTTAGAGGACAATATTTTTCACTTCCCCCTGATAAAATTGCTGCTACTCTTGAGCAGGGGTTTGCACAAATAATCAGGTCCCGATAATTCATACAAGAAGCAACACGTGATTCATTTGTTGACAGTTATGCCTGCTTAGTAATCAACATGAAATTAGCAATCATTCACATTTTATCCAAACAACAATGTCGATGTGAATATGACGGCTATTATTGTCTAACTTATAACTGTTTGCATCAATAATGAATTGTCTATTTTAAAACACATCACCGTGGATACAGTAGATCACCATCAAACGGACCACATTTTAAGATCACTCATGTCAAGGAAACCATCCCATATTCTACCCCAGCTGTTATTATTTCATACGTTACATGTGGTGACCCACACGTATGTAGTTTCCCTCTGGCTACTGGCTACAAGCTACAGCTGTGGCTCTGTTACTGTACCAGTAATCCTTGTGGCATATTTAACAGATGCTTGCATACACACATTATTATTACCATTCCTGGGGGCACATACAGCATATGTTTTTGTGGGGTTTATGACCCGCTGGCCCAGGCCCCTGTCCTTGCTCATAGGCAGGTGACCCATGGATTGCCATTGTCATTAAAATACTAGCTGGGTCAGAAAATAGCTCCATTTGTTAACTATGTGATTATGTATGGTCTATATAGGCTGAGGTCAAGTAGGTGTGTCAGTCTGTCTCTGTAGAATAAAGGGGTTGTATGGTGTGTGTGTGTGTGTGTGTGTGTGTGTGTGTGTGTGTGTGTGTGTGTGTGTGTGTGTGTGTGTGTGCGCGAAGGGGATCATATGGCTGACGCAGGCTGTAAATCACCCAGGGTAATCTCCTTGACGACGGCAGAGGTAGCAGGCATCGGGTGTGGCTTCATGCCGCCAAAACAATTTTCTTGTGAGTCATAAGTCGCCTCCTGCCTGAGAGACGGACCGTGTTTGGATTGTAGCCCGATGCCGGCTTGTCAAATAAGGTCAAAAGAATGAAGAATCCAAGCCTGAGAATCTGACTGCGTAGCAGTGGAATGGACACCTGACCATTGTCACACACGGGCACTCTACTCCCGGTCCGAACACACATGCACACACTGACACACACACACACACCTGTCTGCAGTTTAAGGGATGGAAAGTTAAGTGAGCGGACCACTGCTGCCAGATATGTGAGGCGTGAGTGTGCGTGTGTATGTTATCCAAATAAGGCAAGGTTTTAGCCAGTGATGAGTCCTTCAACTGCTTTTGGAATGATTCCTACTATGTGGCATCCAAGACACAGGAAACCTCATAGTTTAAATATTACTCCAAGACCAATAACGCAGGCTTAGTTATTACACTTGAATATTATGTAGTAAACCCTTCTTTTTTTTTACACATATATCAAGGATATGTGTAAAAGTGGCCTACTGCAGTACTATCAGGTAATATCAGACATTTGCCTATGTCTTGCATTGTCTGATAATATAGTGCATAGTTTATATTATTATCCTTTTCATTCAGCCACCTACTGACATTCATAAAACATATATTTTTTTCTCATTCCTCTAATTCATCTCCTGGGAGGTAGTAGCTACCCACTGGGAACACACTGGTTGAATTAACACTGTTTCCACATCATTTCAACGAAATTACGTTGAACGGACGTCTGTGCCCAGCGGGTAGCTACCTATATCTAATCAGATATAAAGCATCTATCTTCTCTCCCTCCAAGGTCATTGTTCCTTGATCATTTATGGCTTTTTTGTTTCATCACCAAGGGTTGAGTGGGAGCAGAGTGGGGAGCGTAGCGGGGTGAGGGATGGGGTGGGGTAACCTCTCTCGTGTGTTTCTAATATCTTCCTCAAAATCCCTGCGGGCGGGAACGTCTTGGGTGTTCCAGGGGGGACTGTTATATTTAACAGTTTCCCAATGTGGACTCAAGGGCTGCATGGGAGAAGAAAAGAGAGGGAAGAGCGGGAAGAGAGGGAAAGAGAAGAGCGGTGTGGTGGAGCTGGAACGGACTGGAGCTCAGCTCAGGGCTGAGCTGGTGGAGAAAGCACCCTCTGTGCATGTCTCGAGGAAATAGCTCTCCATTTGCTCTCTCTGTCTTGCTCCCCCTCCCTCTCTCTCTCCCCCTTCTCTTTCATTCACACCGTCTCTCCCTCTTTTCTCTCTGTCTCTTTCTCACCCCCCCACCTCTCTCCCCCTTCCCCCACCTCTCTCTCCCCTCCTCTACCCACCCTCCACACTCTCTCTCCCCTCCTCTATCCCCCCACCCTCTCTTGCTGTGTGTGAAGGGAGGGGTGGGTAGGTAATGAAGCTTAAGTGAGCCTGGTGTCTGGTAATGTAGCTAATATACACAAAGGCCTTGTCAGGTCTGGATCCAATAATGTGTCATTTACCCCGTCTGGAACAGATTGGCCCAGATGATCGGAGTGAACTTTTGCCCGGCTAAGGAGCACTCACCACCCCAAGGTCCCCGTGTTAGAGGCCTTACAAGCCAGGACCCTGGCCCATGCCTAGCCTAGTGCAACCCAGCCCAGGACAGCCTCTATCCCACCACCTCTCGCACTGACCACCGTATGACCAGTCATCCATCCAAGGCAGGTTACAAAGGGCAATGAGTCCAACTCATTCATTAGCCTAAACTCCACAACCCTGTTCACAAGCCTGGAGGATATGGTAGAGTGCCTTTGGTATCAGACAGAGAATGAACAGGTGCACTCTCAACATTAGATAGCCGGAATGTTTAACCAGTTCTGTGTGGTACAATCTTTGTGGTGGATTTCAATCAATCAATATCATAATATAGTACATGCATATTCTTTATGAACACCCCAATGAAAATGTAAAATCGTGTTCCTAATGAGCAGCAGTGGCGTGCAGGGCCCTGTTTCAAAAAGCAGCATCAGCAATTTGTAGCTGGGGAGAGTAGCCTCTGCCGGGTTGCCAACAGCCAGATGTCCCAGTTTTCAGGGGAAAGGGAAAGAGAACCTGTGGTGCGATTTCCACTTTTAGGCGTTAACAATGCCACCCTCCATCTTAACTCCTCCTCCACATTTACTGGATTGGTTGAACAGTGCAGAAGAGAACCTCCCCCAACAGTTTTTTGTATTTTTGTCAAGACCAGTATGTAGTGTATCTAGTTTCAGGCGTTTCTTCCAAGCCTGCTACGTTAGCTTAGTGGAGAGTAACAGTGCAACAGTGTCTCTGTGTTGGATACATTTTTTAGTCAGTCTTGACTCGGTCTGGAGACCAGCTAAGACCAGCAGAGTAAAACAAATCTGAATTATCAGCTCCCCATTCAGTCAGCATAAATAACCGCTTCACCAGGCAAAATATAAACACTGCTTTCATGACACATTAACATCTTATCGCCTATTGAAACCTAGGCTTCCTACTTTACTGGTAACTGTCTGTACCGCCTGCTCCCGCTCCTCCAATCTGGCTCTCGAGGGCGTCAGGCTGCACATCATTACGCGCACCTGTCACCATCATTATACGCATCAGCGCTCGCTGGACTCACCTGGACTCCATGACCTTGTTGATTGCCCCTCCTATATCTGTCTGTTCCTAGGTTAGATCCCTGTGTCGGCATTATTGTTGTTTTGTTTTCCCCTGTCCAGACGCTGTCCGTATTCTGTTCCTGTCCGTGTTTCGTGAAATGTTTCACTCCCTGTACCTGTTTCTCGTCTCCAGCATCTGTCCTCACACTGTCCTTTACTTTCATTGAGAAATATCCTCAAACTTTGTCGGGCTCGTCAGAATTTTCTTGAGTCGATGGAAGGGAAGAGTGTGGGGAATTGTTTGAATGTTGCACGCTCACTATTAGTAAGGGGATACATATTTTGTCTATTACAGAACTGTTTGGGTTAGTGATAATTTGTAGTGGCCCTCTATTTACCATGAAAATGGCCCCCAAAAGGCTCTGACTGCATGTGTGGGTATGGATGTGGGTACGCAGACCCCCGAGCTACTGCAGACACTCATGTTGAGTTCAGATTTTATGTGGACTCCAACACCATCAAAGTTTCCCATATGTTTTTCTGAAATATGAACACAGAAATAAAGGACATTTTGATATTTTAATATGGTGGTGATTTGACCCAATTACAATCATGGTCTTGAATTGGGCTCGCATTTTCCTGGTCTAGGTCTTGATTCAGTACTGGACCCCTCCCCCCTCTCGGTCTTAACTCGGTCTCGCTTTAGGTGGTCTCAAACGCAACAATGCCTTTACCACACTGCAAACCCTAATGCCTAACCCTAACCTTAAATTAAGACCAAAAAGCTCATTTTTGTTTTCATACATTTTTACCATATAGCCAATTTTGACTTTTCATCTGGCCTATCTAAGAGGAAATCACTCATATCTGCCTCCAGTAAGAGACTCATGACAATAAACGTCAACCTGCCATAATTACAGACGGAGGTTATAGAGTGTCAGGAAGTGTGGTGCTGGAGGGACGTGTGGGTGAATTTACCGCCCTGCCCCTGGCTCCCTGGGCCCATTCTCAGGCCCACACAGAGAGCCCTGCCTGGGGCCCTGGAGTTGCTACTGCTGCATGGAGCTCTGTGGCTGTGGACATCGAGATGGAGAGAGAGAAATAGGGAAATAGAGTGAGAAAGTGAGAGAAAGAGAGAGATGGCTGGAGAGGTGGAGGGCATAGTTTCACCCCTTTGGTTTGCTCTCTGTGTGGGGTCAATGCACCACTATCCTGTGCTGTCACAAAAATGTGTTCTTGTCCTACTCAGTGGGAAAAAGAAACGAGGGAGAGAGAGAAAGACTCCACGGCTATAAATACAGTTCCACCTTCAAGCTTCCCGGCCCTCCCACTCAGAGGAAGTTTCTAAAATGAACATGTTTTAGGGTCTGCATACATGGTCAGCAGGGGAAAGGGGGAGCAGACCGTGGAAAAAGAGAGAGAAGGGAAAAGGACAAAAAAAAGGAGTAAAAACGCTCTGTGAGTTTTAACCTCTCTGCTCTCCCGTCACCCACGACCATTGTGAAATTCTGAGATGAGCTCACCCATGTCGGGCCATTCTGCAGTATGCTCCCCAGGAGGAGTGTTCCTATCGGCCCCAGTCCCTTCATCTACCACACATCCACAGGCTATGATAGGCTATGATTTAGGAGCGTTAATAAACATGATGTAGTGCTTACAACGATAGCTCGGACAGGAATATTTTTTTGCTTTTCTATTTTATGCCTCCACACAGTTTCACATGTTTGCATGTGGTGCTGTGTGGCGAGGAGAGAAAAGTAGAAATCATGTAGTGTACGTTTTGTTTTATTTTGTGCCTCAAGCCTTGCTTCGTTAGGGGACAGTTGGACATTTACTGGGGTGGGGGGTCAAAAATTTATTTTGCTTTGGGGAGGATTGTGTGGTTTTTTATTGGGCCCAGGGGAGGGTAATGCATTTTTTTCCCTGGTTTACATTCACTCATTGCAGGTTTTACAATATATACTGAATAATAATATAAATGCAAAATGCTACAATTTAAATGTTGCAGTTCATATGAGGAAATCAGTCAATTGAAATAAATGCATTAGGCCCTAATCTATGGATTTCAGATGACTGGGCAGGGGTGCAGCCATGGGTGGGCTTTCGAGGGCATAGGCCCACCCATTGGGGAGCCAGGCCCAGCCAATCAGAATGAGTTTTTTTTGCCACAAAAGGGCTTTATTACAGACAGAAATACTCCTCAGTTTCATCAGCTGTCCAGGTGGCTGGTCTCAGACGATCCCGCAGGTGAAGAAGACGGATGTGGGTCCTGGGCTGGGCTGGTAACATGCCTGGTGGAAATTCCTGCAGTCAGCATGCCAATTGCATGCTCCCTCAAAACGTGGGACATCTGTGGCATTGTGTTGTGTGACAAAACTTAACATTCTAAAGTGGCCTTTTATTGTCCCCAGCACAAAGTGCATCTGTGTAATGATTTAGCTGTTTAAACAGCTTCTTGATATGCCACACCTGTCAGGTGTATGGATTATCTTGGCAAAGGAGAAATGCTCACCAACAGGGATGTAAACAAATTTGTGCACATTTGAAAGAAATAAGCTTTTTTATATATATTTACAATTTCTAGGATATTTTATTTCAGCTATGAAATAGCTGAATAGGACCAACACTTTACATGTTGCGTTTATATTTTTGTTTAGTATAATTTTTTCCATCCTAGCCAAATTTCCTACTCTGCTTACAAGTGCCTTCCCTATATCAAGGTGTTTTGGTACTTCCCTTATGCACCATGCCAGTGTAGAAAAGCCAACAAGAAAGGCTTGCGCTCCTTTATTAAAATTTGAGTTGCGCTGTTCGATCTGAGCTAAATCAAGTGCACCTACTGCACTGGCCAATCGGATAGCTCAAATCACGTTGCCTATAGAGCTCCACAACCTCAGCCACAGCAAAGTTTGATACTAGCCTACTTAAGATTGAATCACTTTTAAAACCATGACCACAGAGAAAATGTTTAAGTTTTTATTCAGCACTATTACAAAACGTAAAATGCGCTTCTCCGTACTTTCACTCGCACTGCAATGAATAAGAAGCCACGTTTATCGATAGCCCTGCGTTTTTAGAAATATTATCCGTCAGGTGGAAGAGGTGTCCCCTCTCTGGAAGGAGCAGGGACTCAGACTAATGTGCTGAGACTAATGCGGTGTTCAAAACAACTGGGAACTCAAAAATCTCCGACTTCAGTGTGTTCAAAACTGATTAGGGATGGATCGAAATTTACAGAATGGTTACCTGGAGGAAGTGGGGTTCGGGTCAGGATTTTTTTTCAATTTCCATCAAGGGGGGGGGGGGGGGGGGGTATATCTTTTTAATCTAGTCCAAGAGAAGATCATGTAATTTGTAATTGATGACATTTTTATATTTCTCTGTGTTATAGAATGAGTTGCTTATTAGGCTATAAATCGATGTGTGCCTGATGCCGTCCCCCATCTCTGATTCTCTGCTGGGTGTGCAATATCAAGTGCTCCAATATGTATTTAGTGTGGTCTCAATCAAGCGATCATAGCCTATAGGCTACGAAGTGCACACTCGGAGAAGCACAGAGCAAAGTTACATTTCTAAGACAGGGATGCTGGGATGGTGTAAATAAATCTAGGCTGTATTGCACACTGAAATGGCAATTCTAAACCTGAGCCCCAGGCCTGCTCTGCTCTTGCTGATAAAACGCATGTTTGTATGCTGCCTAACCAATGACTGTGCTGTGTAGGCCTATGGTAAAAGTTCAGGATGAGAGTAAAAGGCTTCTTCCTGATTTTTTTGTTGTTGATTAGGCCTAGTCCAAAATATTTACTGTCTTTCTCAGACTAGCCTATAGCCTATGTTCTGTTCAGTTTGAGAAGAGAGAGCGAAGATGAGAAGGAGGAGGACCAGAGGTCAACGTTGATAGCTTCCTACTACTATAATGAATTTGATTCAAAACAATATGTTTCTTGCTCATCAGCGTTATTGACCTCACAATAAGACAGATGTGCGTAATTTACTGTACATTTGGTGCTGAAACTTGAAGCAGCAGCCACAGCAAAATCAAATCGGAAATAGACAGCTCATGTTGCTGAAAGTAGGCCAATTAGAGTAGGCATAATTCATTTAAACCGTCTTCATTTTAATTAGACTTTACTAATAACAAGATTTAAGAAATAAGAGGTGGGCCTACCTGTCTTGACAGACAATATTAGGCTATAGGCTGCTATGTCCATATATTGTTTTGCCCTAGCACTACACAGCTGACTCAAATAACCAACTAATTGAAAAGCTTTGATTAGGATTGAGATTGGGAAACTTTAAATAACCTACCTCTGTGTCAGTGACGGGCTGTTAAGTTAAAACCCATACTCTAATTGAAGGGGTATGAGAGGGTATGCCTTAGGCCTACCTTTTATTAAAGGAAATGACAAAAAAGCACAGGCCTACTCCTTGTTAGCTTAAGATTTTGAACAAAATGACATGGATCTGATTATATAAAGTGATCTATAACAGCGCTTTGGTTCACAGGGCTTTATGTTAGAAACAAGCTGTACAATACCTGGGAAAGATGTGACTCCAATGCATATAGGGATATCATTTGTGTCTTTGACATTCACCGGCTGAGCGACAACCTTCTATCGCCAAAGAGACCAAAAATGGACTTTGCTTGGGAAACAATCGAATTCTGTCGCTATCAATTGATTAAGCTATTCACTTGCTGTACAATAGAAGATGTTTAAAGTCCCAGACAGCTTTTAGTGAAACACTTGTGACCTTCTCTCATTGGATTATTAAGCCACAGAGGAAATGCAGCCAGCAGTCAAAGCGAACATTTTTCTCCGTCGGGAGACCTACTCTGTCTGGGGTGGAAAGGTTGGCCTAACTTTTGAAAGTACCATTCTCAGATTCCTAATGACGTCTCTGTCACGGTCGTCTTCCTCTTCTTCTGAAGAGGAGAGGCGAAAAGGATCAGAGGACCAATATGCGGCGTGGTAAGTGTCCATGGTAAATCTTTAATAAAGAAAGACTGAACACTATACAAAAGAGTAACAAAAACAATAAACCAAATTTGACCGTGAAACTACAAAATGAGACCTGTGCTGAAACAAGCCATCAACATAGACAATCACCCACCAACAAACAGTGCAACCCAGGCTACCTAAGTATGATTCTCAATCAGAGACAACTAATGACACCTGCCTCTGATTGAGAACCATACTAGGCCGAAACATAGAAATACCCCAAAACATAGAAAAACAAACATAGACTGCCCACCCAACTCAAGCCCTGACCATACTAAATAAATACAAAACAAAGGAAATAAAGGTCAGAACGTGACAGTCTCAGACTTAATTATTTGCAAACAGGGACAGTTTCGTCACAAACAAGACACAGTGATTGGTCATTGGAGACACATGATTAGATGAACATGGAGACCTTTCTCTCTGTCCATTCTTAGCCTGTCATTTAGGTAATTTGTGTCGTATTTAAAAAGATTCTGCTAATATGTAAAATCACATAGAATTGCATGAAGTTTATAAAAAGGCAATTGTTCTCGGACCTGCAAATACGATGATAGATTCATGCAATGCTTCTACTATAAAGGAGATCTTTCCACCCCTACTCTTGTCTATGGTGGTCTGCGAACCAACAACCTTTTGGCCCCCAGCCCTGTGCGCTATCAAAATTCCTGAGTTGCGAAGAGGAGAACAGTTTCTAAAACTGCAAATCTAAGGCCCTGGTCTGTCCAAACAGTGAGGGTAAATGTTCTCTGCTATCCACTTTGTTTTAACTATTATTTTTGGTATAGGGGAGGGTCACTTGTTTTTATCAAACGTTCAGTGAGGGTTTAGGTAATACACATCTCCTGTAGGCATGCGCACATGCATCCAAAATATAATTTCATCATCCTCAAAATTGGCTTGACATTGACCAGGTTTCCATCCAACCGTTTAATGCGAGTAAAGTACGTGTCAGAGACAAATTGTGATTACATCATGGGAAAGCATGCAGTTTATTAGGCTACAGATTCAATATTTTGTGAATAACTTCACAGGGTGGTGAAAGTGCAGGGTGATGAGCTTGATGCCCCTTTCAATAAACATCAAGGGTCTTATTCTGGTGACATGATGATCGATGCTTGGCTGCCATTTAAGAAATATAGTCTGGCATTTGTGTCCATAATAATCTCATAAGGAAGGCTATATCCCAGGCAAGGGCTCTACCTGTGCAGAGCACATGCCCCTTTGACCTTCTAGTCTCCAAAGTGCCCTTTTGGGTGGTGGTATAATTTCCCCATTGGGCGTTTATTTTTTTTAATACATTTTTTGTCATTGTTGTTTGGAACCCACTGTCCTCAAGTCGTTGTCAAGTTCCCCACCCCCCACCCCATTCATTGGTTGTGCCTGTTGATCTGCCCTGTAAGGAGCTTGCAGGCGCCCGGTTGTGCCGTTTTCCCCAGTCTACCTGCCTGTACTAGATTGCTCTGCATGGCTTGAGAGATGTGGCCTCTGGTAGAATGAGTGTAGCTAGCTACCTAATTTAAATAAATATAAACAATACTGCTACAGCAGCATAACATTTGAATAACACTTGATTTAGCCTATCATCATGGTGTCACGTTCTGACCTTAGTTCCTGTGTTTTGTCTTCGTTTTAGTATGGTCAGGGCGTGATTTGTGGTGGGCAGTCTATGTGCCTTTTTCTATAATTTGGGATTCTGTGTTTGGCCTGGTATGGTTCTCAATCAGAGGCAGCTGTCAATCGTTGTCCCTGATTGAGAACCATACTTAGGTAGCCTGGTTTCACTTTTGAGTTGTGGGTGATTATTTTCTGTGTGTTCCACACGGAACTGTTTCGGTTTGTTATTTCACTTAGTTTTTTTGGGGGGGGTTTTGTCGTGTTCAGTTTGTTCTATTAAATATGGACACTTACCACGCTGCGCATTGGTCCTCCTCTTCTCCTTCATACGATGACCATTACACATGGAGTATATATATTCATTCTGGTTGGCTGATACGTGAATCAGAGAGAGGCAGAAAGACATAGAGGTAAATTACAATCAGTAAAATAAATCGAGCTAGCTAACTAATAGATTACATCAATGATCAGCATCAATGATCAGCTGATAGCCCACCCTTTTTTTCCCAATGTCAACCATGTCTTTAGGAGGCACTGTAGCTTGCTTACAGTGCAGTTTGCTATAGCTTGCTTATGTGTGATGATGAGTGAGCGTGTTGTTGCAGATATAAAAGTGTCTGCTCTACAGGGGCATTTGGTGTATGAATTTAGAATACATTTCTACATGAATTCTGAAAGTACACCTTTTTTTTCAAGCGATGGGGTTACCCTTTTTTTATTTTGAGCTCCTGCCCCCTGAAAGGTGCATGGCACTACTATACCGACAATGTATCTACAGAGGGGGCCCCAGAGGGGGCACATTCGCTATACCTAAGCACATTTTTTTTGTAACAAAACCACCAGTAGTTCTAGTGTTGAAGATGCAATGTAAACCCATTAAAAACCTCTTAACGAGCCGCTCCTTTTTTTTTCAATTTTCATCTGAAATGACATACCCAAATCTACTGCCTGTAGCTCAGGCCCTGAAGCAAGGATATGCATATTATTGGTAACATTTGAAATTATTGTTTGTGCACAGACCTTGATAGTTTGACAGAACTTTGCAGGCTATCTCTGTAGTAGATTGAATCTCTGCCCCCTTTGGCAGTTCTATCTTGTCGGAAAATGTTACAGATAGGGGTGGAAATGTGTGAGTGTGCTAAAGCAGTGACTAAAACAAACTTTTACGGTTACAGAAGTCAACAAATGAGTGCACCTGGGGAATGGGAGTGATGCTGGGAGCTGCAAGGCCTGAGAACCTCTACATCACCAGAGGAACAGAGGAGGAGTAGGATTAAAGTACGGCTAAAGGCTAAAGAACTGATCGTCTAGTGCGTTGGGAACAGAGAGTAAAAGGAGCAGGTTTCTGGGCGCGGAAGAATAGATTGAAGGCACAATGTACAAACAAGGGTATGGTAGGATGTGAGTACAGTGGAGGTTAACCTAGGCATTGAGTGACGATGAGAGAGGTCCCCTCATGTGTGGGGGTTGGAACATAAGGGCTGGCTAAGGCATATTGAGCAGGGCTGGGAGGCTATACAGTGAAATAAGACCAAAATTACTAACCCTATTATCCGAGTGATCATAGGGTCCAGTGAGTTACTACGCGAGCTGGAGTCACTGCGATTCAGACAGCTAGCAAGCTGGGGCTAGCAGCAGGCTAGCAGGGGGGATGTTGCAATGGGAGAGCCTGTTGAAACCCCCTGGGACGGTTACGTCGGCAGACCAGTCGTGATGGATCGGCGGGTCTCCGTGTCGGCAGCAAAGTGTCCAAGCCAATTGGCAAAAGAGGTATTGAAGCCCAGGAATTATCTGATGGATTTCTTCAGCTAGCTGGGAGATTGGCCTAGCTCAAGGCTAGCTCCAGGCTAATTGATGCTTGCTTCGGGACAGAAACCCCCTCGGACGGTTTGGTCGGTAGACCAGTCATGAGGGATAGGTGGTGCTCCGTGTCAGCAGCAAAGGGTCCAGGCCAAGCCAATTGTCAAAAGAGGTTTTGAAGCCCAGGAATGATCTGTTGGATCTCTTCGGCTAGCCTGGAGATGGGCCTAGCTCAAGGCTAGCTCCAGGCTAACTGGTGCTTGCTTCGGGACAGATACGTTAGCCAGGAATAGCCACTCAGATAGCAGCTAGATAGCTGCGATGACCCGAAGAAAAGGTTCAGAGCTTGCGGTAGGAATACGTAAATGTGGTAGAGAAAAGCAGTCCGATATGCTCTGGGTTTGATTTTGCGCTGTGCAGGCTGGCAGGAGTTGACCGGGTTGAGGCTGGCAGATGTCTGAGTTAACAGTGATGTCCACTAGCAGTGGCTAACTGACTACTAGCAAGTAGCTAGTTAGCTTGCTAGCTTCTGAAGGGGGTTCCGGTTCTAAAGTATAAAAAATAGCAGATCCATACCACATTGGGTGAGGCGGGTTGCAGGAGAGTATGTTCAGTCCGTAGATTGAAAATGATATATACGAAGAAAAAACTATATATACAAGACAGTCAAAACAGACATCCCACTGCTACGCCATCTTGGAATATATATGTCTAAGCACACAGCCAAGACAACACAGCAGTGGCTTCGGGACAAGTCTCTGAATGTCCTTTAGTGGCCGAGCCAGAGCCCGGACTTGAACCCGATCGAACATCTCTGAAGAGACCTGAAAATAGTTGTGAAGTGATTATCCCCATCCTACCTGAAAGAGCTAGAGAGGATCTGCAGAGAAGAATGGTAGAAACTCCCCAAGCTGTACCAAGCTTGTAGTATCATACCGAAGAAGACTTGAGGCTATAATCACTGGCAAAAGTGATTCAACAAAGTTCTGAGTAAAGGGTTTGAATACTTATATAAATGTGATATCAGTTTTGCTTTGTGGGTAGTGTGTGTAGTTAGATTGGGAAACTATTTAATTCCTTTTAGAATAAGGCTGTAACGTAACAACATGTAGAAAAAAAGTCATGTGGTCTGAATGCACTTGGTATGTATGTATTTTTTCTGACTAATATAATTAATCAATTAATCCAAACTGTGATTAAAAAAAAAGTGTAGGCTGGACTGTAGGCCTAATCAAACAGGCAGGGAGAGTGAGCTCATCCGTGGTGGTCAGCGAACCCTCAACCTTCTTTTTGACAGTAAAAGAGAAGGGTCAAGTGAACATATTTTTTACACTAGGGAGAGGTGCATTTTTCTTTATTGCTGTCAGAGTCCTTTAAAAGCAGTGGGTTTGGAGTCAGGCGCAGAGAGCAGAGGGTTCGAATACATGTATGTTTTATTCCCGGAAAAAACAGTCATGCCAAAAACACAAGGCGCATCAACTGACCGGCCCATACACAGGACCCAAAATGTCCAGAAAAATAAAATACAATCGAACATCCACAAACTAACATAACAATCCCGCACAAACCTAGGCGGGCCTAACAGGCTTAAATAGACAAAAATCAAGTAACACAATAAGGAACAGGTGCAACTAATAAGACCAAACGAACAGAAAAGGAAAAAGGGATCGGTGACGGCTAGTAGACCGGTGACGACGACCGCCGAGCGCCGCCCGATCAGGCAGGGGAGCCACCTTCGGTGGAAGTCGTGACAATTGCACCTTGAGTTGGACCAGCAATCGAATATTTTGTTTTGATGTTGTATTCGTTCCCATTAATTTCTCTCTAAACTACATCATGTCACATGGTGTTGAGCCTCTAAGCATCCTGGGAAGTGTGTGATTGGTGGCAGGGCAGGCTAGACAGGAGCCTTCTGCTTCTGCTCTGCTCGACGGAGACGGCTGGTGTGCAGCAATCAAAAAACAAAGCCCAACGAGTTCCATCTAATGAGTCCCGTGCGCTGGGGGGGGGGTTCACTAATCAAAATGCTTGTTTCGGGCTTCCTCCAAACGCAACCTAACCCAATGAGCTGGATTTATGATCTGCCTGCCAGCTTTTCCCAGGCGCAAATCTTCCAGTAACATGCTCTACTCCCGAAGCAGAGCAGAGTAGAGCAGAATAGAGCCCATATGACCGGCCACAGCTGGCTCTGATTACAGACCCATACAGTAGCCATTCTTTTTCACTTACCCCCCTCCC
This sequence comes from Oncorhynchus clarkii lewisi, assembly GCF_045791955.1. Lineage (NCBI taxonomy): Eukaryota > Metazoa > Chordata > Actinopteri > Salmoniformes > Salmonidae > Oncorhynchus > Oncorhynchus clarkii. Next base: position 27,830,009 of record NC_092166.1, on the reverse strand, counting down.
TGCTCGGTGACGCTTATTAGAAATGTAACATACTGGAATGGGAGTTTGTTACTGATTTACACAACCGTTCATTAGTTTGTGGTCACTTAGAAATGTCTGTGTTTTTGAAAGAAAAGCCATTTTTTTGCCCATTAAAATAACATCAAATTGATCTGAAATACAGTGCATACATTGTTTTTTTGTGTGTTTTTTTTAATGTTTTATTTTTAAATACATTTTACCCCCTTTTCTCCCCAATTTCTTGGTATCCAATTGTTAGTAATTACTATCTTGTCTCATCGCTACAACTCCCGTACGGGCTCGGGAGAGACGAAGGTCGAAAGCCATGCGTCCTCCGAAACACAACCCAACCAAGCCGCACTGCTTCTTATCACAGTGCACCTCCAACCCGGAAGCCAGCTGCACCAATGTTTCGGAGGAAACACCGTGCACCTGGCCACCTTGGTTAGCGCACACTGCGCCTGGCCCGCCACAGGAGTCACTGGTGCGCGATGAGACAAGGATATCCCTACTGGCCAAACCCTCCCTAACCCGGACGACGCTAGGCCAATTGTGCCTAGCGTCGTCCGGGCCTGGGCGCGAAACCAGAAGTCTCTGGTTGCGCCACCCGGGAGGTCCAGTGTAGACATTGTTAATGTTGTAAATGACTATTGGAGCTGGAAACAGCTGGCCTTCTTTAGACAAGTTGAGTATCTGGAGCATCAGCATTTGTGGGTTCGATTACATGCTCAAAATGACCAGAAACAAAGTACTTTCTTCTGAAACTCATCAGTCTGTTCTTGTTCTGAGAAATGAAGGCTATTCCATATGAGAAATTGCCAAGAAACTGAAGATCTGGTACAACGCTGTAAACTACTCCCTTCACAGAACAGCGCAAACTGGCTCTAACCAGAATAGAAAGAGGAGTGGGAGGCCCAGGTGCACAACTGAGCAAGAGGACAAGTACATTAGAGTGTCTAGTTTGAGAAACAGACACGTCACAAGTCCTCACCTGGCAGCTTCATTAAATAATACTTGCATAACACCAGTCTCAATGTCAACAGTGAAGAGGCGAGTCCAGGATAGCCAGAGTTGCAAAGAAAAAGCCATATCTCAGACTGGCCAATAAAAAGAAAAGATTAAGATGGGCAAAAGACACAGGACAGAGAAACTCTGCTTAGAAGGCCAGCATCCCGGAGTCGCCTTTTCACTGTTGATGTTGAGACTGGTGTTTTTCTTTCAAAAACAAGGACATTTCTAATTGACCCCAAACTTTTGAACGATAGGTGTAGGTGCCACAGGTGCTCTCTTTAAAAAGTGTGCAAATATGAGAGGTTTGTGACTAATATAGATTTTTTTTGAATACTGTCTGTTTACCTAAAAATTGCAACACATCATTTTGATTCCAGAGTTCTGTGTAGGGTATGAAAAATATGCATTTGATTTAGGCAGTGAGAGTTTTGATTTTCTTCATACAAAACAGGTTTGCCATAAATCTGAAGTAATTCAGATTTTAAGGAATCTCATTGTGGCTGAGACTTTCAGGAATGTGCATGGTATGCAATTTACATTGTTTTGTGTGCAAAAGCATAAATATCAGTTGATGCACATAAATGAAAAGTCTCATGTTTCATCTGATTACATGGTAAATATTTCAACAAATAAAACAATGTCGTTTTATGTCTAAGAACATAATTGATTTCACACTGTATATTGTACGTGACAATTACACCAGATCAGGTTAACAGTATCTCACTAAAACATCCTTAAAATAGGCTGAAACTGAAATAAAAACAGTCACAATAGACTATTATTACATTTGTCTATTACAAATGGAGTGGTCAGTCTAAAGTCAGGGGTAGTGGTGCAAGGCCCTCATGTACTGTACCAGGCTCGTTCTCTTTGGAGATCTGTCTGGCTTTAGCTACCCCGAGAAGGTTGCACTTGGACTGCGGAAGGAGGCGGGGTGAAAAGGGGCATAGCCAGGCAATTCACTCAAGCCCCACATTTCCATTGCTTCAGATTTCACTCTTGGTAAAACTTCTAATGACTCATGAAATGCATTTCTGTTTGTTTATGTCTAGCTGTGCAGTGTCTAGCAAGCAGTGACGTGCAGTCAAGGTAGGCAGAGCTTACCCGGTCATAATCTAATATATACTTTCTTATTTATAGCCAAAATTGTAATTCGTTTTTGCTGTCTAATGTTTTTTCTCAATGATTCTGATGGTTCCTATACTCAAAATCTAAAACAAATGTAACTGCATCAAAACCTCAGCAAAGGCGCCAGGGTATTATTATTCATGTCTTCTTTTCCAGACATTCAAATGTTGTGACGCCGCAGCCGTTTCTGACTCCAATCAAGGCTAATGGACTGGGTCAGCATTGCCTAAATATGTTGTGTGGTTATTGCCGGGTAAGCTCTGCACATTTAGGCGTGTCTACATAATTTGGCACTCGCATCCCTTGAACTGAACAAACTCAAAGTTAGCTAGCTAGCTAGCAAAAACTGTATTGCGCCGTTTGGAGGGTTCAAAGAGTGGAATGTCAACTACAGTATAATGAAAGTTAATACTAGACAGAGGCAGCATACAAGACGTGATATGACCACGATCTCCCTCACTGCTATCTGTTGGGCAGGCAAACAGTACGGGACTGTCCACTTGTCTGAAACGGCATTACCAATGAATACTTTTCACTCAGACTTTTACACATCTTGGACATTTACTTTGCTTTGTGGACGTAATGTGAATGGGATTGTCTTTTTGCGTCCGTATGAAAATGGAACCAAGGGAGGCCTTGGGGATGCATCTCCCACATGACCGTAGTTCTGCTGTGTGCCTGCAGAATAAAATAATGGTCATGGGGTTCTGCTGTGACTTCTACAACGCTGTCACTTAAATGCTGACCAGACCGGACACGTCACGTGCGCGAGCGTTGCAAAATAAATGTACACATACATGTTATTCAATCATTGCTCGCGAGCGTCTGCATGGCCAGGTGCTAAAATAGAAATTGGTTATATTTGTGATGCTCATCGCGCTGCAAGTCCGTCCTCTCCCATTTCCTCGTTGGTTTTTAGGAGCATATACCCATGTGCCATCTCCTTATTGGTTTTTAGGAGCATATAACTGCCTTCATTTTGCTGGACCCCAGGAAGAGTCAGGGATTATGGTGATCCATAATAAATACAAACACCCACGTGGGTGATTGAAAGATGAACTTAGGTCCATACTCCGGTCAGTTGTAGTAATGCTGTAAAGTAGTTTGCCAACCGCCATATAAAGTCCAAAGAAGAAAATCCATTTAAAGTCCAAAGAAGAAAAAGACGCCTGAAGGAAGGAGGAGAGATGACAAGAAATGAATTTGGTTTACCGTTTTATCTGTGCATTCCAGGTAAAATAACAAATAATGCCAGGACAAATTAGCTAGCAACAGCAAGCTAGCCAGCTAAATTGCCATAAATGTTGAATGCTTTTTGACCTGTCCCCAAATTAATATAATTGGTTCAGTTTGTTTTGATATTTCAACCTGCGTGTCCTGATCGCTGCTGGTGTAGGTGAATAAAATCAACGTGCGCGCGGACTAGCGCGCGTCAGGTTTGGTCAGCATGTACTGTAAGAGGGAAGGACAGATGAATGGACTTAATTTACAGTAAAGGTAGGTCAAAATGCATTTTCCTTTGCAAATTGTGGATTAGGCTGCTGTTGAATCATGAGAATAGACAACCTGCCTTGGAATGCATTTGATTTATCAAGCTAGAATTTCGTTTTGATCAGACACTTTAATTTATTATTTTTTAAATTTATTTTTCCATCATTTTGATTGTTGAAGTTGACATTTTGTTAGAACCTTATTTATTATGTGTGTGTGTAGTATTATTTCTCATAATGTGTGTGTATGAGTTTGCGTGCGCCACACACTATGCAGTCTGCATTGGGAATTATTCTGATGAAATCTGTCAATATAATGGTATTTTAGTGCCACCTATCAGTTGTAACTGTGGATGCTATCGGTCTGAGCTGAGTTGGGCAGTGTGTCATTTTGTCGGATGACATGAAATGTGCCACCATCAGAGGTATCGGTATTGATATTTACGTTTAGGTTAATAGCCTGTGTCACTCTGGTTGTTGGAGCTATCTGTTGTATGGTCTAATTGGGCTTGCTTTAATTGTGAGTAAATCTGCCTTGACCGAGTCACCCACCTCACCGCACTCAATGGCGGCAAAACCTTTGCAATTGTTACATTGATACAAATGAATGAAATTATAGTGTAGCGGGTCGGGATTGCTACTGATTTACGTATTAACAACCAATACAGTAATCTGTATTGTATCACAATACAGAGTGTTTGTGCTTGAGTGAGTGTGTGTTTCAGGGGTTGAATCCTGATGGAGTCTGACTGGTACCCGGTGCGTCTGCTGCCTGTCTGTCATCACCAGACAGTCTGAGCTGAGTGTGCGTCCGGGTGCCGCACAGTGGCCCAGTCGTCTCAGCCAGTCTATAACTCCTGCCAACACGCATGCAGCCTTCCCTGGGCGGATCACACTACTCCTGCCCAGAATACTAGAACCATAGCGGAGACCTGAAATTGCTTCTGACCGACGCTTGGCTGGGAGAAATCATGGAAACATTTAAGACACATGGAATATGGTGCTGTTGTCCAGGAGGGCTGTCTGTAATTACACCTAACCTGTGGTGACGTGTGCAAGGCCCTAGCACGACACAATACTGGGGGTCTCTCTGTATCTCGGTGCCCCTCTCTCTCTCTCTCTCTCTCTCTCTCTCTCTCTCTCTCTCTCTGTATCTCTCTCTCTCTCTCTCTGTATATCTCTCTCTCTCTGTATCTCTCTCTCTCTCTCTCTCTCTCTCTCTCTCTCATGTCCAGCTTAGCCTCATGTTTCATAGGCCTCACACCCCTCTGTCATGTCCCTTCCCTGCCCTCCCCTGTCACGTCTTCTCTCCTCTACTTTTTCTCCATGCTTGCCTTCATCTCTCCAGTTACGTGGCACCATACCTCCTGGTTGTTATCCCCTCTCCTCCTCTCCCCTACCCCTTCACCCCGCCATGCTGAGGGGGGACACTCGATGCCTTTCATGTGGCCTTGGCCCCTGTTCTCCCTGGTTCTTCCTGCCTGTTGAGCGGATATGTGGGGCTTGGGTCCCAGCCCCTCCCTGGGTGATTGATGACCGAGGTGCCCTCTTCTCTCGCCCCCCACACCCACCCCAGGCCAGGGGGAAGGCATAGCTTTTCATGAGCTCAGCTGCGTGGAGCCCTGAAATGCACCTCCAGTCTCCAACACAGGACAGGCACCAGGCACCACTCTCTGTCCTCTGTCTGTCTAGCACCACACGGCATGACTCCCAGGGGGACACAAAGCCTGTGTGACCTCCCGTTAGACCCACAGCTTGATCCATGTCCCATGCAGGCTCACACACAGACACACCCCTCATTGACCCTTTACTATAATGACTACACCATCACTTTATGCCCTCTGACAGCCATCCTTCACTCTCTATTATCCTCCTAAACCCATCTTAGACTTGGCATCATTCACCTTTTTAAAATAAGGCCTGAGAGCATGACCCTATCTATACCTTTTCTAGACCCTTCCTCAGCCAACCCCTTACCCAATTTGCCTTCACCCCTTACCCTACTCACCCTAAATCCTTCCTCACCCTTATCACATATCTCACCTGACCCCCCACCTAGGAGACACGGAACGGGTGTCCTCCTCATTGTAGGGGGGGGGGGGGGGGGACATTCGAAAGCGAGGGAGAAGCTAAGGACACTGATAGTTCTAATCCTCCTCGCATGGAGAGAGCAGCACCTGTTGGGATGATACTGGAACGAGGACGGGAATCCATTCTGATCACTGGAAGCTCCACAGTGACCTGATACTCCCTGACCCACAGGATCGGATGGCCAGTACTGCCACTCACCAGCCAGCTGTCAATCAGAACAGATACATATACGAAGACATAAGGAGGAACACTTGTGTTGTGTGTGTAAAGTTAGATGTACCTCAAATCAGTGACACCTATACGGAAAGTTTGGGTGTCTCGGTGCATGTCTGTTTCGTTAGTTTATTTACTGTATGTTCAGGTTTGATGTTGCTCAGTGCAGGCATTGTAAATTTTTGCTAGATATTTTATGCTCGCAGGCATTGTGATTTTGTGAACTAGTACTCAAAAAGAAATGTATTATTCACAATTATTCAAAAAATAATGTGTTCATCTGTGTGTAACAGTAATGAACCTTCAAGTAGAAACTGCGCACTATATTTCATCAGAATTCATTTCTTGAGTTATATGGAAATCTAATAGTTTTCCAATTGCTGCTCGGCAATGCTGAGGGAGCCTTCCAAACTCCAATGAAACCAGATTGGCCATGTAAGAATAGAGCACCAATGAAAAGACATACAATACAGTCAACTCAACCAGCGCCTGCCTGCTTGACGGCCAATCAAATATCATGTGCCCAGCTGTTGCTTTGACAGCGAAGCTGTTGCCGAGGGAGATGGGGACCAGCCTAGTAAATCATCAAGAGGGAAGTTCGAGTTGCTCCTGATGTATGTGGTTTAGAATGGGGAACGACGTTGAGATGTCTGCCATAGCTACTTCTGAAAGCTTGTCATCGGGTGTGCATGTATTATTATTCTGTTCACACATGGGTGTGTAATGTATCTGCTCACTGCCAAGTCACCGTCTCACAGACTACAGTCTCCCTTGTACCACCTTGGAATTTTAAAATGAAATCTTCCCAAAATTGCATAGTTAATCACCATTGAATGAAAAAGACAATTGAAAAAACATGCCTTTCTTAATTAAAGATACTTTTTTATATATATATATATATCTGTGCGTAATCTTATGACTATTTAGGTTATTGTATCATTAGCATTTAGTCCACACTGGGTTGTACTCACTTCGATGCTTGACAAACTTAGGGGGGGGGGGGGGGGGGGGGGGATTGAAGTATGAATTCAAATGCATGTGTGTTTTGTGTACATTATATGTGTGCCTGAGTCCCAGTTCATCATGATATGTGATCTGGATTGCACTTGGAGTGAGAAGGTTAATGTGGGCGACTGGAGGTCTAGTTTTTCCCTCTCTCCCAAGGTTATTTAAACTAAACCAACCATTCTTTTAAACGTCTCAAATCCCTTATAGCATGGGCCATGGCCTAATGCCTGTCAGAGGGAACGCTGCTTTGCATGTAGCCTGATTATTATCTGCTTCAGAAATTGCTAACAGCTGGGTTGTTCACGGCTGACGGTCTCAAAGTTTATGTATTGAAACTGTTGGAATGTGGACAATTACCACTTTCACTTTCTCACAAAAACCCCTAATACAGTTTACATAAACTGTTCTCTCAAAAATCCCTGTTTAAAAGGCTTTACAGGCCTCCAGGGTCGGCTCTAGCCGATAAACAATTTGCTTCAGTGGTCTTTTTCTTTCTCTCAGCCCTCGGATAGCAAGGGATCCCGAAAAAAATATGTCCCGTTTAAAAAATATATATATATATATGGACAATACAATACATTTGGAGTTATTGTTTTCTATGATTTCATATGTAGCTACTATGCATGTGGCTAATTGAACTTTACAGAGGCTTCACACAGGTATATAAAACGTTGTACCACCCACCTCCAAGGTCTGTTGAAGGTTAAATCATACCAGACCCTGGCCTGCCTTACTATGTCTCTATTGTGATTCGTGGGTCAGGAAAAGGGGAAACCGCAAAGAGGTTAGCCAGCAAACTTTTGTAGCCCTAAAACGCAGTTTCCTCTATTAAAATAAGAAATCCTTTACTGATTCGTCATAGTACATGCTGTGGCTAAGAATCTACATGAATATAAACAGAGCTTTATAATTCAATTTTTTGTTTTTTTATTTCACCTTTATTTAACCAGGTAGGCCTGTTGAGAACAAGTTCTCATTCACAACTGCGACCTGGCCAAGATAAACCAAAGCAGTGCGACACAATGAGTTGCTATATGAAATATATATTATTGTGCTTAATTTTTATGAGTATGTTACATATTTCCACAGGGCATAATCATTTTTGTCTTCAGCTGTTTTTTTTGTATGAAAGACAGAGATGCATGTGACGGCCTCTATACAGTATGTATGGAACTCAATCATCAAGTTTGCGAACAACAACAGCCTTATTACCAACAGCAATGACACAGGGATGACACTCTCTCAACGTCAACAAAACAACGGAGCTGATCGTGGACTACAGGAGACAGCAGCAAGAGCACGTCCCATCCATATCGGCGGGACCGCAGTGGAGAGGGTCAAATGCTTCAAGTCCCTCTGGGTGCACATCACTAACAACCTGAAATGGTCTCTTCACCTGACAGCATGGTGAAGAAGGCGTAACAGCGCCTCTTCAACCTCAGTAGCTTGAGAAATGTGGCTTAGCCCCCTCAGCCACCCGAGCCATGCCCTGTTCACCCCGCTACCATCTAGACGGCAGAGCCAGTACAGGTGCAAAGCTGGGATCGAGTGTTACTTATGTCGTTAAAGGACGACCAAGGTGCAGCGTGGTAGGCGTACATTTTCTTTCAATTTTAAATGTTCCACCAAAAACAATAAACAACTCAACAAACGTAAAGCTAGGAGTGCAAGACATGCAACACAAAAAGACAAGATCCCACTACAGAAGGTGGGAAAAGGGCTGCCTAAGTTTGATCCCCAAGAGACAACGATAGACAGCTGCCTCTGATTGGGAACCATACTAGGCCAACAAAGAAAAATAAAACATAGATATACAAAAACTAGAGTACCCACCCTGGTCACACCCTGACCTAACCAAAATATAGAGAATAAACAGGGATCTCTAAGGTCAGGGCGTGACACCGAGAGACTGAGGAGCAGCTTCTCCAGGCCATCCGACTGGATACAATATCTCTCTATGATGCGTGGGAACAGATTTCCTCAATTAAAATCACATGGAGCTGATCTGCTGTTTTTACAGTCTTTTATATCCAACAATAATGTGATCATATACAACTGTGAGCAAGGTTTGAAATTATTATGTTTTAGTCAAATATTATATATGTTTGGGCTTCTAGTGGTCAATTTGAGGTCTACAAATCATTTGAAAATATGTTCCGGCCCCCTGACCATACGCTCAAGAGAGAAATCGTCCCACGGGTGAATCTAGTTGAGGATCCCTGTGGTATGTGTATACTGTATTCTAGTCATGGCTCATCCTATATAACTACTGTTGTACACACCTTTTCTATACCGCCCATACTGTCTACAGTATATACACTATTCCCATGCATATATATTTATACTCTGGACTCTGACATTGCTCGTTCTGTTATGTCTCAATTTCTTGTTCTTTGAATTGTTTTACTTTAGGATTATGTGTCGTTGTTGGATCGCTGGATACATAAGCCTTTTGCTGCACCTGCGGTAACATCTGCAAAACTTTGTACACAACCAATACACATCGATTTGATTTGATCTGTGTTCCAGGGAGTGAAAGGAAGAGAGTGAACAGGAGGAAAGAAAGAGCGGGAGAAGACAAATGACCTGGGAGGAGTGTGGCTGTCTTCCTGTCAGAAGCCTGGGAGCACCTTGCCAGTGGTCTAACAGTTTAACCCATAATTATCACCATTAAAATGATACTCATATTAACAAAGTTGAAATTGCTTCCAAATGAACGTTCACATGCACAGTAAAAGAGAAGGAAAAATGTAGTGCGTGGTTAAGTCACGTCAAATTTGAATTAGCCTCGGATTGAAATGAGTAACTTGAGAGCGTTTTTGTCTGTTGCCACATATTACAATATAAGATTTCCACTGTAAGAACTACTGAGTCTGGCTTTTAAGTTCGTGTTCCGAGGGCAGAATTCATGCTTGTTTCCTGTCTTGGTGATACATAACCATTTTGGTGCTAAAGCATACTCTCACAATGCATGCTGGGAATTCCCCGTGTGCTTTGTTAGGCTTGATTCCAGAGTCTAACTGCAGGCCAAACAAGTCTTATGTTTCTGAAACCACCACGGTGCTTCAGAGCTCCTCGTGGACTAGAGATTGCACAGGTCAAAGTAGGGAGTTGAAGGTGTGGAAGACTGTGTGTGTGCGCATGTGTGTGTGTGTGTGTGTGTGTGTGTGTGTGTGTGTGTGTGTGTGTGTGTGTGTGTGTGTGTGTGTGTGTGTGTGTGTGTGTGTGTGTGTGTGTGTGTGTGTGCAATGCATCTTATTTATCCGCCACATTTTTGAGTGTACATATCTTGACTTTTTGTTTTCATTTATTACATTTATAAAGTCCCTGGGAGGTACTAACATCATCGTCTTTGTTTTGTTCTTCATTTCAAATCGCTGAACGCTGACCTCTATTTTCTCCCGTCAAGATTTTAGGCTTAGATATTATGTCAATTTCTGTTCTGTTTGACACTTTTGTGGTCTCCCCTGGCGATATATAAAAAAAATAACAGCCAGGGAAGAATACAGTAAATATTGCACATAACACCCGGACACATACCACATACCACCTTTTTTTGGGAAAATTACAGGGGTTGACATCAAAGTTGAAAAGCAGTGCTTTGCCGAAATCAAAATGTCAGCCGCACGGCCCATAAAAATCAGTCAACCCTTTACTCCTGTGATGAAGAGCAACAAGTGAGAATCCAAAGTCAACAACATTTTCTCTTCTGCTCAAAAAAAAGAAGAAGAAGAAAAAAAGCCCACTCCCGATTTCTCCCCTTTTGCTCTCCCGAGGCTGGGGAACATTGTTAAAAGGACCTCCAGGGGTATTACAGCTTGAAGCTTTCTTTTTTCTTCTTCTCCTGACAGAAACAACATCATGTCCTAGCAGCCCACACAGAGACGTTGTGATGAATAGGGGTGCTTATGGTGAAGCAGCAAGAGAGATGAGAGGGGCTGGTCAGAGAAGTCCTGTGGACTAGTATCACACCAACCACTGAACCGGAACGTCAGCGTTTGATGTCAGCTGTGATCGTCAAACTTACCAGGGGTCTGTGGCTCGATTGATTTTATTGGCCACCATCTCAGTCTGGCCTTGTTCTCGAGAAAAATGATGTGTTCACTGATGGATTGTTAGCAGAAATATATGGGTAATACTTTTAAGGTACCCTCTATAAAGTGTTAATAAAGGGTTTGTAATGGGTTTATTAGTAGTTTGTATTTGTGAAAGCCGGCAGAACAACAGAATGTCATGTTAAGGTGGGGTGATTAAACGTCAGCTGTATTTACTGAGAAAATATTGGAGCAATATACTGTACATCTGACTACAATCTTACAATAATGATACTGCATAAACTGTATAATTATAACCTACTGTTATGTAGACTGTGATTGGCCAATTATATAAACAACACAGTTATTTAAGTCTCTTAGATATAGTTTGATTGTTGTGTCACTGTTTTATGTTACCGTTTGTGCCACAAAACAGCAATGCTCCCTCCGTACAGTACGCACTCACATCCACCGCACATATTGAACATGAGAGAATGTAACAATAATGATTTTAACTGGTCCGATTGAAGCCAGAGCTGGCTTCAGGAGTTCTACTACGACTCTCTCTCTGTTTGACCTACTGAGTTGGCTGGAGCTTGGACTGGAGACGGAGCCAGTGGGTGGTTTGTCGAGCGAGGGGACAGACGAACTCGGCTTGACCGGGAGTGAATCTGACGAATGCTGCTATGAGGGAAAAAACGGCCATCTCCTGCCTGAGTAATGGAGTGGTTCTATGTGAAGATAGACAGACAGACTGGAGCGCTGTGGACTGGAGCGCAGTTCCCAGTTTGACTCTGGGGAGGGACAGCCCACACTGGAGACCCAGCCAGCCGCCCTGGGGCCTGGGCTCAGCCCACGGAGTCCATATACACCAAACAGCCGCCTGTCCCAGCCAAAATACACACGCTGACACACATAGACAGAGACACACAGAGGCAGACAGACGCCACACAACAGCTACAATACAGGACCCATTGGTGAGAGATGCTGCAACATTATAATTTAGTAAGGGTTCCCTTTAAAGTGGTTACGAAGGACATGTTAATGTATTTCTAAATTCACAGATCTAGTATTGTGTATATTTGAATGTATTGTGGTTAGTAGTGAGTGTATTGAGTGCGGTTAATGTGGAGACCAGATATTATGTCGACAGACTCTGGCTCACGAAGCAGAACGCCCTCCTCTCTCAGAGTGTCCGGAGAGTGCAGTCACAGAGTACTGGGGGACATGTTAAACACTGGCTGCATTTTGCTCAACATTTATGCATACTCAGAGAGAGGAGAAAAGTAGACCCTGGCTTATAATTCCCTGATTTCTCTGGAACATGCATTGAAATGAAAACAAGCCACAATAAATTCATTTTTAACTGCCGTCCTGGGATTCAGCCACGTAGTCTGGACCGAAGGAACTCTCATGCTTTCGTGAAAAACCCACATTTCTCGTTAAAGTAGCAATGTCCATCTCATGTACGGGTCGGGGCATGTGTGCTACTATTGTGTGGTGCCATCTGTGTGCTCGGACACGGGACGGTGTATAACGGGGGGGGGGGGGGGGTGGAGTACATGGGGGGGTAAAGTGTATCAGGTTTTCACCAGTCTCTCTTCACACTTCTCCAAACTGTGCTTTTACCTTTCTGCTGATGTACCTTGCTGATTGTTTTGGATTTACATGTTAGGCCACAGAGTTTGTGAGTTTCTTTCTTACAAGAGCAACAGCTCTTTTGGGTGCTCCGGGAAGAAGTTGAGCAGGAAAAGGAAAGGTTTCTCTATGTCTCCAAAATCTAACTTTTACAAATGTGCAACATTGGTAATCTGCATATTATTCATGAGTACCATTTTTTATATTGTGTTGTATTTAAATTGTGAGCCACAATCTGAGCAACTCTGCCACAATTGTTCTGGGTGAATTTTTTATCGGCTGAGCTGCAAAGCTTGTGAGGTAGGCATCAGTCAGGGATTTACCCCTCTCCAGCTCCACTACCTTCCAGGGAAGTGGAAGTGTGTGTGTGTGTGTGTGTGTGTGTGTGTGTGTGTGTGTGTGTGTGTGTGTGTGTGTGTGTGTGTGTGTGTGTGTGTGTGTGTATTAGGAGCCGGCATGACCCAGCCAATGGGGACTGGACTGGGGATGGAACAGAGCGGCTCTGCTCATAGGGGAGCGAGGAGAAGGCGGTGGAGAGGTGGGACGATGAGGCGTAATTTAAACAGGCGACGGCTGCAGCGCAGACAGGAAATGAGAAGAAGTTTAGTTCCTGGGACGGGAGCTGAATTGGACGTTTCAGACCCAGACCAGACCGGTATCGGGAAGAGAGAGAATTTATACAGGGTTGTTACGGGTAACAGTAAGGTCATTGAGAACAGCATTTCCTCTCTGTTGTTGGGTTTCCTTCACCCAGGCTCCACTATCTCAGTTCCCACATCCCGCTTAAATCATTTCAATAGGTTGGATTCAAACATCTGAAATCTATGCCTGGCTTGAGTAGGACCTCCTGTTGCTGTCCTTTTTGAATGCTTGTCTCCACTTCTTCCATTCTGACCGCTTTGATTTGAGGTTTTTAGGGGAAGTTTCATCCGATGGAAGGAAGTCCAAGTTGAAAAGGCAAATAATTATTTTAATAGTAGATCAAAAACAGGATAACAATATGGTTGGTCTAGGTCTGAAGCTGCCCAGGCGAGTGCATGGGTCCTTTAGGATTGCAGTGGTTTTGATTTAAAGCAGACCCTATCAAAATATCGAACTCCGAGCCTTTCCACCTAACCTCTCACATGCCATTGCTTTGGGAGTGGAGGCCTAAGCAGCTCTGGACTGTGTAAAGCACTGCCATGTTGTGAGTTCTCACCGCACATCCTCATATAGAGCCCTGAGCCGCTGCAGTGCCAGTCCCGCCAGATTACCTCCCTTAATCAATCTGATTAGGCTGAACTGCGGACATCTTGGCTCACATCTGCCTTTCCACAGTTTAGTCTGACAGCAGCAGAACTGAGCTGATTCTGATCATTCTAGGCTAGGAGCTAGAGTTTATAGAAAGTAAATGGAACACAGAGCGGTTCAGAGTACACATTACTGGGAATTTATTTCATGTCATACTTTACAATCATTAGAATTTACTGTGAAGTTCTGTGCGTGTAAAAACCAAGGTCTTTCTCAATGAAAACCACTGGGATATTAGCACTTGTACACCAACTTGCTGTGAAATAAATCAACAATCTATGTAAATCCATACTTTCAAAGTACAACTCTTCCAGCTCATTTCAAACACACTTTAAATGGTCAAATACAGGGCGGCACATACAAGCCTAGATTCCGTCACTTTTCCGTCCATGAATCCACATTCCGGCTGCAGCCAGGCTAAAAAAACAGAGCCATAAGTCACTCCAGACCTGCTATTATAAACAAGTGTCAGTCTGGTGATAAAAAATGACATCTTAATTCGGACCCTAGACGCTTTGTCAAAGCGGATTAACACATCATCATGAACCGATTTATTTGTATTGTGTCTGCATCGTTCCGTTTGGGCCGAGGTTGACCATGTTGCTGGGCCTCACCCTCTCTTTGGGGAGAGCTCGAGGAGCTAGTTGAGCTGAGATGAATCTGTCTCTGAGTGAGTTTCTCTTTGTAGACTGATGTTATGGGGACTGTGACTGGGGCCATGTACATTACAGTAGCTCCTAGGAACATGGAAGGTCTCAGATCCAGGTAGTGTAGTTATCCCTAACGTACAGTACCTCAGGTTAGGGGCGACTTTTGTGGGCTTGAATGAACTACCTGGAAATTATACTACTTCCACCCTGGCCAACTGGGGTCAACTGAACTGACGTGATCTCTACCAAGCATTGTGAAGAGCAGAGAATAGAATTGCTTTCAGCTTGGCCTACCAGACATATCAGCGTTGCTCACATCAGTTTTGATTAGTGATGTAGACATAGATACCAGTTATATTTTATATTATATCATAAAAAGTTGTATTCAATTGAAAACCCCTCTCCGTGCCTAACGGTCTTCTATGTGATTGACAGACAGGCTGTGGTCCCCTGCTGGCTTTGGCCCTAGCCCATACGGTTTATGGACACACCCAGCCCGGTTCTTGCCGTCTGTTTCTTATAAAGGATATCAAACAGAGAGAGCGGCCTGCCTGAACCACAAAGCACCTGTTTCCTACACTTCCACAACACGTGTTTGCTGCTGCGTTCAAAGAGCATTCTGAGAACAGAGACACAAGGCGTTCCCGCCATGCCGCCTACACACAGCCAGGTCTCACACTCTAGGTTCATTGATGGATACTGTCATATGGGTAGCATACTAAATATGTAATTATACAATAAGTACTACGTAACAATGTGTACTTTCATTTCATTTTAAGAGAATTCATAATCATCCATGTAAGTGAAATCCATGTTTTTTGACTGGAACTTGGGTTATGCATCTCAACTCATTTTGAGTATGTATTGTGACAGTCTTGAGTATGTATTGTGACAGTCTTGAGTATGTGTTGTGACAGTCTTGAGTATGTGTTGTGACAGTCTTGAGTATGTGTTGTGACAGTCTTGAGTATGTGTTGTGACAGTCTTGAGTATGTATTGTGACAGTCTTGAGTATGTGTTGTGACAGTCTTGAGTATGTGTTGTGACAGTCTTGAGTATGTATTGTGACAGTCTTGAGTATGTGTTGTGACAGTCTTGAGTATGTGTTGTGACAGTCTTGAGTATGTATTGTGACAGTCTTGAGTATGTATTGTGACAGTCTTGAGTATGTGTTGTGACAGTTTTGAGTATGTATTGTGACAGTCTTGAGTATGTGTTGTGCTAGATATTGCCAGCGATTCTATGCCCGTTTTGTTACGTTTGCATATGGTGACTGTTATCTACCATAACGACAATGGTCACATTGTATCTTTACTGGGCAATTACAGTGGCTTGCGAAAGTATTCGGCCCCCTTGAACTTTGCGACCTTTTGCCACATTTCAGGCTTCAAACATAAAGATATAAAACTGTATTTTTTTTTGAAGAATCAACAACAAGTGGGACATAATCATGAAGTTGAACGACATTTATTGGATATTTCAAACTTTTTTAACAAAGCAAAAACTGAAAAATTGGGCGTGCAAAATTATTCAGCCCCTTTACTTTCAGTGCAGCAAACTCTCTCCAGAAGGTCAGTGAGGATCTCTGAATGATCAAATGTTGACCTAAATGACTAATGATGATAAATACAATCCACCTGTGTGTAATCAAGACGTATAAATGCACCTGCACTGTGATAGTCTCAGAGGTCTGTTAAAAGCGCAGAGAGCATCATGAAGAACAAGGAACACACCAGGCAGGTCCGAGATACTGTTGTGAAGAAGTGTAAAGCCGGATTTGGATACAAAAAGATTTCCCAAGCTTTAAACATCCCAAGGAGCACTGTGCAAGCGATAATATTGAAATGGAAGGAGTATCAGACCACTGCAAATCTACCAAGACCTGGCCGTCCCTCTAAACTTTCAGCTCATACAAGGAGAAGACTGATCAGAGATGCAGACAAGAGGCCCATGATCACTCTGGATGAACTGCAGAGATCTACAGCTGAGGTGGGAGACTCTGTCCATAGGACAACAATCAGTCGTATATTGCACAAATCTGGCCTTTATGGAAGAGTGGCAAGAAGAAAGCCATTTCTTAAAGATATCCATAAAAAGTGTTGTTTAAAGTTTGCCACAAGCCACCTGGGAGACACACCAAACATGTGGAAGAATGTGCTCTGGTCAGATGAAACCAAAATTGAACTTTTTGGCAACAATGCAAAACGTTATGTTTGGCGTAAAAGCAACACAGCTCATCACCCTGAACACACCATCCCCACTGTCAAACATGGTGGTGGCAGCATCATGGTTTGGGCCTGCTTTTCTTCAGCAGGGACAGGGAAGATGGTTAAAATTGATGGGAAGATGGATGGAGCCAAATACAGGACCATTCTGGAAGAAAACCTGATGGAGTCTGCAAAAGACCTGAGACTGGGACGGAGATTTGTCTTCCAACAAGACAATGATCCAAAACATAAAGCAAAATCTACAATGGAATGGTTCAAAAATAAACATATCCAGGTGTTAGAATGGCCAAGTCAAAGTCCAGACCTGAATCCAATCGAGAATCTGTGGAAAGAACTGAAAACTGCTGTTCACAAATGCTCTCCATCCAACCTCACTGAGCTCGAGCTGTTTTGCAAGGAGGAATGGGAAAAAATTTCAGTCTCTCGATGTGCAAAACTGATAGAGACATACCCCAAGCGACTTACAGCTGTAATCGCAGCAAAAGGTGGCGCTACAAAGTATTAACTTAAGGGGGCTGAATAATTGTGCACGCCCAATTTTTCAGTTTTTGATTTGTTAAAAAAGTTTGAAATATCCAATAAATGTCGTTCCACTTCATGATTGTGTCCCACTTGTTGTTGATTCTTCACAAAAAAATACAGTTTTATATCTTAATGTTTGAAGCCTGAAATGTGGCAAAAGGTCGCAAAGTTCAAGGGGGCCAAATACTTTCGCAAGGCACTATATATTACAATTAGACTTTACAGCCTGAAACAGTTGCCTAAAGGTTATCATTGTAGATAACAAAATAGCTCTTTACATGAAAGATGAAATGATAGAACCTATCTTTTCTCTCTCTCTCTCTCTCTCTCTCTCTCTCTCTCTCTCTCTCTCTCTCTCTCTCTCTCTCTCTCCCTCTCTCTGTGTGACTATTGAACTTAACCCTCGCTTTTGAAAACAGACAATACAAGCCTACGCGGAACATTACGTTTTAGGATGAGAGTGGTGTTAGAGATGGACATGCAGTATAGTGCAGTCGTTGTGACAGAGAGCGAGAGAGTGAGAGAACAAGGTAGGTGTGATAAGGATGCCAAATAAACATTTTCAGGAAGATGGGGCTGTATCTCTGTATCCCAACTCCCCGCTACATCCCTCACGCTGTAAGGCCAGATAATAGAAATGAGAACATAAGCATAATGAAATAACACCTAGCCCATGGGAGAGAGATGCGCCCGGTGAACAACGTGTTATCACAGTGTTGGCGGCTGGGAGATCCAGTGGAGTGGTGGTGTGTTTGTTTTTTGGTTGGGTGTTTGCACAGGCCACTGGATGTGACACTGGGTATCTACGTGCTTCTGTATCTATGACAGAACAAGATCTCACGGTTTGGCACAGTTTTTCCAAGGGGGGGGGGGGGGGGGGGGGGGAGTCAGAAACGACTCAGCGGTTAAGTTTAGGCATTCATTTCGGATGGTTAAATGATTACTGTTTGTTAATTTTTTTATAATATAATATACACTTCGGTACACCACCCCCTTACCAAAAATGTTACGAGGCCACTTGCTATATAAAGCGGGCAGACAGGCATTGAGGCATTCAGTTACTATTCCATTCAAAGTTAGAATGGGCAAAATAAATTACCGCAGCGACTTTGAGAGTGGTATGATCATCGGTGCCAGGCGCGTCGTTTCCAGTATCTCAGAAACGTCCGGTCTCCTGGGTTTTTCACGCACGACAGTGTCTAGGGTTTACCGAGAATGCTGTGACAAACAAAAAACATCCAGTCAGCGGCAATCCTGTGGGCGAAATCAGCTCGTTGATGAAAGCGGTCAAAGGAGAATGGCAAGAATCGTGCAAACAAACAGGCAAATAATGGCGCAGTACAACAGTGGTGTGCAGAACAGCATCTCAGAGCGCACAACTCATTGGTCCTTGTAGTGGATGGGCTATCGCAGCAGACGACGAGTGGAAAAATGCCTGGTCCGACGAATCACGGTTCCCGTTGAGTCATGTTGATGGCAGAGTCCGGATTTGGCGTAAGCAGCACGAGTCCATGACCCCATCCTGGATTGTGTCAACAGTACAGGCCGGCGACTGTGGTGTAATGGTGTGAGCAATGTTTGAACGCCACACCTTGTAGAATCCATGCCCGGAACAATTCAGGCTGTTCTGGAGGCAAAGTGGGTTCCAAGCAGGTACTAGATCGGTGTACCTAGTAAACTGGATTGTACATTTGATGACAAATTGTGTCAAGCTAATTGTACGTGGCTAAAAAAATTGTATTTTAGCTGTTGGATTTGAGTTTTTAAGGGTGTATTAGTAGTAGCTAGTATCTGTTTTCTCTCAGGCTTAACTGTGAATGTAGAGACGAAGATGTGATGAAGGACCTCTGTTTGCTGAGATTTGTTACACTTTTGTTCCCTCTTGTAGTCTTTGTGTTAGCTGGGAAGCAGTGAAGCAGAGATGGAATTGTGGGGTGTGTGGAATTGTGTGTGTGTGTGTGTGTGTGTGTGTGCGTGTGTGTGTGTGTGTGCGCGTGTGTGTGCGCGCGCGCGTGTGTGTGCGTGCGCGTGTGTGTGTGTGTGCGCGTGTGTGTGCGCGTGTGTGTGTGTGTGTGTGTGCGTTTGTGTGTACCTCTGAGAGTCTGAACTCTATGGGAACACCACCCAGACAAGGTTCAGCAGTTTCTGAGTGACGGCAGGAAGGTAGCCAGAATAGCCTCAGCTGCATTAGGCCCCTACAGAAGCCTCTGTGTGGTTGTGTGTGTGTGTACATGTGTACGTGTGTACGTGCATGTGGTTGTGCATGTGTGTGACGGTGTTAATTTACTTGAAAAGTCCCACTCTTAGATAGTATTCCACAGATGAGAACATTAGAATACTGTTCTACATGCATAGTTGCACTATAACGTGACAGTTGTGAGGACCTGTAAGCTGCTAGTTGCCAGTAACTTCTGCAACTTTTACTAACAGAAAATAATCAAAGAACAGTTGAATGTAAGCTCCGAACCCTCTGCTGTCAATAGTAGGCTAAGACCATTGCAATCTCTTCACTGCAGATAGGCCTTGATGAAGAGTCAGAGATGGGCTGCGTAAAGAGGGATATTTGTGTCATCTAGTCATCAGGTTCTTATTCTGTGCCTGTACACCTAGAGACAGGCTCCCTGTAATGCTGCTCACTGCTGTCTGCTGTTAGGCCATTTCTCCACCGCCTGGATAGAACTTTGGCATGATGGATTTTACAGATGATTGGGGACACCTTCCATCACACACGTGCACGTACATACAGGCGCACACGCACATCTAAGCGAGGCGCAAAGACGCACACACACGTGCACACACACACACACGTACACACTGACACACGCTTTGAAACACACAGTCAAACCAAACCCCTCCCCCTGCCCCCCACCACCCCTGACCCCCCTGTAATGAGATCAAGATGTTCAAGTCTCCTCGGGTCCAGGAGTGCAGCAGTAGTGGAGCTGAAGTTAGCGTCCCCCCCTCATCCTTCTCACCCCACCTCCCCCTTCCTCCCCCTTCTCCACCCTCCTCCCCCTTCCTCCCCTTCTCCCAGTCCTCCCCACTACGACTGCTCTATAAATACTATTACGACTTTGTTAAATATGTGACAAAAATGCATAAAAGGAGGTTTATGGGCACACGTTTGGCTGGTGGAAATAAAATGGGTTGTGTTGTACTTCCACCTGTGGGGAAGAGGAGAGGAGGGAGAGGGGCATGGGGAGAGCGCCTAGGGATTCTAATGGTGAGGGGTGTGCCATTCTAATGCTGGGTGGGGTATTGGGGTGAACTGAGGGGAAATGGAAGAGTATGTGTGTGTGTGTGTGTGTGTGTGTGTGTGTGTGTGTGTGTGTGTGTGTGTGTATGTGTGTGTGTGTGTGTGTGTGTGTGTGTGTGTGTGTGTGTGTGGGTGTGTGTGTGCGTAAGGTGCGTGTGTGAGTATGTATGTGTGAGTGGGCTTGTCTGTGGAGGGCGATGAGAGGGGTTGTGGGTTTGCTCCCAGGCCCTGCACCTGATCTTAATTTTTCAATTTGTAACCAATCTTCTCACAATTGGGCACCAAATTAAACCGTAAACATAGCAGATATTCATCTTGTTTACATCAAAGCCCCAGAGCCCTGCCACTAAACCCACACCACTCCCCCTCAACTCCCCCCTTCACATCGTCCCACCCAGGCATGGCTCTGGCCTACTCTAGATGTCAGTGGTGCTTTCCTGCCATATATTAGTCCCAATCAAGGTCCATTCCCTTTTCTCTTTGCTTTGTTTGGAGCCAGACTGAGTGGGCTAAGAAAGAGAGAGAGAGGAGCGTGTGATGACGATTGATGGATCCCGTTGACCGTGTCATGTTCGGGTCCATGTTCTGAGAACTAGGGCTTGTGGCTGGCCTGCAGGGAAGGAGCATCTGTGTCAGAGGGAAGGATTGAGCAGTTCACTGTGTGTTAGCCTACTGTGTGTTAGCCTTTAAGTCTTTCTCTTTCAGCCCCCCTCTCCCTCCCTCTACTGCTGTCTTATCTCTCGTCTCTCGTCCTCTCTCACTCGTCCACTCTCTCGTCTCTCTCTCGTCTCTCGTCCACTCTCTCGTCTCTCTCTCTCTCTCTCTCTCTCTCTCTCTCTCTCGTGTCTCTCTCTCTCTCTCTCTCTCTCTCTCTCACACACACACACACACACACACAAACTATCAACAATTCCAGAGTTGTCACCTTTTCAGTTCCTTCTATTTATTGATTGTTATTTTCAGCATCCTTCCACTTTGCTGCTCTGCGTCTACAACGTGCTAAAGACATCACTCTGTTTACAGAGAGAAACTAGCAGAAACGATATTGCAATGTGTCTGCGGTAAATTTCCTCTAAACCCCAGGTCTCACTTCATGTGCTCTCCAACTTGTGTTTCAGGTTTCACGGGAATGTCAATTTCTGTGGCTAATAGTCAGTAAATCCAGTAGTAGAATTTGCTCTGTAAATCGCTGATCCAGTACAACAAACAAAACAATGACTCACATTCCAATCATTTTGTAAGGGTAACGCTTTACATTAAGCAGCCCCTATTACTATGTAACTAACACAGTAGTAACTGTGTTAACAACATAGTAGTTACATAGGTTTTACTATGTCATTACATGCTAATAAGGTATGATTACCGGTAGCTCATGACAGGGTGTGCCTTGTTACAATTGTTGTTATCAGGTCCTAGCCTATTTATCAACCCTGGTATTACATGTGGATTCAATAGTAGTGGTACCTTGTAGATAGATGTAACAAGGTCCTATTTTTGGTTAGAGTTATCAACATGGTAAATCACAGGTGACTTTCAAACGTGTAATTACAAAATGCGCAATAACATCAGTAGTTGCACGTGTGGGATAACATTCGGCAAGTGAATGTGTAATTGCGCATTCCTGGCTCCAACCGTGTACTGAATGATTCCTCAACAACCCTATTAGCATGTAATTGCATAGTAAAAAAATGATTGACAGATGCACTGTGTGTACAACTAAAACCCCAGTCCTCAGATCACGTGTGTGCGTGTCTGTATGTGTCCTTGCGCATGTGTGCGCATCAGTGTATATGCTTACAAGCATGCATGTGCACATGTAAATGCATATCTGAGCAATACAATAATGATATGTATTAAAACATGTCTCCTCATTCATACATGAGGAACCTGCAGCATGTCAACTAGGCCATCTGTCTCTGCTGGGGAGAAAGGGTCACTGTTTGATTACATCGCGGCCACACATCAATTGGAATGTTTTATTCAGAGAAGGACAGGAAGTGATTGATCGCAGATAACTAACCACGGAGCAATCAGAGAACACAGGGGAAATAAACAAATTTGGTTTGGTTCGAGACCAGTGGTTAAGTCAGAATGATAGAAGCATATGGTCTCTTAAAAATAATGAATTACAGTATAATATCCGCTATATCTGACTAATATACTCTGTTGGACATATACAATTTCCTGAAAAATGTATTTTACAATGCAAAATAAATCATTATTCCAATTTCGTGAGCCTAAGAGAATTTTGTTTTCACTGTTTGTGTACATGTGTGTGATTGTTGATTTGTTTTCAGACATATGCAGAGGGACACTGATTATATCATCTTTTTAGAGTCTCTCTCACCAGAAACCTCCTCTCCTACTCAATCTTGTTCCACTTAAATTAACTTTACATCCCTATCGCCAATCTGATGTAGCACTCAGAGTAATGTTCATAAACTACTCTGTTTATATCGGTCTCCTTCCTGTGTGTGTGTGTGTGTGTGTGTGTGTGTGTGTGTGTGTGTGTGTGTGTGTGTGTGTGTGTGTGTGTGTGTGTGTGTGTGTGTGTGTGTGTGTGTGTGTGTGTGTGTGTGTGTGTGTGTGTGTGTGTGTACTGTGCCATCAGATAGTATTCAGACCCCTTGACTTTTTCTTGCATGTTGTTATGTTACAGCCTTATTCTAAAATGGATTATGTACAATTTTGTATTACGTACAATTTTTTCCTCAGCAATCAAAAAAATACATTATTTACATAAGTATTCAGACCCTTTGCTATGAGAATCGACACTGAGCTCAGGTGCATCCTGTTTCAATTGATCATCTCTCTTCAACTTGATTGGAGTCCACCTGTGGTAAATTCAATTGATTGGACATGATTTGGAAAGGCATAAACCTGTCTATATAAGGACTTACAGTTGAGACTGTGTATCAGAGCAAAACCAAACCATGAGGTCAAAGGAATTGTCCGTAGAGCTCCGATCTGGGGAAGGGTACCAAAAAATATCTGCATTATTGAAGGTCCCCAAGAACACAGTAGCCTCCATCATTCTTAAATGGAAAAAGTTTGGAACCACCAAGACCCTTATTAGAGCTGGCCGCCCGGCCAAACTGAGCAGACCAGGCGGAGGTCTTTGTGGGCTATACTCAGCCTTGTCTCAGGATGGTAAGTTGGTGGTTGAAGATATCCCTCTAGTGGTGTGGGGGCTGTGCTTTGGCAAAATGGGTGGGGTTATATCCTTCCTGTTTGGCCCTGTCCGGGGGTGTCCTCGGATGGGGCCACAGTGTCTCCTGACCCCTCCTGTCTCAGCCTCCAGTATTTATGCTGCAGTAGTTTATGTGTCGGGGGGCTAGGGTCAGTTTGTTATATCTGTAGTACTTCTCCTGTCCTATTCGGTGTCCTGTGTGAATCTAAGTGTGCGTTCTCTAATTCTCTCCTTCTCTCTTTCTTTCTCTCTCTCAGAGGACCTGAGCCCTAGGACCATGCCCCAGGACTACCTGACATGATGACTCCTTGCTGTCCCCAGTCCACCTGGCCGTGCTGCTGCTCCAGTTTCAACTGTTCTGCCTTATTATTATTCGACCATGCTGGTCATTTATGAACATTTGAACATCTTGGCCATGTTCTGTTATAATCTCCACCCGGCACAGCCAGAAGAGGACTGGCCATCCCACATATGCTCTCTCCAATTCTCTCTTTCTTTCTCTCTCTCGGAGGACCTGAGCCCTAGGACCATGCCCCAGGAATACCTGACATGATGACTCCTTGCTGTCCCCAGTCCACCTGATCGTGCTGCTGCTCCAGTTTAAACTGTTCTGCCTTATTATTATTCGACCATGCTGATCATTTATGAACATTTGAACATCTTGGCCATGTTCTGTTATAATCTCCACCCGGCACAGCCAGAAGAGGACTGGCCACCCCACATAGCCTGGTTCCTCTCTAGGTTTCTTCCTAGGTTTTGGCCTTTCTAGGGAGTTTTTCCTAGCCACCGTGCTTCTACACCTGCATTGCTTGCTGTTTGGGGTTTTAGGCTGGGTTTCTGTACAGCACTTTGAGATATCAGCTGATGTACGAAGGGCTATATAAATAAATTTGATTTGATTTGATTGATTTGGTCAGGCAAGTGACAAAGAACCCTATGGTCCCTCTGACAGAGCTCTTGAGTTCCTCTGTGGAGATGGGAGAACCTTCCAGAAGGACAACCATCTCCGCAGCACTCCACCAATGGCCTTTATGGTAGAGTGGCCAGACGGAAGCCACTCCTCAGTAAAAGGCACATGATAGCCCTCTTGGAGTTTGCCAAAAGGCCCTTAAAACTCTCAGACCATGAGAAACATGATTCTCTGGTCTGATAAAATTGAACTGTTTGGCCTGAATGCCAAGCATCATGTCTGGAGGAAATCTGGCACCATTTCTAAGGTGAAACTTGGTGTTGGCAGCATCATGCCGTGGGGATGTTTTTCAGCGGCAGGGAGTAGGAGACTAGTCAGGATCAAGGCAAAGACGAAAGGAGCAAAGTACAAAGAGATCCTTGATGAAAACCTTCACCAGAACCTCAGACTGGGGCGAAGTTTCACCTTACAACAGGGCAACGAGTCTAAGCACACAGCCAAGGCAACACAGGAGTGGCTTCGGGACAAGTCTCTGAATGTCCTTGAGTGTTCCGGCCAGAGCCCGGACTTGAACCCCGATCGAACATCTCTGGAGAGATCTGAAAATGTCTGTGCAGCAACAACCCATCCAACCTGACAGAGCTTGACAGGATCTGCAAAGAGGAATGGGAGAAACTCCCCAAATACAGGTGTGCCAAGCTTGTAGCATCATACACAAGAAGACTTGAGGCTGTAATCGCTGCCAAAGGTGCTTCAACAAAGTACTGAGTAAAGTTTCTGAATAATGATGTAAATTTGATATTTCAGTTTTACATTTTTTTCAATTTGCCAAAATTTTAAAAAGGATTTTGCTATGTCCTTAAGGGTATTGTGTGTAGATTGTAATACATTTTAGAATAAGGCTGTAACGTAACAAAATGTGGAAAAGTCAAGGGGTCTGAATACTTTCCGAATACTCTGTACGTGTGTGTGCCTCCGTTCCTGCGTGTGTGTGTGTGTGTGTGTGTGTGTGTGTGTGTGTGTGTGTGTGTGTGTGTGTGTGTGTGTGTGTGTGTGTGTGTGTGTGTGTGCAAGCATTCAAGTGTGTGCGGGTGTGTGTGTCCATGCAAGTGTGTGTGTGTGTTGTGATTGACACTTGTGTTTTGAAAGCCGTCTTCCTACACATTTCGTGTCAACTATGCGTCTCCATTTACTCCCACCTTTTCCACAGTTCCACTGCTTCCCGTCGTTTTTGTCCAGAGTTTTTTCAGCACATTTCACCCCCTTCTCTGCTCTGTCTTTCAGAAAGTAATTGATCTCAATCAGCAGTCCATTATCTTTAGCAGGCAATTATCCACATTGTCACTTTTGCATTTGGCCCTTTGACCCCTGAGGTCGCTGGAGCCTGGTGTAACCCTAGCTGCCTGGACGGCTCCCTCGCCCCTCGTATAAAGAGTCTTCCAGGTTAAAGGACCCCCAGGGGGGCTTTCTGCACAAGCAGCAATCTTTTATTGAACTTCCACAGGAATGCAGGCCGGGGCATCACCGCTCGGTCGGTTCTCCCAAGAAACATACAACACAGTTTATATGTAGTAGTTTCTCTATACACCGTGGTCTAAAAACCACCATTCTAGGAAAAATCTCAGACCCCCTAGTTTTGCTGACAGAAGGTGAGTTTTTGTAAAGATTACTGCTTAAGCAAGCGGGTAGAATAGGATAAGACATTATGGAGTGGGACTGAGGGTGTAAAACAGGGTTCAAATTATTCTGGGGGGTCGGGGGCCAAAATTTAACAGGTTTCTACCAACGTAGGAACAGCCTTCATAGGAGGCAGCAACATTGAGGCCACCAATGTTGGGGAGCGTTCCAAAAAATTGCACATTAACCCTGAGGTGTAATATATAACAACCTTGGCTAATATGAGAATAAGAGAGTGTGATATAACTGGAGTTGATAATATGGAAGGTGTCGAATGATTCCTTGCTATATTGGATGGTATGGCACTATGCAGACATGACCGTGACTAGTTTTATATAAAAATGATTCTAGGGAATATTTAAACTAATGAAAGGCGATCCAGCACAAATATGAATGGCTGTCTTCAGAATACCTTAATGGCCCTCAGAGCAGGAATTGGCAGTGGTCGGGGTCATGAGTAATATCCGTCCGTAAGCAGCTATTTCATTTAGGAGGCTGGTAATAAATGGCCTTAGTGAGCGAGAGAGAAGGAGGGAAGGGTGGAGAGATGTAGGGAAGTTGCATGGTTTCATTTTTAGCAAACGAACAGGGCTAGACCGTTGCTCCTTTTTTTTTCAGGCCAGAGAATGGAAATAGCAAATAAAAAATTATTATTATTATTATTATTTTTTTGTGGCAAAACATAGAAATGCTCAGAAACATTACAGCTGCTATTTCAAATTAAGAAGAAAAACTCAAGACAGATTGGGTCGAGGTCAGAGATGTGTCCCCTTTTTTGAAGTCCTCTATCTAACCTTTGACCTCTACATGAAACTCCTAGCCTCGTGCAGTTTGAAGTCACCA